>NC_064642.1:810410724-810745724 GCF_023864345.2 Schistocerca serialis cubense | reverse complement strand
GACACAATATGCCGCTGTTGATGGTTTTAATTTCATAAAGTTCTTGTCTTAATAATTACTAGGACATTCTGTTCTAGTGTGTGCTTGTGTGTGGTCAATGAGGGGTAAATAAGAGGAAAAGGAAACTGCATGGGTGGAATGGGGGGAGGGAGCCTTGTGAAAATGCAAAGACCACTGTCAGACTTTAGTCACAACAGACATGCCTATAGAACTTTACAATGTCATCTCTCCTTAGTCGCTCAAGAGGAGACCAAAAGCACCAGCTTCAAATACTTCCTGATTCAGCAGCTCACAATCAAATAATACAGAAGAGAAAAAAAAGAAAAAAAAACTGAGTAGTCCACTATATACAGAAAATGGCCAGCAGTCATCAGGAAAAAGATAGAACAAGATAGCAAAGGGGAAGTCCATAATCATAACACAGGACCAGAAAAGAATTTGCCAGACATCAGACAAATACGGTAAAGTGGAAGGTGGGAGGTGGGGGGTGTCTGAAGGATGTCACTCAGTGGGAATCTCATGGAAGTGGAGGAAACCAAGAAGGAATTTAGGTGACACATCTCATGATGTAGAGAAAGTTTTTTACAATTGTGGTTTCTTAGATGTTGTACACATTCCAATCCCCCACTACATGCACCAGACACTCATTTAAATCTGAAGTTTAGTGGTCACTGTGCATCCACAAAAAGCTGAACATCTGTTGTAAGTCAGCTGGAGTGAGATATGAGCTACCAGATCCATTTGAAGGACACAAACAGGCATTGGGTCTGCCTGGTGAATTGAGAAGATTAGCAAAGAAAAGTTATTTTTTGTCTCCAGACATTAATAGACAGGATGAGCCTATCTTCAGATAGTATCTGACTTGGTTATGAAGTTCTTACCTTGAATAAATTTGTTTGATGCGTAGTTCACTCCTCAATATTTTCCATATAAAATTATGTTCTTTCATAGGCCATTTGATTCTATTCTTGTGTATAGTATAAAATGTATTATGATATGGGGTTCTAGGAGATACAGGAAGTACACAGTACATAATAAAGCTGGGATTCCAGAGCTAGTTATGTAGAATTGGGAATGCAAATTTGGCAAATGAGATAAAGGTCTAATGTAAAGGCTTGGCAAATGTTTTGTCTGGAGTGTGGCACTATATAGGACAGAAACATGGACACTGTGACGAGAGGATGAAAAAACATTAGAAGCATTTGAGATGCGGATGTGGATGAGAATGGAGAGAATAAGCTGGATGGAAAGAGCCAGTAATGAAGGAGTACTGGTAAGGGTTGGCGAGAGAACGTGTCTGCTGATGGTTTTAAGAGAAAGGAAATAGAACTGGTTGGGACATTCAATGAGAAGGGAGTGCTTGCTAATTGATGATTTGGACGGATTGGTGTTGTCATAACAGCCGTCTGTGTCATGTCTGCTGTGCAGTGAGCTACATTAATTTAAGTATTAACTGTATTTTTCTTACTTGTCACTTCTTCTGTGTGTTTTTGCTTTTACGAAGCTTTAATTGACAAGTGCTACTAATAGTGTCCCAACGATTTCGTGTTTGTTTTGAATACAGTCAGAGAGAGTCCCTTTAGTCAGCCACAGTGCCAGTAGTGCTAGTCCTTGTTTTGAATACAGTCCAGAGACAGGTAGTGCTATTTTCATTGTTTTCTACAAGAAGTGTATAGTAACAACAGTTTAGTCAAATATCAGCCACCTTTAGTGAATTAGCAGTCTAGTTAAAAGTTGATTAACTCTACTGTAAATTGATTTCTTATGATGGATAGGATGTGCAACTGCTGTGTACGGATGCAGGAGGAGCTGGCCACTGTTCTCAAACAGCTGAATGTGTTGATAGCCATGGTCAGCCATCTTCAGGCTGCTGCCTCGGAGTGTAGCAGCAGTGGGGAGTCTGGTGCATTGCATGGTACACCACAGGTGTTACATGCTTCACCCATTGTCACTGCTGTCAAGACATCTTCATGGGTACCGGGCGCGGTTGGGCCATCCTCTCCCCAAGGGGAGTGGCAGGTTCAGCAGCGTTCATGGCGCACGGGGCGGAGGGCCAATGTGGAGGCTGGCCATGTGACATCGCCCGCTCTGCCTGTGAGTGGACATGTGGCCACTCCTTCAGCAAGGTCTGAGCAGGCACACGGGGGGAGGGGTTTATTATTGATTGGGAGCTCCAACGTTAGGCAGGTGATGGAGCCCCTTAGGGAAATAGCGGAAAGGTCAGGGAAGAAGGCCAGTGTTCACTCTGTCTGCTTGTCGGGGGGGCCTCATCTGAGATGTGGAGGAGGCTCTGCTGGCAGCGATAGAGAGCAGTGGGTGCACCTGACTGCAAATTGCTGCTCATGTTGGCACCAATGACTCCTGCCGTCTGGGTTCAGAGGTCATTCTCAGTTCATACAGGCAGTTGGCGGAGATTGCGAAGTCGGAAAGCCTCGCTCACGGGGTGGAATCTGAGCTAACTATTTGTAGTGTCGGTCCCAGAACCGATCGCGGTCCTCTGGTCTGGAGCCGAGTGCAAGGCTAAATACAAAGATTCAGATGATTCTGCGGAGATCTGGGGTGCAAATTTATCGACGTCCGATATCGGGTGGAGAATAGGTCAGGCATGCACTACACGCAGGAAGGGGCCACAAGGGTAGCGGACTACGGGTGGAGTGCACATGGGGGGTATTTAGGTTAGAGAATTCCCTCCCTAGGCACGACAAGATGCCTCCTGAGATGTGGCCAGGTAGGAGTAGGCAAAATACAACAGGGAATAACAATATTAATCTGCTAATAGTAAACTGCAGGAGAGTCTATAGAAAGGTCCCAGAACTGCTGTCATTAATAAATGGTCACAATGCCCACATAGTACTAGGGACAGAAAGTTGGCTGAAACCAGACGTAAACAGTAATGAAATTCTAAACTCAGATTGGAATGTATACCGCAGAGACAGGCTAGACAGTGAAGGGGGAGGCGTGATGAGAAGTCCAATAGTATCGAAGGAGATTGACGGAGTCCCGTAATGTGAAATAATTTGGGTGAAGGTCACGGATAAAGCAGGCTCAGGCATGGTAATTGGATGTCTCTATAGGCCCACTGGCTCAGGAGCTGTTGTGGCTGAGCACCTGAAGGACAATTTGGGAAACATTTCAAGTAGATTTCCCCATCATGTTATAGTTTTGGGTGCAGATTTTAATTTACCAGATACAGACTGGGAGACTCGAATGTTCATAACGGATGGCAGGAACAAAGAATCCAGTGAAATTTTTTAAAGTGCTCTATCTGAAAACTACCTTGAGAAGTTAAACAGAGAACCGACTCATGTCGATAACATATTAGACCTTCTGGTGACAAACAGACCCAAACTATTTGAAACAGTTAACACAGAACAGGGAATTGGCGATCATGAAGTGGTTACTACATTAATGATTTCAGCTGTAAATACAAATATTAAAAGAGGTAGGAAGATTTTTCTGCTTAGCAAAAGTGACTAAAAGCAGATTTCGGAGTACCTGATGGCTCAACACAAAAGTTTTGTCTCAAGTACACATAGTGTTGAGGATCAGAGGACAAAGTTCAAAACCGTCGTACAATATGTGTTAGATGAGTATGTGCCAAGCAAGATCATAAGAGACGGAAAAGAGCCACCATGGTACAACAACCAAGTTAGAAAACTGCTGCGGAAGCAAAGGGAACTTCATAGCAAACATAAACATAGCCGAAGCCTTGCAGACAAACAAAAATTACACGAAGCCAAATGTAGTGTGAGGAGGGCTATGCAAGAGGCGTTCAATGAATTCGAAAGTAAAGTTCTATGTACTGACTTGGCAGAAAATCCTAAGAAATTTTGGTCTTATGTCAAAGTGGTAGATGGATCAAAACAGAATGTGTAGTTAGTCTGTGACCAAAATGGTACTGAAACACAGGATGACAGACTAATGGCTGAAATACTAAATGCCTTTTTCCAAAGCTGTTTCACAGAGGAAGACTGCACTGTAGTTCCTTCTCTAGATTGTCACACAGACGACAAAATGGTAGGTATCGAAATAGACGACAGAGGAATAGAGAAACAATTAAAATCGCTCAGAAGAGGAAAGGCCACTGGACCTGACGGGATACCAGTTTGATTTTACAGAGAGTACGCGAAGGAACTTGCCCCCCATCTTGCAGTGGTGCACAGTAGGTCTCTAGAAGAACATAGAATTCCAAAGGATTGGATAAGGGCACAGGTCACCCCCATTTTCAAGAAGGGACGTCAAACAGATGTGCAGAACTATAGACCTATATCTCTAACATCTATCAGTTGTAGAATTTTGGAACACGTATTATGTTCGAGTATAATGACTTTTCTGGAGACTAGAAATCTACTATGTAAGAATCAGCATGGGTTTCGAAAGAGATGATCGTGTGAAATCCAGCTTGCACTGTACGTCCACGAGACTCAGAGGGCCATACACATGGGTTCGCAGGTAGATGCAGTGTTTCTTGACTTCCGCAAGGCATTCGATACAGTTCCCCACTGTCGCTTAATGAACAAAGTAAGAGCATATGGACTATCAGACCAATTGTGTGATTGGATTGAAGAGTTCCTAGATAACTGAAGGCAGCATGTCATTCTCAATGGAGAGAAGTCTTCCGAAGTAAGAGTGATTTCAGGTGTGTGACAGGGGAGTGTCGTACGACCGTTGCTATTCAGAATATACATAAATGACCTTGTGGATGACATCGGAAGTTCACTGAGGCTTTTTCCAGATGATGCTGTGGTATATCGAGAGGTTGTAACAATGGAAAATTGTACTGAAATGCAGAAGGATCTGTAGCGAATGGACGCATGGTGCATGGAATGGTAATTGAATCTCAATGTAGACAAGTGTAATGTGCTGCGAATACATAGAAAGAAAGATCCCTTATCATTTAGCTACAATATAGCAGGTCAGCAAATGGAAGTAGTTAATTCAATAAATTATCAGGGAGTAGGCATTAGGAGTGATATAAAATAGAATGATCATATGAAGTTGATCGTCTGTAAAGCAGATGCCAGACTGAGATTCATTGGAAGAATCCTAAGTAAATGCAATCCAAAAACTAAGGAAGTAGGTTACAGTACACTTGTTTGTCCACTGCTTTAATACTGCTTACCAGTGTGGGATCCATACCAGATAGGGTTGATAGAAGAGATAGAGAAGATCCAACTGAGAGCTGCACGCTTCGTTACAGGATCATTTAGTAATCGTAAAAGCGTTATGGAGATGATAGATAAACTCTAGTGGAAGACTCTGCAGGAGAGACGCTCAGTAGCTCGGTACGGGCTTTTGTTGAAGTTTCGAGAACATACACTCACGGAGGAGTCAAGGAATATATTTCTCCCTCCTACGTATATCTCACGAAGAGAGCATGAGGATAAAATCAGAGAGATTAGAGCCCACAGAGAGGCATACCCACAAACCTCCTTTCCACGAACAATACGAGACTGGAATAGAAGGGAGAACTGATAGAGGTACTCAAGGTATCCTCAACCACACACTGTCAGGTGGCTTGCGGAGTATGGTTGTAGATGTAGATGGGTTTGTGGGAGAAGACTGAGAGGAAGAAGGAGATAGAAGATAATAGATGACAAATGGCATAAATGGAAGAGAGAATTATGCAGATCTGAAGAGATTGCAAAAGACCGGACAGCCTGGAGAACTCTCATATGAAAACCTGGCTTTTGGCAGAACATTGATGATGATGATGATTATTTGCAAAGTGGAGGTAGGTAAAAGTAATGAGATAGATTAACTCCTTAGGAAACAATTATCAGTGCCATTCATGTAAATCTTCAGTTTTCTATATGGGACTAGTTAGACACTAGGTTAATCACAGAAATGAGGAAAAGATGAGATGAATACTTTTAACACTCAGAAGCACATACTGTAAAATGTTGGCCAGACTGAGAGCAGCTTTAGAATATGATAGAAGTACTGCATGAAGCATGAAGATTACTGAAGTCAGTCTAGTTTAAGATATCCATCTCACAGCCTTGACCACAATAATGGAGGCCTGCAGAATATTTTACAGAGCTATAGGTGATAGGGAAAGGTCCAATTTCAAATGGATATATTTACTGACAAAGAAACATGACTCACTGCCCTGAGACTAGGACAAATGTTGAGCAGTGAAGAACAATGAGTAGGCCTTCAGTTCTAATGCACAAAAGCCAGACACATACAGAATATCATACACATAACCATAAGATGGAGCATTTGAATTCTATAATAACACATGGAGAGGAAGACTATATATCCATCTTCTCACAGATGGTTGTGGGACCTTGTCTTCTCAGTACAGACTGTCTAATCTGTACAATTTAGCAGTCAGCAGATGATGTTTGAAGTGATCATTGTATCACAAATCTACAGATGCCAGTCATTGAATACAGGCCACTATTCTGATCAGACCAGAGGTGGGAATGGTGCCTAAATATGTCATAATGTACCACCAAAACTGTTTTCTCAATAAAATAACAATCTGGAAATTGAGATGGATAAAAAGTATTTAGTTTGACATTCTTTACATGGAGAGAGACATTATTTGGAATTTGTGCTGATGCCACACTGCAAACTAAGTGTTGAAAGGCACATAATGGGAATAATATTTTGGAAAGGAGTGAAACGGAGGGCTGGAGCTGATCCACAAAGTTATTCAGTCTGTACGCTGAACAAGCAGTTTAAAAAAGAAGTTGAACTCTTATTCTATCCCAACTACTTCACCTCACAGTGTAAAACACGCAATTATTTTCTGGACATATTCCAGTCACTGCTTTGCCCTGAAGCTCTTACTTTTATAGCTCCCTCAAGTATGATGTAAGTTACTTGTTGCTCTGTCAACACATAACCTATCATTTTGTCCCTTCTTGTCATTGTTTCTGTAGTGAAACTACATTTTTTTTGTCATATAAATTCACTGAATTTACAACATTCCTATGTAGAACCACATCACAAACATTTTGATCCTCTCCTTTTCTTGTTTTCCACAATACTTAATTGACTTCTATACAGTTCTGTGCTCCTTCCAAATTTACAATCCTCCCTCCCTCCCACCTCCCTACCACCCTGACATCCCCCCTCCCCTTTCCTTTACAACTTACGGAAATGTTAACTGTGCCTCTAGCATTATTAGATTGCATGTCTCCCAATACTTGTTTAACTCTTAATCTTCATTGAATCGGCTATGTCTTGTAACCCTTCTTGTTTCATGCCTTCAGACAAATCCTACCCCACATAGGGGCCTAAATCTACTCTTTCCACCTATCATCTCACTCCTCTAAGTTGAACAGTGGAATTACTTTTGCACACTCTTTACTGTTTGCTCCTTAGGCTTCTATTTTCACCAAAGGTTGCATTGACTTTTATTTATGCTGAATAGTCCAACCCCATGACTATTTCATTTATGATTTCTTCAGACTTTTTCTGCAGTCATTTCACTTCAGCTTGACTGCTTTCCTGTTTATTTTACACTTAGGTGACTTATATTGATGTATTCCTGTCTCTTACTGCACATTTTTGTAGTTACTTACTTTATGAATCAGTTCCAGTATAACTTCTGCAACACAATGTTTCTTTACAGTTATCTTGTGCATACTTAAGTTTGTCTAAATCCAGGTTCTGTGATTGTCCTTTTCGGATAATCCCTTTCTCTTCAACTGACCTGCCTATTGCAGTATTCATTATCACACTATTTACTGCCTCTCAGAACTTCACATATGCATCATTACTTCCAATGAACCCCACTTCCTTCACCACTAATAGTTCTGGACAATTCTCTGAAACTTCAGTCTATTTTTCATCATTACTAAATTGTGAGAAGACTGTATCTGCTCCTGAGTACACCTTGCAACCCAATATCTGATTTTGCAAAATGTCTCAAAATGATGTAATCCAGCTAGAATATTCTCAGGCCTCTAGGGCTTTCCCAATATACCTCCTTCTCCAGTAATTTTCGAATAGCATATTAATAATTAATAAGTAAAACTTACAGAACAATTGAATTTGTGTTTTTTACTTCATCACTCCTATTGTCAAGCTCATACTCTTCAACTCTGCCTTCTATTACATTGCCTTAACATAGCATTCCACTCACTCACTCATTAGATTTCCATGCTCCATGCATACACATTTTGTCATATACTTTCACTCTCTTCATCGTCAGATTGTAACATTGGCACATATACCTGAACCATTACCTTTATTTTTCTTTTCTTTTTCTCTTCTTTTCTTCTTATTGGCTATGCAGATGATTGGTCAACATCTATGCAACACAGAAATTTGCAACAGCTTCTGATTTAGACATCTTCAGTCAATGCTTCCATAAAGGGAGGTTACAACCTACCACAAGAACAACTGAAGTTGCATGTTTTGACATCTCTGATTGGCACACAGAGCCCTTGATGTCCATTTTGAGGGAGACAGACTATCATAACATGCATCCAAAATTCCTTGGGGCCTGACACTACCTTTTAAGCAGCAGTTAACACCAACACCTGGAAAGCTCAAAAGCACCAACAATATTCTGCGAAAGCTCTGTGGTCTACTTGGGCAGCATCAGTCTCTTCACTCAACAGCAGAGTACGTCTACAGTGTGTCCATCTAGCACAATAGTTCATATGTGAAAAAGATATATGTACAACTTAACCAATCCATGCCCATTGTCAGTAGGTGTGTACAGTCTATTTTCACACATTAGTTACCTATCTTGTGTCACATTCCACCTGCATAGGTAAGATGTAAAAGGGCACTGCTACACATACACCAGAATTCTTATGACCAGGTTTCTTCCTGAAGATGTATTCAATGCCACTGATAAATTGGAATGCTACTGGCAACAAAGGTCTTCTCTGCCATGCCTGAAAGTGTCCTGCACCCAGGGGGAAACCAATGGACTTTACAAGCCTTGGGCAATTTGTGGATTTCAATAGTGCATGGAAGATGTGTACACACATTCTACAAATGAAGCAAATCTTCATTACCATCTTGGGTGTGTAATGGCAGATAGTTCTTCATGTGTTATCAACATGTCCAAGGGCCAACATGGATCATATTGAAGAATTCCTGACACTGATGATTAGTGTGATGAACTGTATAATAGAGGTCAATATTCCATTACAACTATTGCCATTTGTTTCATATACACTTGAGAGGCGTGTTGAAATGTCAATATGCAGTAGTTTAGTAATCTTTGTATAGGTATCATTTGATCGAAAATCCCTTCCCATTGGCAGGTTGAAATGAGGGACTAATCCAAAATGTTTTGCCAATTGTGAGATCATTGTGAACTGTAAATAATTTAGCTTCGGCAAAAAAAAAAAAAAAAAAAAAAAAAAAAAAAAATTAAGAACCTTCATTCCTTCTCCACTCTGAACAGTAGTGTCTCCAACATCGAGGTACACCCTTCAAAAACCCCCTCTTTATCTCATCGGGCACTCCTGAAAATATAAATAAAGACATATTAATAATTATCATCAACACTCAAATCTTATCTAAATTGTAAAAAGAAGTTCTGCATTACAGCAAACAGACAAATAAGGAACAAAAGGTGACAAATGCTTAAGGTACAGAGTTCCCTTCATTTAGCAAAACAAAGATACGAGTTGCAGAGAAGATTACACATCAATTAAGTCTACGAGAAATTCCTGCAAAGAAAGCACAGAAGGACTTTCTAGTCAGCTCATCCACCAGTTATGCATCTTTTGTTAATAGCAGTACAAGTGTGAGTAACCTGTAAAGAATAAATAAAAAGTAATAACTCATCTCGTGTCAAATCACTTTATTTACAAAGTTACTCTCTGAAATTACTCGTCACCTGAAACAACAAGTCTATAGTCTCACATGCCTCATGGGGAATGTAGATCAATCCTTTAACACCATTGACACTAGAAGGGCAGCAATGAACCCATTTTTTATATTACAATCCTCTTCACCATCACCATACCATCACCACCATCCACTTTATAACAATGAGATTTTTGAAGATTTACTGTTTGCTCTTTTGTCCATATTTTGGATTTCTATTTGGTTTGATCAAAGATTCCTGTTTTGTTACACTTTTCAAAAGATGATACTAAATTTCTACTTGGCGATTTTAATGCCCAAATTGGTAGAGAGAAAATCCACCAAAAAACCATAGGCAAATATCCTGCACATAAATTTACCAATAAAAATGGTACAAGGCTCGTCGAACTATGTAAGCAGAATAACCTGAAGATAATGTCAACATCTCTAAGAAAATGTCCAAGAAAACAAAAGACATGGAGATCTACTATACAACAAATTGGCGAGTTTCAAATAGATCATGTGGCGATTTCATACCCAGTACAAAAAGAAATTTACGACGTCCAAGTAGGCAGAGGAGCAAACATTGATTCAGACCATTACCTAACTAGAATTAAAATCAAGTTTACAGCATGAAGAATTCATCAGAAGAAAACAGAAATACAGAAATATGACACCAAGAAGATTAAAGAATCCAAAGTAAAAGAAGAATGGGAGAAGGAAAAGGCAAACACATGGGAAGAATTTCATTCTAAAATCACGTTAATAGCTAAGGAAACTATTCCCTCGAAAAAGATATTCAAACACCCTTGGTGGGATTCAGACTGTGAAAATGCATTGGAAAGGAGAAAAAAGGCATTTCAAGAATATAACAGAAAAAAATCACAAGAAAGTCTACATTTATTTAACGAGGTTAGAAAACAGGTTTCAAAATCTATTAGGCAAGCAAAAAGGAAGTACACAAAGGCACAACTGGATGCCATAGAAGAAAATTTCCAAAACTATAATACAAGAGACTTCTATAGAACTTTCGCAGATAAAATACGAGGATATATCCCTCAAAATTTATGTTTCAGAAAACCAGATGGTAAATTAGCCCTAACAAACCAGGAAAACTGTCAAGTATTGGCTCAATATTTTTCTAACCTACTAAATTGCCCAGAACCTAGTTTAAGGTTTCCCAAAGAAATCAGTGCCAACACTCAACTGGATTCATTACCACCAACACAGGAAGAAATCAAATGTCACATTAAAAACTTAAAAAATAATAGAACATCTGGCGAAGATGGCATTGTTGCAGAGCTATTAAAAAACCTAGGACCAAAGACGTTGCAAGAGCTCACAAAAATAATAACAAAAATATGGGAAACAGAAAAATTACCAGAGGATTGGAAATGTGCCCTTATTCACCCGTTACATAAAAAAGGAGACAGAACAAATGTCAATAACTACAGGGGAATCTCACTTTTACAAGTCACCTACAAAATTCTCTCAACATGCCTGCTGAAAGGAACACAAGAGCAGCTGGAACGCCAAATTGGTGATTATCAAGCAGGCTTCCACCCCGGTCGCTCATGCATAGAACAAATATTTAATTTAAAGACAATATTAAAACACAAAGCAATTAGAAATGCCCCCATAATTTGTACATTTGTAGATTTTAAGAAAGCCTATGACTCAACTGACCGGCAATCTTTGTTTAACATTTTAGAGGAACTTGGACGTGACTCCAAAACACTAAGGCTTATCAAAGAATCACTGACAGACACTGTATCTAAAGTTAAATTCAGGGGAGAAATCTCTGAACCTTTTCTCATAAAAACTGGAGTACGTCAAGGTGACGGCCTATCTCCACTTCTGTTTAATATAGTCCTGGATAAAGTCATTAAGGAATGGGAAAAAGAATTAAAAAATCAATCCTACTGGAAACCAATCCATCTTGGTAGAACCAAAGACAACGTGGAGATATCTTGTTTAGCATTCGCGGACGACTTGGCCATACTTGCAGATGATGAAGAAATCGCCACCAAACAAATAGAGATCCTTAAGGAATGCGTGGATAAAGTAGGTTTACAAATTTCGTTTCAAAAGACAGAATTTTTCTGTACGAAATTCCATATACACAGTTTGAACACAAAATATGGAAAAATAAATAGAGTAAAACATTTTAAATACCTAGGTGAAATTTTGGAGCCAACCGGAGGAGAGAAAGTTGCACAGAAGATCAGACAACAGAAAATGAAGAGAGCATATGGTATGACACATGAAATATACAATAAAAAATGCATCTCCTCGAACACAAAAATCAGACACTACTGCGCAGGAATTAAGCCAGCAGCACTATATGCTAGTGAAACACTCACACTCCACACAAAATGTGATTTAGAAAAAATACTAAAAGAAGAACGCAAAATTATGAGAAAGATTTTAGGTCCAAAATTAACAGAAGAAGGATACCGGATACAATCAAGAAGAACCACAGAAACTATATCAAACCATGCAGCAGACATAAGAAGGCGAAGATTAAAATTTTATGGACATGTCACTAGACTTCCCCCCACACGACTCACCAACAGAATTCTCACTTACATAGAAAAAGTCAAATCAACAACACCATGGATTAGCCAAGTAAAATTAGATTTACAAAAAGCAAATATTGAACTTAAAGATGTCAAAGATAGAAAAACTTTTAGAAATAAGGTGGAAAAGTGGATTGTATTGTTGGAGAAGGAAGCACTAAAGAGACCAGGAACAAAATGGACAGAAGAAAGAAAAAGAAAACATGGAGAACGAATGAAAGAAGTATGGAAGAAACGACGTCAGAGAGCTTTGCGTGATCCTTCTGAGAGAGAGAGAGAGAGAGAGAGAGAGAGAGAGAGAGAGAGAGATAGAGATAGAGAGAGAGATATAGAGATATTGATAGAGAGAGAGAGATAGAGAGAGAGATATAGAGATATTGATAGAGAGAGAGAGAGAGAGAGAGAGAGAGAGAGAGAGAGAGAGAGAGTGTGTGTGTGTGTGTTTTTTTTTTTCTGTGTGAGTGTGTGATTTGATAATGAGAGAAGAAAAAGGGGGTGAAACATGATACTGATTCATAGCCTACTCTTCTCAATTAGCACTGACAGGGCCACCAAGCTACAAGTCCCCATCTGACAGACAGATCACTATCAACAATGTAGTCAGTCACTACATTGTAACACACCAAAAAAATGTTTGGAATTTAATCTGGGACCATGCCACAGGCAGGATTCGAACCTGCCACCATACCGGTCGCGCGGTTCCAGACTGAAGTGCCTAGGACCATTCGGCCATCATATCCGGCTTGGCTGACAGAGATGTTTAATATCCTCCTGAGGGATACCATGCCAAATTATGGCCAAATGGTGTGCGTTCTCATCAAAATCCCAAGACAGTTCAAGTGCTGTGTCCATAATGCTCCAAACATTCTTCGTCAGAAGAGATCCACTGATATCGCTGGCCAAGGTAACATTTGCCAAGCATGAAGACAAGCAGTAGAATGCCTTGCCATGTAAGAGTGGATATTATTTTGATTCAATGTAAGCCCAGAATGCAATGAATGGCAACATAATGGGGCATAGAATATAGTTGTCTACCACTGTGCTGAGAGGATGCCATGGATGATAACCAAAGTGGGTCCTGCTATGAATATAAATAGCAATCAGACCACTACTAGTTGTTGGGCTATATGGCTAGTGAAAGTCAGGTTGGTATCTCATTGCTGCCTGCACTGTCTCCTGACACGTCTTCAACCTATAATCTCATTGACTGGAGAATAATTTTCTTCAGTGATGAGTACTGCTTTGAAGTGAGCCCCTATGACCAGAGTGTATCATGATACACATGATCTGCAAACACACTGAGTTTGGTTTATATTTCAACACAGACTGCTTCCATTATTTTGAGAAGACTTCTTGCAAACAGGCCAAGAATGAATGCCATTCTCTAAGCTTCAACTGTCACCATTAAGCTCTTATAATGGACAGTATCTTCAGGTAAATGAATCACACCAAATCATATAAAAAGAAGAAGAAGAAGAAAAAGAAGAAAAACAGCTGCAGTCTCAGTAGGTCCATGGTTAATAATATCAAAAGTGAAACATTGAGGACCTGTCCATCCCACATGGCATACTAAGGAGGAACCTACTGCACAGTCTTCACTTGAAGCCATGCTTGTTTCTGGCTAAACTTAAAGTATCATTTAGAGCTGTGACATGTGTTGCCTTTAATTTCAAGGATTTGGAAACCAATGCTTGTGCACATTCCTCAGATCCCACAACATACAACTGCAAGCGACATTCTGTAGATACCAGTTTGGAGGACATGCCAAAAACTGAGAAGTTACCAACAAATTCCAAGCAATAGTTTGGACACCTTTATGTGCATGAATCCTGTTTACTACAAAAACAATTGGTGCCACACTAGATCCACTACCCATGTGGGCACAATTTTTCTGAACAAAATTGTCTGAAAAGTATTTTATGAAAAGATATTGACAGCCAAAAGATTCTGTATAATACTCATAACTGCTCATAAAAACCTATTTGTGGTATTAGCTTCAAATATCTCTCTCTGAGTAACACTGCAAGTTATCTGAATGTCTAAAAAGACTTGTCAGAACTTGTGCGAGTAGGCACAATACATTTAGACAATTTTTGTTTTGCCAGAAGAAGATACTCTTTGTATGTCAATAGTCACCACTAGTTCATGCTGTGCACTAAGAGGGGTTTTATCTCCTTTTCTTTTTGCGGTTTCAGCTTTTTTAATGATAAAATAAAGAAAGATCTCGTATCTACTTACAGAATGGCAAACATTAAAACAATCAAAAGGGGCCTCAAATACCTGAGCAAGACTAATACAACATGTGTACTGCAGATTAAGATAGCTCACAATCAACTGCTTTAACTCTGAAGTTCACCTCATCAACACACGTAAGGTTGACAAGTCTTTTAAACAGGTTTCAGGTGTAGTACTGCTGGTTGAGCTATCGTACTCTCTCACTGTGCTACAAAACTTGACTACTAATTAGTACAAGGAGAGCACATTAGGGTCAGCACCAACATCCTATTGTTGCTACTGAAGCGTCACATTAGGATATATTATTCTGTGTGTTGTATTTGAAATTATGATTGGCAGTGATTCATCTGTGTTGTCAGAGGAGTTATACTGGATACATAATTGATAAAATGTGAATGTCTTCAGTACCATGGAGCTGACCATAGAATAACTCTCTCTGGGGGCTCTAAGGGAACTTCATGGAAAACAATTAAGATCGACTGCTTGACAACCTGCACTACTGAAGCAAAGTGAGGAACCCTCATCTGTATGAGGAGCCATTGTCTGTATACCTCTGCACTTAAATGTGGTACAGCCAACACAAAGACAAGCAGGCTGGCAGGCAGGCCTTCACATGACAACACTGACTTGAAAGTTTTGCCAGCTCTTGATCAGCATGTTGACTGGTCATGTTGACCTTTGGGGCTGAGATTTAGAAGCACTGCTATCTGGACTGAGAATCCTTCTAAGAAGACTCAATTGAGGCTCAGCACTGCTCACATACTCGCTAAATATCGTAGGTCACTGCGGACTAGTGTATTACACACAGAGTTACCAGTGTCCCTACCGTCCCGCGACAACTCCTCTGGTGTAAGTCTTTCACCCAGGGGAAAGAACAGAGTGAGGCAACTCAGGTAACAGCTATAAATCTCCAAACATATCCAGCTCCTGCCCTACCTAAACTTAACTACACTATTTTCAGTTAGTGATAAGCTGGACCTTAAACCCAACAGCTTCTACTACTTCTCCTGAATTTTAAGTATCTGAAGGTACATCAGTGGGAGAGGGAGATGAGCTACACAACATCAAACAGGACAGTGTTTAATAACTGAGATGCTCCCAACAATGCTCCTTTATACAGGGTGGAGAAAAATTGTGTTGCGAAATTTTATCCCAGGATAGCTGATGCCAGAAGGAACCAAAATTACTGATGTCACACAGGTCAAAAAAATACCATTTTAAAACTATGGAAACTTGGTGCCACGTGTTCCATTTGGCGATGAGATTGCCATGTTGCCATTTGTTATTTGTCTGGCAGTGCTACGACAGTCGGTTCACACACACAAATGTCCCTCGCCCATCACTGCTCGAATGTGATATGCATACGTGTCGAATAGGTCTTGCTGTTTGTCTCTACCTCATGTAAGAGGCATTCACATGTAAGCTTCACTTCAGAGCACGCACATGTCACCTAGGATTTAGTCATACAGTAAGTATGGTGGCACAGTATTTGTTTGAAGAACAGCAAGATATGGTTTTTGTTTATGATCTAGCTGACGATAATGCATATGAAGCTCAATGGTTGTATGATGAACAGTACCCAGCAAGACATCAGCCACACCTGCAAACATTTACAGCAATTCACCCATGACTTGGTGAAACAGGCTTGTTACCAGGATATCATGGTGATGCTGGAAGACCTCGAACATTAGGGGATGCAGCATTTGAAGAGACTGTTCTCAAGTGCATTGAGGAAACACCTATGACCTGTACTCAAGCAACCGGACATAACATTGTGGTCACTCATCAGTTAGTCTGGGAGGTTTTGAGGAATGATGGCCAGCATCTATTTACTTTACACCTTGCTGAAGACCTAAATCCTGTCGCAGACATGAGCACAGGCTAGGGTTTCGCTGGTGTTTTCTGCGATGTGTTGCATGAGATCCTGACTTCCCTGTCGTCGTGTTGTTTACTGTATGAATGCACCTTCCATTGGGATGGCCTTTGCAACACTCAAAACGTTCATTACTGGGCAAGGGGAAATCCTCATGACATGTACGTCTACACACACCAGGAACAATTTTTGCTCAACATTTGGGCAGGCATTGTGGTTGACCATCTTATTGGGCTGGTCCACCAACCTCCTCAACTTGCATGGCAAATTACCTTCACTTTTTCCACAAAACGCTACCCGGCCTGCTGCAAGGTGTTCCCCTGGAAATTCGGCTATGCATGTGGTTGCAGCATGAGTCGCCTGCACCTAACAGTCGTGCTGTGTGTGGATATTCAGATGAACTCTTCAATGACCAGGTAACTGGCAGACATGCTCATAGGACATGGTCCCCGTGGTCCCAGACCTCACACCACCAGTAGTTTCCTGTGGGAATTCTTCAAGGTTGCAGTTCACCCACCCAGGTGCAAATCAGCTAGGGACAAAGATGAATTAATGCATGTCATTCAACATGCCGCCAATCACATTAAGGCAATGCCAGTAAACTTAGAAAGAGTTCAGCAAAACACCTTTCGACACTACCAACCTTGTGTTGCATGGAGGGTCACCAGGTCCAGCACCTGCTTTAAGTAAACAATGTCCTAGCCACAAAAAAGGCCCTTTTCAGGGCTGACACAATTTGTAAAAGACTTTCTGTATGCTAACTAACAGCTGTTGAAGGGTTTGCTTCCCGTACATCTTATCATGAAACAACAATGGATGTGTTGGGTTGGTTGGTTCACCTCCAGCCCCCAGAGTGGAAGGCTGGCGCGCTACCACTGAGTGTGTAGGCTGCCCTGGATACATCACAATTTCTGGCAGGCAAAGCATGCAAGGTCATGCATTGTCCAGAGTATCTGGCAACAGGGCAATCCGGCAGTCAATTGGAGCATATGACGCCAAGTTTTCATAGTTTTTAAAGTTGTGTTTTGTTGCCCTACGCAACATTAGTAATTTTCATTCCTACTGGCATCAGCTATCCAGGGTTAAGATTCGTGATACAATTTTTCTGCACCCTGTACGTGGATGAGAACCATCACATAGGCCAAATTCAGAAACTGACCCCAAGAACTACCCACCTCAGGGACACCCGGCATGCAGTTGCTGGAGGAGTTTAGTGGCACCTATGGGTCATCTGGATCCCTCAAACCAAGCCCTTTTTAGATAACCTGCTCTTCAGCACGTAGTCTCATCCCACTACCCTTCTAAATTTAGCCATCCATCAGAATGACCTCCCTTTTCCTACGTAATACATTTCACTGAAAATACAGTGCATGCAAGACTATTCCAAAAATATGAGAAAATAGCTGACTCGTTCTTAAATTAAGGAGTGGAATTATTACTACTGGAAATACACACATATTACTATCGTAGCTTTCAGAACTGTTACTCCTTTCCTCAAGTATGGGACTTGCGCAGGTTGGGAAACTTGGAAATGTGGGTTAATCAAATGGGGATAATCTTTTGTGAGAATCAGGAAACAAAAAGAGGGTAAGAAAACCAAGGGGGACATTGCCAGGGAAAGTGCATCATAGGTAGTACATTAGTAACCAATATGCCTGGTTCACTACAGAGATGACAGAGTAAGAAGTAGTAATGGATATGGAGAGACAGAGTAGTGCTTACACAAATGAGGAGAGAAAGAGATACAGAGAGTGGGGAGGGAGAAGAACAATACAGAATATAATGAGCAATAATAAATTTTAAAAATGTGTAAAATACAATTAAAAGATGATAATGCAAATGATGGCTCAATTATGTTAACAGAGGTTAAGCTTTTTAAGATATTGGTGTGTGGACATGTGTTGGAGGATAAGTTCCCACCTCCAGCAACCAGGGAAACTTGTCAGGTAGGATGATCTTTGTACTCGAAAGACCTCAGTGCTAGTGATTACACATTAGTTTTTTTTTCTTTGTTTTGGTTTTAGGGCGCAAAACTGCTATGGTAATTAGCACCCGGTCCGTGACTTAGGAAACAGTAAAAACCGAAAATCGAAACCAGCAGCAATGGGAACGATACCCAAAAAATTGGAGAAACTAAAAGCAGAAGGAAGGCTTAAAAATCCACTACACAAAGGGCTTGGTTGTCCCCAAAAAAAGATTCAAATGACTGACGTCATTTCACTGGCACTAATAAACTCGAGAACGCGATCGGCCAAGCACGTGTCATCTGCTAAAATTGACGATGTATCAGGCGACAGCTGTAGACGAGCACATAACAGAGTAAAATAGGGGCACTCAGTTAAAAGGTGTCTTACCGTCCACAGCTGAGAGCAGTGGGGACAGAGTGGGGGAGGATTGCCGCTTAAAAGATGTCGATGGCTAAGAAGACAGTGCCCTATCCGGAGTCTAGTTAAAATTACCTCCACCCAACGACGCGTTCGGGAGGAAGAAGTCCAAGCACAGGGAAGAGCTTTCACGTTCTGCAATTTATTAGGGGGAAGTGTCGACCAATGTGCATGCCATAAAAGAACAACACGATGACATAAAACACTCCGTAGATCAGCGAAGGGAATCGATTGAATAGCTGGCCGAAGAAGAAAGACTGCAGCCTTGGCTGCTATATCGGCCGCCTCATTTCCACAGATACCAATGTGTCCCGGAAGCCAGAGGAACGCCACCGAGACGCCCCCCAGGTGGAGCAAGCGCAGACAGTCCTGAATCCCGTGGACCAGAGGGTCGACAGGTTAGAGAGCTTGGAGACTGAGGAGAGAGCTGAGTGAATCTGAACAGATAACATACTGTATCCGCTGATGGTGGCAGATATAGTGGACAGCCTGAAGAACAGTGTAAAGCTCCCCAGTATAAACCGAACACTGGTCGGGAAGGCGAAATTGATTTGGGGTGTCGCCAACAATATAGGCACTCCCTACACCTAACGATGTTTTCGAGCCATCAGTGTAAATGAATGTGGCTGCCTTCATTTGTGCGCATAGAGCAGCAAATGCCCGATGATAAACAAGTGAAGGGGTAACATCCTTGGTAAATTGACAAAGGTCACAGTGCAGGTAAATCCGGGGATGGAGCCAAGGCGGTGCTGTACCCCAACTTGTCAAGAAGGTTTTAGGAAAGCGGAAGGAAAGAGAATGGAGCAGTTGATGGAAGCGGACTCCTGGTGGTAGTAGGGAGGAGGGGCGGTCTGCATACCCTACATCAAAGGAGGCGTCGAAAAAAAATGTCATGGGCTGGATTAGCAGGCATGGAAGACAGACTCAGAAGGACTGACGCCGATTGGACAGCGGAGGTTCAGCAGTCTCAGCATAAAGGCTTTCCACAGGGCTGGTGTAAAAAGCTCCAGACACTAAACGTAATCCACGGTGGTGGATAGAGTCGAGACGACGAAGAATAGATGGCCGTGCAGAGGTGTAAACTATGCTTCCATAGTCCAATTTCAAGCCCACTAAGGGGCGATACAGGCGGAGAAAGACCACTCTGTCCGCTCCCCAGGAGGTACCATTCAGGACACGAAGGGTGTTGAGGTATCGCCAACAGCGAGCCGAAAGATAGAAAACGTGGGAGGACCAGCACAGTTTTCTGTCAAACATAAGACCCAAGAATTTAGCGACGTCCGAAAACGGAAGGTTGACAGGTCCTAGATGTAAGGAGGGTGGGAGAAACTATGTACGACGCCAAAAATTAACACAAACGGTCTTACTGGGAGAAAAGCGGAAGCCTGCTTCGATGCTCCAAGAGTGGAGGCGTTCAAGACGTCCTTCAAAACGTCGTTCAAGAAGGCTGGTCTGTTGAGAGCTGTAGTAGATCGCAAAATCGTCCACAAAGCGGGTACCCGAGACATCAGGAAGGAGACAATCCATAATACGATTTATGGCAATGGCAAACAGTACAACAATCAGCACGGAGCCCTGGGGTACCCCGTTTTCTTGGGAGAAAGTACGGGAGAGAGTAGTGTTCACCCGCACTCTTAATACGCGCTCTGCCATAAATTCGCGAAGAAAAAGGGGCAGACGGCATCGAAAGCCCCAAGAGAACAGTGTGCGGAGGATGCCTGTCCTCCAACAGGTATCGTATGCTCTCTCCAGATCAAAAAATATTGCCACTGTTTCGCGTTTCTGGAGAAAATTGTTCATGATGTAAGTGGAGAGAGCAACAAGATGGTCAACTGCAGAAAAATGCTTTCAGAAACCGCACTTGGGCAGGTGTTTAAAGACTGCGGGCCTCCAGCAACCAAGCTAAACGGCAATTTACCATAAGCTCCAAAACCTTACTTACACTACTCGTGAGAGAAATGGGGCGATAGCTAGAGGGGAGATGTTTGTCCTTTCCAGGTTTCAGAACAGGAACGACGATAGCTTCCCGCCATCGTCTGGGAAAAGTTCTGTCGGTCCAAATTCGATTATAAAGGTGAAGGAGGTAACGCAGACTATGCAGCAACATTTGGACGTGGATACCATCTGGTCCTGGGCGAGAGGAGCGAGAGGAAGTGAGTGCATGTTGGAGTTCCCGCATGGAGAAAACAGTATTATAGCTTTCGCAATTTTGAGAGGAGAAAACAAGAGGTAGCACTTCCGCTGCACATTTCTTTGGGAGAAACGCAGGCGGGTAATTTGAAGAGCTCGAAATCCCAGCAAAGTGTTGACCCAGTGAGTTAGAAATTGCGACGGGATCCAATAATGTATCATGCGCGACTGTGAGCCCAGAGACCGGGGAGGAAATGGGCGCGCCTGATAACCATCGAATCCGACTCCAAACTTCCGAGGAGGGAGTGAAGGTGTTAAATGAGCTAATAAATAATTTCCAGCTTGCCTTCTTGCTATCGTGAATGTTGCGACGGAATCGCGAACGGAACTGCTTGTAGCGGACACAGTTGGCCAAAGTAGGATGGTGGCGGAAAACACGAAGAGCACGTCGCCGCTCATGTATTGCGTCACAGCATTCCTCGTTCCACCAAGGAACTGAGGGGCGCCGGTGCAATTCTGAGGTGCGTGGTATTGAACGTTTCGCAGCTTTAAGAATAACATCTGTAATGTGTGAGACCTAATCATCGACGCTAGGAAAGTGACGGTCATCGAATGTCACTAGAGACGAAAAAAGTGTCCAATCGGCTTCGCCAAACTTCCAGCGCCGTGGGCGCATATATGGCAGTTGAGGCTGCAGTCTAAGGACACATGGAAAGTGGTCACTCTAGTCCGTATCATCAAGGGCGAACCATTCGAAGTGTCGAGCTAGTGGAACAGTACCGACCGAAAGGTCCAAATCAGAGAAATTTGTCGTGGAGGCAGACAAAAATGTTGGGTCCCCAGTGTTGAGGCAAACTAGATCCGCTTGGAGGAAGACGTCTAGCAATAGTGAGCCACGCGGACAAGGATGTGGAGATCCCCAAAGCGGGTGGTGGGCATTGAAGTCCCCAACCAGCAAATAGGGTGGTGGAAGCTGACCAAGAAGATGAAGGAGATGAGATCGTGCCATTGGTGTGGACGATGGAATGTATACAGTACAAAGAGAGAACGTGTATCCAGAAAGGTAAAGACGGACAGTGACAGCTCGGAAGGAAGTGTATAAGGGGATTGACTGATAATGGAATCATGGAGAAGACTCATGAGTCCTCCATGGGCTGGAGTGCCTTCAACAGAGGGGAGATCAATTCGGATGGACTGAAAATGGGGGAGAACAAAGCGGTCATGAGGACGTAGCTTTGTTTCCTGAAGACAGAAGATGACCGGCGAGTAGGATCGTAAGAGAATCGACTATTCGTCCCGATTGGCTCGAATGCTGCGGATATTCCAGTGGATAATGCACATAGGGTGAACAGAAAATGGAGGAATGTGACCAAGGTTGCCATCAACTCAGCGACTGCTCAGAGCTTGTGACCAACAACATGGAATGGCATTCACCAGAAGGCAGAAGATCCTGATCCATAGGTTGTTCAGGAGCAGCTCCTGCCTCCAGCAATCGGCCGGTTGATCAGCCGCCAGTAGTGCGCCTCGGCGACACAGAAGACGGCCGAGGGCAATTACCGCCAGGTGGCGCAGTAGATGAGACACGCCTTGGCGGAGAAGGAGATGAACTGGGTTTCTAACTAGCCTTCTTGGAAACATGATGTTTAGATGAAGGAGGAACCGATGGTTGTGAAGTTGGGGTACGTAAAAAATCTTCACGAGTGTGCTCTTTTTTGGAATCGAGATTCAGCAGAACCGGAAGAAGGGTGAGCCATAGAGTGAGCAGGCGAAAGTGGGGAGGTTGAACGGGCGATCCTTGCGCTGGCCGATGTGACAACCGTGGAACTAAAGGTGAGATCGCAAGTCTGCGTGGCTGCCTCCTTTGTTGGCCGAGGAGAGGCAAGGACAATGCTGTATTTTCCTGTCTGAGGCATGGTGGGCTGTCGACTGGCGAATAATTTTCGAGCAGCAAAGGTTGACGCCTTTTCCTTCACCCTGATTTCCTGAATGAGCATTTCATCTTTAAAAATGGGGCAATCTCGAGAGGAAGCTGCGTGGTCACCCATACAGTTGATGCAACGAGGGGATGGAAGTGGACAAGCACCCTCGTGGGGATCCTTGCCACACGTAACACATTTGGCCAGATTGGAACAGTACTGGCTGGTATGATTGAACTGCTGACATCAATAGCAATGCTTAGGGTTTGGGATGTAAGGGCGAACCGAAATTATCTCATAGCCTGCTTTGATTTTCGATGGGAGTTGAACTTTGTCAAATGTCAAGAAGACAGTGCAGGTTGGAATGATGTTCATGTCAACCCTTTTCATGACTCTATGAACGGCCGTTACACCCTGGTCAGACAGGTGCGTGAGGGAGCGTGTATAAACGACCCCACATGATGAATTTAAAGTACGGTGCAGTTCCACCCAGACAGGGAAGGTGTGTAGCAGTGAAGTAAGAAGCAATTTTTGTGCCTGGAGGGCACTGACTGTTTATTACAACAAGGTGGCATTTCGTAATCTGGAACAAGACTTTACAGGACCTGCAATTGCATCGACACCTTTCTGAATAATGAAAGAGTTGACCGTGGAGAAGTTGTGACCTTCGTCAGACCGAGAAACAACAAGGAACTTTGGCAATGATGGAAGGACTGTCTGTGGCTGAAACTCATTGAACTTACGCTTGTGAGCTGACATAGTATAAGATGGTGAAACCATTGTGAAAGTATCCCCCATGATTACCGGCTTCTCCGATGGAGTGCTCCTTCCTTGTGAGGGCCCTCTCTGAGGGCACTCCCACCTTATGTGATTGTTCACACCTCAGGTCACACCTCCCGACAAACGGACGGAGGGGCCAATCGGCACTTTCTGAAGGTATCAGGTCGGGTAATCACCAGGGGGTACGTATGTGTCCTACCTGTCTACCCGGGGCGGGGAATTACGCGTTACCCCGTCACCGGCTACGTATGGAAATGCGTGGGTCGGCCTTCAGACATGCACAGGGAGGGAAAAAGCGAAAGGGAAAGGAAAGAAGAGAGGTCTCAAACACTGCAGTGGAGAAAAGGGCAAAGAGAAGAGGTAAGGAAAAGAGAAGGACAAATACTTGCAAGTGGAGAAAGCAAAGAATTTGTTACAGTTTCGAGCTTCCGACTCCGGACGTAGGCACGAAACATACTCCCAGAGGGGGAGAAAGGGAATGAAAGAGGCAACGGTGACGGTTGAGGGGGGGGGCCAAGATGGGGGATGGGGAAGGATGCGGAAAGGGAAGTGATGCAGCCCGGAAAGGAAGGATGGCCCCATTAGCTCAGGGTCCCGTGCTCACTATGCACGTATCCAGAACAGAGTTGTGGACCCCCTGGGGTAACAACAACACATTAGATGTTTGGGTATCTGGTTAGGTACTGGTTTTTATGGAATCCAGAGATGGGAACTCTTCCTCACACACATCTTTGCATCCCAACAACCTTATGAACTTAGCTTCCAGTAACACCTCCCCTTTTATCATCATCTCTATTGCATCTCATTATTTGCTTTACTGTTCTAACCTTCTTATTTTCAGCATGCCCTCCCTTTCTCTAACTAAATCTTCTTCGTCTTCTCTCCCCCCCCCCCCCCCCCTCCCCTTCCCTTCCATTTCTTAACTGTATTACTCATTTTTCTTTTTCCTCTTAATCTGTTTCCTTTTTCTAAGCAGAGGACCTCATATCACTAAGTATACACAGAAGGATACAAAATGCAAAATTTACAGCAGTGATACTTTTACGGGTAAATCTGGCCTATCCAGAGGATAAGACAATGAAGAATGCAGGTATTGCACTTTCTATCTACCATAAAGATCACACATTGAGTTGCAGACAAGCACAATGAAGAATGTTATTTTCAGTTTGGTCAAAGTCTTTTTTCAGAAAAGAAAACACACATCCACACAAGCAAGCGCACATCATCCACACATAACCACTGTGTCGGACTGCTCCAGCGACAGTGCAACACTCACACTGATTGAAAGTAGCAATCCTTAATGGGGCACAAAAGGGGTAGATATAGCAGGGTACAGGTGTGGTGAGGGAACATCACTGTCTGACAGAGCATGCAGGGTCTAGATGGCAGCAGGATAATGCTGGCTGGCACAGCATCTGAAAGCTGTGGGGCACCATGTGGGGATAAATTGGGGAGAAAAGGGGAATGGGTAAGGAGAGGAGCAGAGAGGGGTAGAAAGACTGGTGGGTGCATTGGAAGAGAGAAGCACAGAGTGAAGGTGAGGGAACATAAGTAGGGAGGTGATGTGGGACAGATGCAGCAGAAGCTGTTGGGTAGATTGTATGGGAACAACAGGTTATAGAAGACAAAGGACACAATAATTTTGAAATTGGAGAAAGTATTGAAAGTATAACTACCATCTGTACTGTTCAAGAAAGCTGGTGGAGGAGAGGATGATACAGATGGACCAGGTTATGATTCAGGTATATAAACGAAACATGTTATATCATTCAGTTTTATTTGCTGATGACACATCAGTACTGGTAGAAAACAAAAACACAGAAAAGATTCCTGAAAAGGTCATAGAAACCTCGATGTTTGGTTCCATGTAAATGGCTTAAAGATAATATTTCAAAAACACGGCTGATGCAATTTAAGACAAAACAGTCTCAAATAAATGATATTCACATTATGCACAGATGCCAGGAGCTAAATGAAGCAGGAATGCAATTAGACAGAAACATATCATGGTCCTCACACATAGATTATCTAAAAAATAAAGTAAACAGCCCGGCATTTGCTATGACAATCTTAGTCAATGTCACTAGTATAGACACACAAAAAATAGTATACCATAGTTACTTTGAGTCAGTAGTGAGATATGATATTGTCTTCTGGGGGAATGCTAGCAACACGACAAGAATATTAATTTTGCAGAAAAAAATTATCAGAAACATATGTTGTGCAGTGCCAAAGGATCTAGTTGGCCATTATTAAGAGATCTTAAGATACTAAGCATTCCCTCATTATATCTATATGGAAAAATTATTTTCACAAGTAATGACCCTAAGCTCTTTTTTCAATTTCCAGCATAGTTACGAAACTAGAACCAAAGAAAGCTTCATGTTGCTGCATATAGGCTTAATCTTTCTGCACAGACTCCACAATACATGGGAATGAAAGTATACAATAAATGGAAAGGCACAAATTTTAGAAATGTCCACACTGAGGCAGTAAAAAGAGAATAGAATAGCACCTTGGTGCAGGAAAGTTAATACTCTGTTGACGAATTTTTTAATGATCTGACCATCTGAGCAGGATAGAAACCACAATAATAAATAGAATTCAGATTTTATTGTGATTATATAAAAATATTGTACTCCACACATAATTTATCATAGTTATCAGCCTCTTGGGTAAAATATTCCAGAGGTAAGACAGTCCCCCATTTGGATCTCCGGGCGGGGACTACTCAAGAGAACGTCGTTATCAGAAGCAAGAAAACTGGCATTCTATGGATCAGAGCGTGGAATGTCAGATCCCTTAATCGGGCAGGTAGGTTAGAAAATTTAAAAAGGGATCTGCACTGGTTAAAGTTAGATATAGTGGGAATTAGTGAAGTTCGGTGGCAGGAGGAACAAGACTTCTGGTGTGGTGAATACAGGGTTATAAATACAAAATCAAATAGGAGTAATGCAGGAGTCAGTTTAATAATGAATAGAAAAACGGGAGTGCGAGTAAGCTACAACAAACAGCATAGTGAATGCATTGTTGTGGCCAAGACAGACACGAAGCCCATGTTCACTACAATAGCACAAGTTTATATGCCAACTAACTCTACAGATGATGAAGAAATTGAAGAAATATATGATGAAATAAAAGAAATTATTCATATAGTGAAGGGTGACAAAAACTTAATAGTCATGGGTGACTGGAATTCAGTGGTAGGAAAAGGGAGAGAAGGAAACATAGTAGGTGAATATGGATTGGGGCTAAGAAATCAAAGAGGCAGCCGCCTGGTAGAATTTTGCACAGAGCACAACTTAATCGTAGCTAACACTTGGTTCAAGAATCATAAAAGAAGGTTGTATACATGGAAGAAGCCTGGAGATACTGACAGGTTTCAGCTAAATTACATAATGGTAAGACAGAGATTTAGGAACCAGGTTTTAAATTGTAAGACATTTCCAGGGGCAGCTGTGGACTCTGATCACAATCTATTGGTTATGAACTGTAGATTAAAACTGAAGAAACTGAAGAAACTGCAAAAAGCTGGGAATTTAAGGAGATGGGACCTGGATAAAATGACTAAAACAGAGGATGTACAGAATTTGAGGGGGAGCATAAGGGAACAATTGACAGGAATGGGGGAAAGAAATACAGTAGAAGAACAATGGGTAGCTCTGAGGGATGAAGTTGTGAAGGCAGCAGAGGACCTAGTAGGTAAAATGATGAGGGCTAGTAGAAATTCTTGGGTAACAGAAGAAATACTGAATTTAATTGATGAAAGGAGAAAATATAAAAATACAGTAAATGAAGCAGGTAAAAAGGAATACAAACGTCTCAAAAACGAGATCAACAGGAAGTGCAATATGGCTAAGCAGGGATTGCTAGAGGACCAATGTAAGGATGTAGAGGCTTATCTCATGAGGGGTAAGATAGATACTGCCTACAGGAAAATTAAAAAGACCATTGGAGAAAAGAGAACCACTTGTATGAATATCAAGAGCTCAGATAGAATCCCAGTTCTAAGCAGAGAAGGGAAAGCAGAAAGGTGGAGGGAGTATATAGAGGGCCTATATAAGGGCAATGTACTTGAGGACAATATTATAGAAATGGAAGAGGATGTAGATGAAGATGAAATGGGAGATATGATACAGCGTGAAGAGTTTGACAGAGCACTGAAAGACCTGAGTCGAAACAAGGCCCCGGGAGTAGACAACATTCCATTAGAACTACTGATGGCCTTGGGAGAGCCAGTCATTACAAAACTCTACCATCTGGTGAGCAAGATGTATGAGACAGGCGAAATACTTCAAGAAGAATATAACAATTCTGATCCCAAAGGAAGCAGGTGCTGACAGATGTGAAAATTACCGAACAATCAGTTTAATAAATCACGGATGCAAAATACTAACGCGTATTCTCTACAGACGAATGGAAAAACTGGTAGAAGCTGATCTCGGGGAAGATCAGTTTGGATTCTGTTGAAATATTGGAACACGTGAGGCAATACTGACCCTATGACTTCTCTTAAGAAAATTCCGATTAGGTATTAAAATCCATGGAGAAGAAACAAAAACGTTGAGGTTCGCCGATGACATTGTAATTCTGTCAGAGACAGCAAAGGACTTGGCAGAGCAGTTGAACGGAATGGAGAGTGTCATGAAAGGAGGGTATAAGATGAACATCAACAGAAGCAAAACGAGGATAATGGAATGTAGTCGAATTAAGTCGAGAGATGCTGAGGGAATTAGATTAGGAAATGGGACACTTAAAGTAGTGAAGGAGTTTTGCTATTTGGGGGGCAAAATAACTGATGATGGTCAAAGTAGAGAGGATATCAAATGTATACTGGCAATGGCAAGTTAACATCGAGTACTGATTTAAGTGTCAGGAAGTCGTTTCTGAAAGTATTTGTATGGGGCATAGCCATGTATGGAAGTGAAACATGGACGATAACTAGTTTAGACAAGAAGAGAACAGAAGCTTTCGAAATGTGGTGGTACAGAAGAATACTGAATATTAGATGGGTAGATCATATAACTAATGAGGAGGTATTGAATAGGACTGGGGAGAAGAGATGTTTGTAGCACAACTTAACTAGAAGAAGGGATCGGTTGGTAGGACATGTTCTGAGGCATCAAGGGATCACCAATTTAGTATTGGAGGGCAGCATGGAGGGTAAAAATCGTAGAGGGAGACCAAGAGATGAATGCGCTAAACAGATTCAGAAGGATGTAAGTTGTAGTTTGTAGTAGGTACTGGGAGATGAAGAAGCTTGCACAGGATAGAGTAGCATGGAGAGCTGTATCAAACCAGTCTCAGGACTGAAGACTACAACAACAACAACAACAACAACAACAACAACAACAACAACATCAGCTGATGAGTCTCCTGAACATAAAATCAATGATTTAACTTGTGCATTATGAGACAAGAAGATTCAGATTCTGATTACAAAGCTGTTTCCACATGTGGCCTATCCTCTGACAGGTTGGAATAATCCTGTGACAAGACTGGGACTGGAAGCACTGTTTTGGTGGATTGGACAGGTTTTGCACATATGTCAAAGGGATGAACTAGTATGAACTAGGATGTTGTGTGGGCATGGAACAATACTTTGGGAGGAATGGGAAGAACCTCTGTTAAGATGTCCCTTGTTTCAGGACACAATGATATAGGGTCAAAGCCCTATCAAAGGATGCTCTGAAACGAGATACTCTTACTTCCTAACAAATATATTTCCCACCCATCCTAAAATGGTGTTCCATTGCCCACCCTACCTCTGCAATATCTTAGACCATCGTTATGCCTTCCCTCCCATCCGAAATCGTTGCCACAGCGATCATAACCCTGCGGGAGGCCTAGGTCCCGGTGCCAAACCTGCCCTATCCAAGCACCAAGCACTTCCGATTCCAGTCCTGACGGCTTATGATGGTGTTCAATAGGACTGAACTACAGAACCACTTCTGTTCTTGTTCCACATAACTGATCTTCCACTTTACACTGGTAAAGCAGAGAGAGTACTCTTTTAGTATGGTGCAAGCAACATAATCCAAGTGCAACAATGGGTGCAATAAATGAAATGTATAAAGCCTCATTAAGTGATTCTTGGTATCAGTGTATCACATAACTTATGAAAGGTACAGTTCACTCAATTCTGTACAAGATAAGATACATCATTTCAATAAAGAATACAGCATGTCACGCAAGAGAATCTGCAAAACTGGCTGTTCAAAATTTCTGAGTGCACTTTTAACTTTAACTGGAAATCAAATGTTGTAGAAGTTCTCAAACCCTTGGCTTCAGCAACTTAGCTCTCTGCATCATTGCAGGTTTGGTCATGAAAGCATCATAAAATTAGCTTAATTCACATACTTCTATTAATTGATGTTGTATGAAATAGTTTTCAGGGGCAGTTCCACACAGTACACATTGTATTCCACAGAAATGTGCAGTAAGAATATTGTCTGGTGTAACTTCCTCTATAGGTGAGATGGCTAATGCACACCTGTAGACTGGAGCTCAACTCTGAGGTATACTTGTTTGAATCCTGAGTGTGGAGAAAATTTTCAATGTTAGTATCTGGCCAGCAAGGACAGAAGAGCTGGTGGCATGAATGTTATGCACACCCCTATTTGTGCTAAATTCCTGCATTAAATTCCAAACACTGCCACCACCAGCACCACCACCATGCAACACAAACATGACACTATACTATACATGCTGTCATTACACTCACCTACATACTATAAATCCAATACTGACACAGATCCCACCTACCAATGAAGATAGATGCCAGTATGATGGAGGAAAAACACCCTTTCATACAGGTAACTGAATCCACTCCGTGGGATATCTCAGCCAACAATGCAATATGACATTTTCATTTAAATCTCATGGCAATCCTTGAATTTTGGGTAGGCATTGTTTAAAAAATTTTGTTGACCAACAAAAGCTTCACAACCCATTTATTCTTACGAAGTCTGTTGTGCAGAGTTAGGTACAATTTTTAGAAGGGTACTACTATTCATGAATAGTTTACTAGTAAGAAGAATGTCCTCCACTAACTACAATTTAACCTTAATCCACCACAGAAAGAAAAAAGTATGCATCCATAAAAGTGTTTTATCATCTCTTTTATGAATTAAAGATACTGGTAAAAAATGAATGTTTTAAAACAAAGTGAAATAATTTCTACTCAAATACTTCTATTCCATAGGTGAAATTCTGAAGTAATAGTATCTGGGGGTGGTCAGTAGGGATACACTTATGACATTTTGTTAACAATTTAAAAAATTCCAGCATGTAGCCACAATTCCAAAACAAAAATGCATCTCATTTCAAATTTACTGACGCATACATCATGGCAAGCTCTCACAAAACTGATCCACATAAGCAAATATAACCAAACTGAGCTTTGCACACGTTTCTCCTCACAACACATAGGTCCTCTCAGTCTGTGATCTGTGTGAGTTGCCCCATTTTTGCAATCTTCCCTAGCCAATCTCTCCTTCCCCAAGGAAGAAGAAACACACAGTTCCAAACCGTATGTTTTTCGAGTATGGTATTATTAGCAGTACTAATACTACAGTATACTGTCAGAAAAGCATACAGTGGATAAGCTAACTGTATAAATCAAACCCCAATGTGTCATTCACATTTGATACATCAGTCGAAAATTGCTGGGGAGCCATATCTGCAGCCATCTTACACCAGCACAGAAGAGACCTGAAATTTTCATCACCACCTTGAAAAAATAAAATTATGTAACAGTTATTTGATTGTTTGTAGGCAAACCTCTGCATTCCGGATAAACAGGAACAGTGTGGCATTTTCTGCACTTATGGGAGGACAATTACCCTACAATCCAAAATGAAGTGGAAGTGTACGGTAACAATTCATCACTCAATAGTTAAATGCCTCTGACACTTTGCGTCATTAAACAAAAGAATTATCTGGGCAACCACAGCCATGAGAAACCATATTGAGAAATGAAACCATATCAGCTGTAAAATCCTTCTATTCTTTGGAACTACCAATTTTGCAACACTTACAGCTGCATCTTTGGGTGCAAAACTGTATATAAGCAGAAAAAGAATCCTGTAGAAAATAAATAATCCCAAAGCTAAGATCAAACTGTAATGAAGCATATACTGAGGATGGCGTCAATTCACGATTTAAATAATTATTATAGGAAGACCTAGCATTCATTGTCAGTCCCATTAAATAGATTATTCCCAAAAATGCGTATGTCCTAGAAGTAATAAAATATGGTGGAAAACACTTGCATAATAGCAGCAAAGATGATAAAAACATTAAGGAGGAATTTACATAACACCATAGTGGATAAGGATATTTAAGAGGCACTCGCCGATGTTACCACATGAATGTTCACACACTTTAATATGCCACCTAGGTAACAACCTATTGGCTAAAAACTTTGACTGCTATAATATCAGTATGTCAAGGAATGTATGCTATGTATGGGGTCCCATTAAAACCTAGAATACAACATGATACTATAATAAGCAGGTGTACTCCATCTCCTGAAGGTTGAGCAAGCAACCCAGATGACTTTCACACACCATGAAAATTAGAATGATGGAAAGAGAGAATACTAACTTTTATGCAACAACAACCTTAAGTAAACTAAATCATTCCCAGGAACAGAGCTATTTGCTGCAAATGTGAAAGTTAAACTGTACCCAGAAACATGATAATATGCTACATATTTGCAACATATTTTCCTGTTTTGAGGTATGACTTAGTTTACTTATTTTCATTCCAGCACTACACATTGGAATATTCTCTCTCTCTCTCTCACACACTCACACACTCTCTCAAACACACAAACACTCAAACACACACACACTCAAACACACACACACTCAAACACACACACACTCAAACACACACACACTCAAACACACACACACTCAAACACACACACACTCAAACACACACACACTCAAACACACACACACTCAAACACACACACACTCAAACACACACACACTCAAACACACACACACTCAAACACACACACACACACTCAAACACACACACACACTCAAACACACACACACACACTCAAACACACACACACACACACTCAAACACACACACACACACACTCAAACACACACACACACACACTCAAACACACACACACACACACTCAAACACACACACACACACTCAAACACACACACACACACTCAAACACACACACACACGCACTCTCACACGCACACGCACTCTCACACGCACTCGCACTCGCGCACACTCGCGCACACACACACACACACACACACACACACACACACACTCACACACACACACACACACACTCACACACACGACTGTCAAATGTTTTAGCATACAGTCTGCCACCCAGATAACATTCACCTCCACACACTGATATTCAGTGAGTGCCTCTTACATTTCCCCTTGTCCATTATAACATTACATAAATTCATCCTCATTGTTTCTTAATCTTTCTTCATAGGCTTTAGTACTTTTACAGCAGACACACTTTTGTGGGTAATTATTTCATTGGACTAACAATGCAAGCTGAGTCATGACTCTTCCAGTGATTACGTGTTTTGATTCCAGGGACTACATGTTTCATTACAGCTTCATCATAGCTTTCAGAATATTGGTTTACTACACGATTGATTGTCCACTTATATACAGATTTGTACCTGAAATGCAGCTGTAAGTGCTCTGAAATTGGTAGTGCCTAATATTTTTACAGCTGAAGCAATTTTGTTTCTCAACATGCTAAAACATGTTCAAAGGTGAAGAATGATGTAGCAGCCCATCTGCCTGAAGGACCACAAAGTGAGTAACCTGGTGCTCAACAATTGAGGCAATAGTGGAAAAAATGGAAATCACTAAGAGATCAGTTTCCAAAATGTTGCATGATGTTATGAATACGACAACAACTGACATCGACAGGATGTCACAACTATTCACACCCACTTGAGAAACCCACTGAAACTGAAGCAGCAGTGTATGTATTGATTCTGTGTTTGGTTAACTCAGATGGCTTCTTTAGCCATTTAATCACAGTGAATGAGCCAGCACACATTTACATACATCTACATACACAACACCACTAAAGCAGGCAAAGATCCCAACATCATCACATAATTTGGTGCTGTGTGTTCTTTGGAACCATCTGTTGTGCCAACAGACTACAGTGTTAAGGGGAAAATCTCCACAGCAATGTACTGGAAAAATCTCCAGGTGAGATAATTAGAGGAGGCTGTCAAGGTGAAGTGTCACAAGAGGCAGTGTGAAGGCATATTTTTGATCCACGACAGTGTCCCAGCTCATTCTGTACAGGACAGACATGCTGCTTCTTTGGCCTATGAATTCTTGCCACACACATTCTCCATTAAGTGATATTTTCCTCTGACGAAGAATCCATTGGGTGGCAGCCATTTTCCAAATGAAATTAAATTTTTAATGTGGAACACTTTCTGAACAATCAAAAGGCAGGCTTCTACAATCGAGATATCTGTCATCATCTGTAACTGGCACCATCCTTTTTGTGGCGGCATTCGTAGCGACAAGCAATTCGCTGTAGAAACGGCTTACGAGGTCACCGCCACACTTTTAATAGCGGGCCGACCGGTCCGCTGGAACAGTGAACAGAAAGATGAAAACCCAAACACTCTGATTAAATAAAAGTCGGTACTTATCTTTATTAACGAAGATACAGAAACACAGTAGTGAACTCCGTGTCTACAGAAATCTGTCTAGTTCGAGTCGGAGCGGCTAGGTCAGCGTCGGCTGACAACAAACAAGAACTCTGCTGCGATGAACACACAACTGACTAGCAAGTACACAATTCGGTGGCGAGTATACAACTGAGCGGCGAATACAGAACTGTCCTGGCGCTCGCGACTCCAGCGCTTAAGAAACCAGAAGCCAGCGGTGGTGCGCGCAGACTTGCGGCAATTTCCTGTCTCGCTGGCGCTGCTTATGCGGACGGCGTCCGGACTTTGATGCTGCCAACCTTTTTGGCAGCAGGCTTGGGTGGCATTACTGGCTAGGATATAACAATCCTATTCTAACCTCTTCATGCGCCATCTAGAGGAATCCTTCCTAAAAACCCAGACTCCTAAAACCCTCACCTGGTTCAGTTTCATTGACGACATCTTTGCTATCTGGATTGAAGGTGAGGACACACTATTCATATTCCTCCAGAACCTCAACAACTTCTGCCCCATTTACTTCACCTGGTCTTGCTCAACAGAACAAGCCACCTTCCTAGATGTTGACCTCACCTCAGAGGTGGCTACATCAGCACCTCCATCCATATCAAACCTACAAACCACCAGAAATACCTGAACTTCGACAGCTGCCACCCATTCCATACCAAGAAGTCCCTTCCATAAAGCCTAGCCACCCGTGGTCATTGCATCTGCAGTGACGAGCAGTCCCTCTCTAAATATACTGAGGGTCTCACTTAAGCCGTCACTGGCCATAATTGTCTTCCCAACCTTGTACAAAAACAAATTTCCAGTGTCTTATCTTTCCAGTCTTCCACCATCTCCCGAAGTCCCACAGTCCAGCCACAGAGGAGCATTCTCCTCTTAATGCAGTGAAATCTGGGACTAGAGCAACTGAATTACATTCTTTGCCAGGGTTTTCATTACCTCTTGTCATGCCCTGAAATGAGAAATGTACTGCCCACTATCCTTCCCACCCCTCCTACAGTGTAATTCCACCTTCCACCGAGCCTACACAACATACTCATCAATCCTTACACAACCCCTGCTCCCAGTCCCTTACCCTCATGGCTCATACCCCTGTAATAGACGTAGATGCAAGACCTGTCCCATATATTCTCCTACCACCACCTATTCCAGTCCTGTAATTAACATCAACTATGCCATCAAAGGCTGAGCTATCTGTGAAACCAGTCATGTGATTTACAAGCTAAGCTGCAACCACTGTGCTGCATTCTATGTTGGCATGACAACCAACAAGCTGTCTGTCCACTTGAATGGCCACCAAAAAACTGTGGCCATAAAGTAAGTGGACCACCCTGTTGCTAAACACTGCCAAATATATCCCTCATCTGAATGACTGTGTCACAGCCTGTGCCATATGGATCCTTCCCACCAACGCCAGCTTTTCTGAATTGCACAGGTGGGAACTTTCCCTGCAATATATCGTATGTGCCCATGAACCTCCTGGCCTCAACCTTCATTAGTCACTGTCCTCATCCATCCAACCCCCTCCCTGTTCCCCATTCCAGCACTACACAGCCATCATTTCACTGCCACACGCAGTATTTTAATTTATTTTTATTTTTCTCCTTTCCACTACTTACCCCCCCTCCCACATTCTCTCTTGCCCTCCACCCAAACTGCAACACTTCACTGTCCATCACCCCCACCATACTATCCCCACCCCAGCCTCTTCCTTACCTACTCACCCAGTCGTCACTCCCATCAAGTACTGGTGATGCTGCTCGCAGTGTGTGTGTGTGTGTGTGTGTGTGTGTGTGTGTGTGTGTGTGTGTGTGTGTGTGTGTGTGTGTACTGCTGACAAAGGCTTAAATGGCTGAAAGCTATAATTGTGCGACTCTTTTTGTTGTGCCTATCGCGAGTTATCATCTCTGCTATATGGTGAGACACGTACACCAGGAACGTGTACATAAAATATAAAAAATCGATAATCTAATATATAATTGCTGTGAAACTAAAAAAATTCCAATCACTAGTTGATCATCTCTTGTACAGTCAGTACGCTGCTGCCTCATGGGATTAATCCCAATTTCTTATTCTAAAAGACAGCTACATGGTGATATAATTAACCTTTTAAATACTTACGATTATTAACATCACGCAAACAGCCGAGCAGATGGCAAGTGTTGCCATCGGTGAGCCTGACGTGACTGCAGCTCTGGCCCTGGCCGACTCTAGCCTTCACTGCTGCTGTTGTGTATCTCGTTATGGTGCCTTGGAAATGCCTTATGAACACAAAAAATTAATTAGATCTGTAAATTACTTTACATTAAACTGCATGTAATAAAAGAGAGTAATTTAAGAAAATTTCACTAAAATTTAATAGTTACAAAACTTGGTTTGATGACTGCAGCAGTTTCAAATCTCCTGCTTTAGGGTACACAAACAGTAGAAAAAATTACCTCTGACCTATTGGTCAAGAAGGACCCCAAGGCACAGACAATGTTCCCTTCTGAATGGAGGAGGTCATACTCTCAAATGGTACACCTTCAGATATGGATTCATTATCAAATTTTTATCTACGAAGTCCCCTCCTCAACTCTTAGGAGCCCATTATAGGAATTTTAGAACACCTCTGCATAATGTGTGGTTAATGTTATAAATGTAAACAAGCCAACAGTAAAATATCAGTACAACTTTGTTTTGGATTTCCAGATCTTGCATTTTCCCAGTATTTACATTATTTTCCATCGGTACCATCATAATCCCTATTCTATCCCTTTCATTAAAATTTTTGCACTTTTCAACCACTACCACAACCTTGAACATCAATTTTCAAACTGATTTACATGGTAACTAAATTGTGTTATTGCTCTATCTCACATTGTAGGGTAATCCATAGCAAAACTATACAATTTATTTCAGAATCTAAGTCACTTTGGGGTTATTTTGCATGTTTAGAGCTGCTTTCAAAATGGTTTCACAATGTTTGATCACCTGGCTGTTGGAGAGACTGTAATACCTCAAGTGTAGTTTACCTAGTAACTAATATTGTAATCTGGTCAGGTTTTCACACCAGTGACTGATTTTAGAATCATAAAAATGAATCTACTGCAGAATTTTCCATAAGCTGCTTCAGGCACTTTTCACCGGTTTGCGCTTTTGAAAAATGGGTGCAGCCTGTGTGAATATTATGAGTTCCACATATTTACATGATGTATAATACTTCATAGATGTTTGGAAGTAATTATTCATTCTGCAGTTACAGAGAGCTATTGCAAGTAAAATTATTAAATTTTTAAAATATATTACATAACATGGGACCCATCTGTTCACACATCATCAGTCGTGCAGTATCTTCTACCTTAAAACAGGAGGTGGTCTTTTACTATGGTGAAATTTGCAGACAAACCGAGTTTACTTGATGTCTGAATAATTATCTCTGTCTTGAAAATGGAAATTTGTGTTAGCTGCCAATAGCTTCTATTTCAAAATATTTTTAACTTTTAACCGACTTTTGACAGTACTATTCCCTAAAATGATATCACTTACCCATTGTTTGTGTGTAGTAGATTAATAATGTAATATAGGCTATTAAATACAGTATTGAGAAGATTTTCCCTATGACAACACTTAAATTTTAATAGGATATTTGTTCCTAAGTGCATTACCGCATGACACATTGGGACAGTTTTTCAAATTTGGGGCAATCTTACTTCTCTGGAGTAATTTTTGTAATTTTAGAATAAGATTGCAATACACAAAGTGAATGCAATAATCCTAAAGTGTACTGCTCTACTCGAAACTGAAAAATAAATAAATAAATAAAACATCAAAAACAGTATTGAAATTAGTTTTTCCTCTTAAAGGCAAGTCCTGTGACATTGAAAAATGATACGCCAGAAGCATGTGATTAGTTTCTAATAATTACACAATATTATGATTTATGAGTTATTCTACAGTGTTTGTGTAGTTTTTCATAACATTAATGAAATTATTTGTCTTTTTGACTGCATCTTAATGCCATTTGGAACTCCCATGCAATTTTGCAGAATTGTGAAACTTTTTGAAACTTGTGAATGGATGGCTTATCAATGTGCTATGATAACTGTCATTCATAATATATGGATGAAAAAGCATGCACAACTCAGACAGCACAAATTTATCTACTTCACAATAAACAACCCATTCATATCATGACAGCCACACCAGTCCGAATGTGCAGGGCTTGGATGTGAGTGCATGTGCAAGAAATCAGATGCAGGTATCACTAGTGGAGTGCGGAGTGTGACTGGGCATTTTGGCCTGATCTGCTTTCACATCTGGCCAATTGGCCTCCACTTCTGGACTTATCTACTTTCATGTCCAGGAAATTCACCTTCACTGTCGTAAGTAGTACTTTGCAATCTAACGGCATAAGTGCCCAAGGTGTCACAAGCTATTTCTAAACTCTGGCACCTAAGGTTTCCGGGTAGGAGCTCTGGCATGTGCAGTTATCTTAATTATCATGTAACTAACTTGAAATTTTGTAGGGCTCTGTATATGTTACTTGATTAATTAATTAATACAAAACAGAGTGGTGTCATATCTAACAATATCTTAATTGTGTCTATCATGCGTAAATGCAAATTAATCTTGCATCCATTCCACAGACTGACGGATCATTGGACAGAACTGCAAAAAGGAATTGGAATATAAATGGTCCTTTTCTACCTAATAATATATGGTCAGTCATATTATGGCCATCTGACTGTACAAAAATGAATCCCTTAATGACGTCATCAACTCAACCAGGTGGACTGTGTTGAAAACAAATATATATTCTCCACATACTTTTCAAACTTTATGTATCAGCTACTAAAAGAAATAGCAACAGGAACTGAAGGAGTGACATTTGAAGGATATAGTGATGACACAGCATTACCACTAACTGATGAGCTTTTTGTTTTGTGGTACGAAAACAACTAGGGTCATATGCGCCCATGTCAAAACACTAGGACTTGAAGACAAAGAGAGGAGTTAAAAATGACTGCACGTTAGTCCCAGTCAATGCAAGAGAAGACAGCTAAAAAACAGGGATGTGGAGAAAGGTCTATAAAATACACCACAGACAGAGAACTGGAGGTCCAGAACCAAAAATTAAATGGCCTTTGCCATATTGCTACAACGGATAAAAAGTGCAACATGGTCAATGGCTGTTAACTCTAACAGCAAACACCAATGAGGAAGGAAGTGGTTAAAAAAAAGGGCATTGCATCAGAAAATGGCACACCAGCAAATGTTGGAAACAATGTGCACAGAATAGTGGGGGAGCACCAATTGACAATGGTGATGGTTGAAAAGATGGTGCTCAATACACAACTAAGTTAAAATGGTGGAGGTCTTACAAGCCCATGGGAGAGGACTAATAACACACAGCTTGTTCCCATGAAGGGAGGGCCAGTGGTGATGCCAGAGTCACAGCACCTGCTTACAGCTGGAAATATGCAGATAGTTGGAGGATAAGTAAGAAATGGCAGGCTGAGGAACAGTGATTGCAGTCTTAGCAGCAGTGTCAGTGGCCTGGTTTCCTATCGGACTGCCACAACCAGAAACCCACACAAACATCGCAGTGGCTCTATCAAGAGGGAGCAGGTGACAGCTTTCCTGGACACACTGGGCTAAGGGATGGATGGTGTGTAGCACATAGAGGCTTTGAAGGTCATTGAGAGAGTCTGGGCAGATAATGCAGTTGAAAAGCCTGTGACTATGGATGTACTGCGTGGCCTGATACAGGGCAAACAGCCCTGCTGTAAATACTTAACAATGTTCCGAAAGCCAATACAAAAAAAAAAAAAAAAAAAAAAAAAAACAGCTCCACCAATGACGACACACCAGAAACCACAGTCAGTCCAAGAGCCACCAGTGTACTATCACAAAATTCCACACATAGGTTGTGAAACTGAAGACAATAGAGTCGGGCTGGACTAGTGTCCTTACTAAGTGAATGAAGACGAAGGTGAATACGGGCCACTGCATGAAGCCAAGATGGTGAAGGGTTCACACCCACTGGGAAAGTTGCTCATAGTGTGAAGCTGATCTGCCAGAGCAAGAGGCGAAAGCAATCTCCATAACGTAACAGAGAAGAGGGACACGCCCCATACAGGCAATGAAAGGAGAAATCAAAGAATGAGGCACACAATAGGTGTCCATAAGTGGCAAACTAACGGCATTCGTATCTGTTGAGGAGAAAGTCATGGCATTAGGACAGAGGTAGTTCAGCAGCTTGTGCATACGGACTCTCAAATGGGCTAGTGTAAAAGGCACTAGTACCAAATGGATGTTACAGTGGTGAATAGTATTAAGATGGTGTAAGAGGGATGGATGTGCAGGTGCATAAATGAAACACCCATAATCCAGTTTCAAACAAACAAGGGATCGGTACAAATGGAGGAAAGTGGTTCAATCTGCACCCCGGGACATGACACTGAAGATACATAGGGCATTGAGGGACTGCATACAGTGGGCTGCCAGGTAAGACATGTGGGAGGACCAAGAGTGTTTTCTATCAGGCATGTGCCCCAGGAATTTCATAGTTTCAATGAATGGAAGAGCAACAGGCCCAAGATGTAATGATGGTGGTGGGAAGGGGAGGGGGCGGGGGGGGGGGGGAAGGGGAGGGGGCAGGGGGGTGGGAAGGGGAGGGGGCGGGGGGGAAGGGGAGGGGTGAGGGTGGGAAGGGGAGGGGGCGGGGGGGAAGGGGAGGGGCGGGGGGGAAGGGGAGGGGCGGGGGGGAAGGGGAGGGGCGGGGGGGAAGGGGTGGGGTGAGGGGGGGGAAGGGGAGGGGCGGGGGGAAGGGGAGGGGGCGGGGAATGGGAGGGGGCGGGGGGAGGGGGCGGGGGAAGGGGCATTAAAACAAAGAGGGAATAAATATGAGAGCTCAAACCAATCAATCTTGAAGATGCAATTTTGTTTCCTGAAGGCAGATAAGTGGGTGCTCGCTGTAAATTCTGTTAGATTGAAAACCACAACATTCTATTGGAGGAGATTCATGACAAGGAAAAAAATGATCTGGATGCCACATCAGTGGCTGCTGAGCCCTATCCTTTGAAGACTACAGGGCACAGACGCAGGATTATCCTGCTCCTTGACATCTACAGAAGCATCAGCATTTTTCTACTGTCTGCCTGTGGACTCCAGGGCAGAATAATGCTTGGTGTTGTGCACTGGCAACACAGAGGTTGGCTGTGGGAGGATATCACATGGTGACAACTTAAGGAGAAAACTCATTTGCCTTTGTTTGACTTCTTCTAACCTTTTCAGTTAGGAGATGAAGGTTCGAGTTGGTTGGCTGGGGAGTTGTAGGAAGTCTTTGCAGCAGTATTCCTTCTGTCCTTTCTGGCCTGCTGGTTGTGTAGCTGGTAACTATGCCCCATGAGGAGATTGTCTGGTGGTGTTTTGCACAGCCAGAGAGGGAGAACTACCATGATGCTGGGTGCTTTCACAGTAGTGATGATAAATTTTGAGGTTGCATGTCTGCCTGGTCATGTCCTTCATGGAGTGAAATGTCGCAACAACAGTACTGTAGATACCAGGAGGTAGAACACGGGGTTTCCGACCACTCAACAACTTACAAGTGACTGGGTAAGGCCCTTTCTCCTTCACCTGGATCTCCTGGACAGCCTACTCATTGAGATACATGGTACAAATGCAGGAGACAGAAGCAGGGTCAACATTGCAGCTGATGCAGCAGGGAGGAGGCTATCAATCATCCTCATGAGCATCCCTACCACAGGTTATACATTTGGCTGGGACACTGGTAGCATCACATCGGGTTTGGAATTTATGTTCTGACTGTGATAACTCCATAACCTGTTTTGATCTTTGACGGAAGAACCACTATGAAAAGTGGGAAACAATGTGGGTGTGGGGATGGGATCTCTCCCACCAACACCAGCTTTTCTGTACCACAATACATCCTATGTTCCCACAACACTACTTGCGCCAAACTTCATTAGTCACAGTCCTTATCCATCTACCCCTTCCATATTCCCATTCCAGAACTACACAGCTGTCAATCCACCACGACACCCAGTCGTTTCATTTCTCTCCTTTTTTGCTACACGTGTGTGTGTCTAGTGTTGACAAAGACCTTAATGGCCGAAAACTTTAATTGTGATAGTCTTTTTGTTGTGCCTATCTGTTTGTCTGCATGTCTGCCATATGGTGAGAGGCAACTTTCCTTCTCATAATAAGCTCAAACATTTGACTTCTTTATCTCAATCCTCACATGTTTCTTTCATTTCATGTTGCTTTCCAACATTATGCTCAGATATTTAAATGATATGACTGTGTCAAGCAGGACACTACTAATGCTGTATCCAAACATTACAGGTTTGTTTTTCCTAGTCATCTGCAGTGACTCACATTTTTAGAATCAGCTGCCATTCATCGCACCAACTAGAAATTACGTCCAAGTCATCTTGCATCATCCTGTCCATCCTTGATGACTTGCAGCCTATGCACAATGAGCCTTCATGTTGACCAAGCAGTTAAGGAAACCCCACAGATATTTGGAGTAGGAATTCAATTTCAGGATAAGAAATAAAAACTTTGAGGTCAGTCAATGGTTAATGGTGATATAATTCTGTCAGAGACAGTGAGGGACTGAAAGTGAAGTTGAATGGGATGGACAATCTTGAAAGGAGGGTAAAAGATGAAAGTCAACAAAAGTGAAACAAGGTTAATAGAAAGTACTCTAATTTTATCATGTGATGCTGAGGATAAGGGCACTCTCAAGATTTACCAGTATCTCCAACACTGGAACACTAACTTTGTCAGGCTAAGAATCCTCTAATATGGAACATACATTCTGTGCACACAAATGCTAAGAGTGTACTCACAGTACGCACAACATGCAGTTGAACAGAGGACTAAGATTGCCCCACGTTAGGAAAACAGACATGTCCACATGCAAGCCAAACACAAATGGCTGGGAGAAAAGAAGTCCAAATCAGTGTTCATGAATAGCTATATTTTTTTCTAAGGTCACCATAAATATGTCCTCCATAGACTACATAACACAACTCAGCAAATTCATATGAGTGTGGATGAGATGGTCCTTTGCAGCACTTTCATCTGCTGTTGCTTTTAGGCCACTTGAAATCATGTTGACATATTTATCAATCCATGCCATCCTCAGCTGTGCCTAGCAACCTCAGTGGATGTATTTGTGATTACACTGATTGATCCATCTTACATCCAGTAGAATTATAAGGAACTTCATTTAATAATTGGAGAAAGAGATTCATCATAGATATTGGTCTAACCTACAGTCAAAGGCAACAAACCTGGTTGTGTGTGACTTTGTTTCATGATGATTACAAACATGGGACTCTACACCTAACTTTTTTCTCTACTGTATATCTATCATGTCTTCCATGGTTTTTATCAAGCAGTAAGAATCTTCCCTTTCTATTTGTTAATGTTTATGACTAACACTAATGATATTCCAATGAGTCTGCTGCATCTCATTTTAACAAAGTTCATTGTGGCACATACCCACTTATTTCAGGCAACAAGCCAAACTGTTTGTTAACCTGAACTACCAATGTGATTTCTGTATTTATTTCCTTTTACTTGTTACTTCTTACCCTTTCCCAGTTTTCATCATGTTTTCCTTCATCAACCTATCCAATTCAACCCACAGCTGCGTGGGAGAGCATGATCAAGTACTTTATCGTTACTTGTGACAAAACTCAGAAACTGATCCATAATCATTACATGTCTTACTGAAGAGGTGCATATATTACACCAATAACTACATTTACAAAGAACAAATTTTTGAGTAGCAGAAAAAACACACAAACTGCCATTCAGGTAACATTACAACATTGTGAAGACAAGCACTAAACAGGAATTTGGAAATGCCGTGCAAACATCATTATCTACTTGTAGACATGTTTTCATATCTAGGAATACAAATACCAATGTCAGTAAGAATATACAATCAGCAAAATACCTGCAAACTCAGTAATACGGTGCTGTGATCAACATACTAGACTAGACACTCAGTCAAGATGACAGCAGTTCTCTCTCTCCCTGGCTATCCAGACATAGGTATTCTATAACTTCCCCTAAATCACTCTAGGCAAGTACAACCCTGACTTTCTTACCCGTCCTCTCTCATTCCAAGGTAGAGTTCAATTTCAGATGGCTCAGGATATTCAACCCTCATCTTCTTTCATTCCTTTCTCCTTCCCTTACTTCTTATCTTAAATGAATATCCACCTCTAACAATACACTACTACTTTTAGCAGTGACTCGCATATCACAGTTTCACACTTAAGGATTTTTGTGTGTGACGATGCCTAAATGGTTAAATGAAGAGACTAGATCTTTGCACAATTCTGCCTAGTCTGTATATAACTATACCAGTCTAGAAAAGTCCAAAAATCATTGCTCATTGAACTCAATATACTCGTTTTAATAATGGAAGCAGCCAAACCACTATGGAAATTACAGCAGCAAAATACTAAAGTCACCAGAGGCCTGTTGAGCTCAGAAAAAATTGTGTCCCAGTGGTGAATTTAAAAACCAGAAAGAATCTGCCCATATGTGGCATGTAATTCACTGTCAGGTTTGAAATAAATTGTCCTTGACAAAGTGTGATACATACCCCAAGTCTCTTCCAGTTAGCATATTTTCACAATCACTGTTAATATGCTGTGCAACACCGCTGTGAATGGAACACCATTCCAAGGAGACTTTATAGAGGATAGACCCCTTTTTAAAAGTCTGTTCCAGAAGAAACTATTTGCTTTTTACTTCTCTTTATCTTCTATCCAATTATCTTACAACCATGTATTGATTACTAGACATACTCAAATCTGTTTTGAAAGTTGGCTCAATCCTTCACATCCAATGAAAAACAGATACCTGACAATATTTCACTAAATATGTGTAATACTACTCATTTATATAAGGATCACCACTAGTGGAGTTAAATCATTGAATCACGTGAAAAACACATTACATAGAAGTGCTCAACCTAAGGGTTTTTTTTTACACTTTTGGCCACAAATAATAGTTTATAATGCTATTCAATGACACTTAATTCTTGCATAGGCATTGCTACAGTTTTAAAATGTGTTTCATTTTAGAATGCATTAAACCGTCTGTATCCTTGATAAATAAAATATGAAATTACTATTTTGTTGTAAACCACACATTAGATTCTATTTTTTTAGAATTGTGTAACTATATCCTCTTCAGTCATTTGTATAGATTTTTGGGTGGTTCAAAACTGGAAAATTTTTAATATTTTGAATCGTATTTTTCATCACCTTCCTTATGATAATTGCATATCAACTGCAAGCTGAATGTTACGCTTCAAAACACAATGGTTTCACCCTGAGGGTGTGCCCACCCTGGCCCACAGGTGTGTGTCCACCATTATGTACTTATGAATACCACAAGGGCATCAATGTTATGAACTCGATACAGTATACAAACAGTTTGTTGATACGCAAATAGTTACATGTTCCACCAGGGGGCGCCAGCAAAATGTCTGTGCAGTGCAGACACCAGGTAACAGAGCCCAGATGCTCCATTCTACACCACACTGTCACTGCACTGCATCAGGGGATACTAAACAGTATCATCCCCCCCCCCTTCTTACCACCACCCTCCACCACCACAACCTGTGGACACCATTCCTAATAGCCACTCAGCATGAAGCACCCTAAAAGCACTAGGGTGGAGGACACGGAGCGACAAAGGACATGTGCTGAAACCTACAGAGAAGTATAAAACACACTATCATGGATAAAACGTAAAACTAAAGCTGCTGTGGAGGCGGCGTCGCCCAACACCAAAGGCAGGGTGCTGGGAAAGTTAAAAGTCTGCCACAGAGGGGCTAAAAGTGGGCAGCCCACTAATAGGTGGACAACTATCACTTGGGAGCCACAGTGACACTGAGGTGGGTCTTCACGATGGGGTATTTAACCACGCCTTTGCCATGTATGGCCAATACAGAGCTGGCAGAGGACAACAGCTTCCCTGTGAGAGGCCTGGATGAAAAACTTCCACACATTCATAGTCTCCTTAATGACATGCAGTTTGTTTCGCGTGCTGTTATGGCATTCCATCTCCCAAAGGCGGAAAACGCTGTGGTGTAAGAAATAACACAGGTCAGCTTCAGAGGTGCCTATCCACAGAAGTGGTTTCTGCATTGCCTGTTTGTCCAGCCTCTTGGCAATTACATTGCCAGGGATCCCAATGCGTCAAGGGGTCCACATTAACACCATGGAATGGCGGGACTGTTCCAGGGCATAGATGGAGTCCCGAATGGGCGCTACCAGAGGGTGGTGAAGGTAGCACTGGTCGATAGCTTGTAGGCTGCTCAATGAGTCAGTACACAGGAGAAATGACTCGCCAGGGCATGAGCAGAAATGCTCAAGAGCACAAGATATGGCCGCCAGCTCTGCAGTGAAATCACTAAAGCAAACTGGCAAGGAATGCCGCTCAACATGTCCTCCATGAACATATGCAAAGCCTACATGACCATCAGTCATTGAGCCGTCGGTGTGAAACACTTCAGAGGCCCGGAACACATCAAGAATCGAGGAGATGTAACTGCGGAGAGCAGCAGGGTTAACGGAGTCCTTAGGGCCATGCAAAAGGGCTACACGAAGCTGCAGCCAGGTGTACACCGTAGAGGCATACGTGAACAGACTGCAAGTAGAGGTGGTAAAGGGAAGGACTCCAGTTCGGAGAGAGGGGACTGCACGCGAACTGCTATTGTTAGCCCTAACATGGGCCGCCGATGCAGGAGATGGAGTGCCACCGGTGGGAAAAGAAGATGGTTATTCGGATTGTCAGGAGAAACAATGAATCTGTGCTACATCGAGCAGTTTCACATGTCTCATCTGCAGTGGAGGGAAATCAGCCTCCACCAGTACGCTGGTCACCAGACCCGTCCTAAAAGCCCCTGTCGCTAATCAAACCCCACAGTGGTGCACAGGGTTGAGTAAATGCAATGCTGAAGGCACTACCAAACCATAAACCACACTCCCATAGTCAATTTGGGATGGAAAAGGGCTCGGTAGAGCTGCAGCAGTGTACAGCCATCTGCAACCAAATTGGTGTTGCTTAGGCAACGGAGAGCACTGAGGTGCTGCCAGCACTTCTGGTTATGCTGACGAAGATGAGGGAGCCAAGTCAATCGAGTGTCGAAAACCAGCCCTAGGAATTGATATGTCTCCACTAAGGTGATCATCATTAAGCTAAAGTGTGGGTTCTGGATGAATGGTATGATGCTGACAGAACTGCACGAGACACAACTTTGCAGCTGAAAACTGGAAGTCATGTGATAGAGCCCATGACTGCGCCTTGTAGATGGCTAACTGGAGGTGCCACTCAGCAACAACAGTACTGGAGCAGGAATACAAAATGCACAAGTCATCTGCATACAGAGAAGGTTAGACGGAGGGTCCCACAGCCGCTGCTAGACCGTAAATGGGCACTAAAAATAGAGACACTCAATACAGAGCCCTGTGGAACTCAATTCTCCTGGATATGGGTGAAACTACGGGAGTCACCAACTTGGACATGGAAAGCACGGAGCGAAAGGAAGCGTGGGATAAAAATTGAGAGTGGTCCCCAGAGATACCACTCATTCAATGTGGCAAGGATATGAGGTCACCAAGTCATATCATAAGCTTTACGTCAGTCAAAAAAGACAGTAAGCAGAAGTTTCCATCTGGAAAAGGTTGTTCAGATGGCAGACTCGATGAACACGAGATTATCAGTTGTAGAGCGAACATGGTGGAAGCCACACTGACATGGAGCCAGCAAGCCACATGACTCCAGTACCCAACCCAACCGCCGACATACCGTACGCTCCAGCAGCTTACGAAGAACGTTGGTGGCTATCCACATTAAGCTGGTTTTTACAGGGTTTGAGCACTAGAATGATGGCACTCTCCTGCCATTGTGATGGAAAGATGCCGTCACACCACATACAGTTGTAGATTACAAGGATTTGTTGTTTGTGGTCGGATGAGAAATGTTTAATCATCTGGCTGTGGATGTGATCAGGCCTAGGAGCCATGTCGGGGATATGTGCAAGGGCACTGGGGAGCTCCCACTCTGTAAATGGAGCGTTATCAGATTCACTGCAGCGTTTAGTGAATGAGAGGACGTTCCCTTGCAGCTGATGATTGAGTGTGCAAAAGGCTGGCGGGAAATTTTGCGATTGACAATCTCGAGCAAAGTGCTCACCAAAGTGTTCGGGAATCGCATTTGCGTTGGTACATAACTCGCCATTTATGGTAACCACAGGGATAGCTGTTAGGGCCTGGTACCTGATAAGACGTTTGATCTTTAACCTGACTTGGGAAGGTGACGTGTGGCACCCAACAATGGAGACGTATTACTCCCAACACTCCTTCTTCCTTTGTTTGATAAGGCAGCGAACACGGGCACAGAGCCATTTAAAGGCTATGAGGTGCTCCAGGAAAGTGTGCCACTTCCACAGCTGTAGCGATCACTGACGCTTCTTAATTGTTTCAGTGACTTCCGTCGACCTCCAAGGGAAACATTGCTGCCGCAGAAACATTTACGCTAGTCACCTGCTTAACCATCAGTTCCATGTTAGGGTGTAGGGGAGATAAAGCAATGACAGCAGAGGTTAAAGTTCCCCAGTCTGCTCTGCTCAAAGCCCATCTGGGCACGCATCAATGTGCCTGACGCTGGGGCAGTGACAGGAAGATGGGGAAGTGGCCGCTACTACAGAGGTCGTCATGTGCTCTCCAGTGGATAGATGGGTGAAGTCCTGGGCTGCAAATTGATAAATCAATGGCCGAGTAACTACCACAAGCCACACTGAAATGTGTAGCGGCCACAGTATTTAAGAGGCAGAGGTCAAATTGCAGCAGTAAAGTTTCAACATCTCTGCCATAGCCAGTAGGCATGGTACCACTCCACAAGAAGTTATGGGCATTAAAATCCTCCAGAAGTAGCAAAGGTTTAGGGAGTTGATCAAGCATTCCAGCTAATACATTCAGGGGTACTGCGCCATCTGGAGTAAGATATACACTGCAGAAAGTTATTTCCTGCGCCATCCTTATTCTGACAGTCACATCTTCAAGAGCTATTTGAAGCACATATTCAATACACACCGAATTTAGGACACATACGCAAACTCCACCTAACTCTCTATTATAGTTGCTACGGTTCCTGTAATATCCCTTATACCCATGGAGGGCATGAATCCGCATTGCTGGGAACCTGGTTTCCTGGGGGGCAATGTATATAGCAGGTGTAAAGCTTAACAGTAGCTGTAGCGAAGCCAGGCAGTGGAAAAAAACACCGCAATACCACAGGAGGATGACATCGTGAGACTGCGAAGGCATGGAACATTCAATGCTGCCACCGATTCATTGCCTGATTAGTCTATATCCTTTGTGTCTGTGGGCCTGGTGAGATCTAGGGCCTCAGCAGACGTCAAAATCTCCACTTCATCATCAGCTGCAGAGCTTGTAGGTAGCGGTTGTGTTGGTGCCCCCGCCATTTCCTTGGTCTTAGGCATTTTCTTTTTGGATTTCTCTCGCTGCTCCTTGGGTTTCCCTGGCTGGGAAGACTTCACTGGCTCAGTCTCTGGGACTGAGGATGAGCGTGAAGCCGTACTACCAGCTGCTTTTGGGATCTTCAGCGACTTGCAGGTGTCATCTTTCCCATTAGAAGAAACCTCGGAAGGGAGTGACACAAGGGACCCCTTCCTAGTGCTAGAAGCCAAAGAAGACTTACGCTTCTCTGGATTAGAAGTGGGGACATATGTCGCCGATGGCTGGGGAGGGAGGGGGGAGGTATTGGTCCTGAAGTAGTTCGCACATGAGCAACAGGGAGGGCAATGCCCCCTACCATCAAGGGGGCAGGTGTAGTCTTCCAGCTCTAAGAGGTGACCTGGGTTTGCGGAGCTGATGGTGCCAAAACTATAGTAACGGCAGTGTAAGATGTCGTCATACACACAGAATGCAGGTGTTCAAATTGTATCTTAGCCTCAGATGATGGCTAGTCTGTTCAGGGCCTTTTACTCCACGATTTTCCTTTCTGTCTGGAGAATCCAGCAGTCAGGTGAGCTAGGCAAATGGTGCTCTCCACAGTCGATACAGATGGGAAGTGGGGGCATGGAGTATTGGGACGTGATCTACTTCTGGAATCTCGGCATGTGATGCAGGAAGACATATGGGCAATCTTCCAGTACTTAAAGCACCACACTGGGGGAGGGATATAGGCTTTACGTCACACCTGTAGACCATCACCTTCACCTTCTCGGGTAATGTATTACCATCAAAGGCCAAGATGAAGGCACCATTGGCAACCCGATTATCCTTAAGACCCCGGTGGACACACCGGATGAAATGTACACTCACCACTCTAAATTGGCGCGCAGCTCATCGGCGGACTGCAAAAGAAGGTCTCTGTGAAATATGATACCCTGGACCATATTTAAGCTCTTATTGGGTGTGACATTTACAGATATATCCCGCAGCTTGTCACAAGCGAGTAATTCCCATGAGGATGATGTTTTAATCAAGACTGACCCAGGTCTCATTTTGGACAAGCCCTCCACCTCCCGGAACTTGTCCTCTAAATGCTCAACAATAAACTGAGGCTTCATCATCGTGAAAGGTTCCCCACCAGCTCTCAAACATACAAGGTACTGGGGCAAATAAGATCTTCTGCCTTCCTTAGCCTGACATTCCTCCCATGGTGTGGCCAGTGAGGTGAACAATTTTCTGTCGTACTTCTGTGCGTTGAATTGAGCTAGTGATCGCTTAGAGGCTGCTGGTGTTTCACCACCAGCAATAGACTATGGACTACACTTCATCGCATGTCATCTGCCATGATGCCACCCACTCCGACAGGGGCCCTACCCACAGCCACCACCCACCCGCAGCAAAAGCCACCTGACAGGATGGACATTGCCGGGAGTCCCAATGCCCCACGGGGATGGACATCTACTCCTTGGAATACATGGGGAGTTAACGGTGTAGGCATCAGCAGAGTGATCCCTGTGTGGTCAGGGGGCTACTACCAACAGGGTACATGGCAACCCCACCACAACATATTGGCTACCATGTTGGATATCAGGTGCAAAGAAGTCCATGGTCATTGTCGATGCAGAAATCGACACTGCATAGTGAATGGTGTCCTTGCCCAGGGGATGGAGAATGGGCATGACTGCAATGCGACAACAAGAAAGTGGGCTAAAGATGTCAATGCACAATGGACACCATGCACTTTGTAAGGCGCCCTTCCCAAGTTGGCTCACTCCTCAGGAAAATTTTGAAGATTGGAGGTCATATCTTACAGGGGACCATCACATAAAGGCAGGAATACCTCTGGCCTATTCCAATCCCCAGACCCACAGCGGCGAAAAATCATAAGAGTGAGCAAAATATAATACAGAAAGCTAGGTGGTAGTTTGTTTAGGAACTATGTTGTGTCTCTAATGCAGTTAAATTTTTACATCATTGTTTGCTATGATATGGAGACAAATGGTGGATTATATACCCATTATATCTGTTCAGTGAATTGAACCTGAACCAACATGTAATTGTGACCTTTTTTTTCCCTGATTATTGATTTTTAAAGCTGATTCTGCATTTTGTAATCTAGATTTTTAGATAAAAAAGGAGTTTAAAACTGATCATTTTACAAAGACATAGCTCATGTGCTTGTACTGAATTAATACCGTATATGTCTGTGTGTGTTGATAAAAAATGCTTCTGCTAGAAAAACATGTTCTTCAGTAATGCAGTGACTATTGTGTTAGCCTCCAAAATGGAAAGAGTTTTATATTTATGCACTGTATTAATAGGCAATGGTATTGCACATAAACAATGTAGATTTGTAAAGTTCCAGTTGCAAGAGAGCACTTGCATGGCCATCATCAGGTCCATTTGTTCTGTTTCAGTGATGAACCAGTGATTGTTGACTTTTGAAGTTGAGTAGTGCCTGTTATTGTAAAACCTATAATATTACAAAATCTGTAAAATCAGACTTCTATTTTTATTATTGGTTTAAATGCAAACAGATTAGAGGGTACAGTGGAATTCCAGATCAACAGAAACTTCCCCTTGATGAAAAGAAGTTTTCAAAAAGTCACAATGCTCAGGAAAATTAGAAATATTTTTACTTCTTTTCCGTTCCACCCTGAAAATCTGTAACTAATTATTCAAACATTTTCATTCTGATACCCAAATTATTATTTTAATTGCTGGCATCTCTCTTCATTATGCAATCATAGCATCCTGCGAGGCTCCTTTTGAAGAGAGATTAAGGCTGTGATTAAGATTGTTATCAAGTCAATTGTACTTTGGTCTGCAGAACATCACAGTTTCTTGTGATCTTCCTTAACAGTGCAGCTAATAAGCAAAATGGGCTGGAGGGAAGAAGATAAACAGCAAGCGTTTGTAAATACACATTTGTATGTAACGAGAAAAGCTAATTTTAAAAAAGTGATAAATGAAGAATAGTCATAATCAGGTGTAACATTGCTTCAGCTATACCTGAGTCCTTCGAAGTGGAGGTTGCCTGCCTCCAATACAGGGAACCAGTCAACCAGTGTTATTTCTTCTTCCTGAAATAAATTTGTTCTGTTTAAGTTCTATAACAACAAATAAGCAAATTTACAAAAGTTACATAGTATTATAATATATCATATTTGAAGCAATTTGCCAATCATTGCATCGGTTCAAAAACTTATCAACACTTGATGTGTTTATGCAGTACTTCATAACAGACAACTGTCATTTGTGAAAAGACTGAAGATCTATTAATATTGATTATCTGGTCATCACCATATAATGTAATGAGGATCATAACACACTTTCCTTGCCGGAAGCTAGTACTTACTTCCATACCTACCTTTTTTGCGTTAAGGCACAAACCTGACTGAGGCCATAAGCACCCGTGTCATAACCTTAGAACACCTTTATGCGAAAGATCTTAAGAGCAACTGTATGTTAAGCTCAATCAACAGAAGGAAAGAGCTAAAATCAAGAACTACTACTTGAAGAAACATCAATAAAATATGCCGTAGTGGCAGCGGAGATCCCTAAACAAACATTAAATGTCCTTTGCAAAATTGCTATCATTTATATAAACAATCTGCACGTTGCATGCCAAAATAACCTATAACTCAGGTGGAAAACATACAATTAAGCATAAGCAGTTCAGAAAAGGATATCGGATCAGAAAATAGCAAACCATCAAGTTATTATTACGACCAACGCAAAGTGGTGGGAGATCACCACTCAACAAATGGTGATGGCTAAAGAGACAGTGCCCAATAAACAACCTAGTTAAAATGATCATCTTGCAGTGAAAGAGCCAAGAGGTGGCCTGCCGAACCGTTGGGAGAGGTTAAGTCAATGGAGCTTATTCCAGTAAAGAGAAAACCAGTGGTGATGCAAAAGTGACACCATCTACCAACAGACAGCAACAAGAAGATCATCTGAATGAATGGAAGAGCTGGCAGGTTGAGGTAGGACTGCAGTCTTGTCACACATGAGAACAATGTGACGAGGAACCCACAAGAAAATCATAGTGGCTCCCTCAAAAACAACAACTGTAAGCTTCCTTGGACTCTTACAGCACAATGAGGATCTGAAGGCTTGAGAGAGAATTGGAGCATATGACACAATTAAAAGGTGTATATTGTCAGATGTGCTAGGTGGTCCGAAAGAGCGCAAAGAGCTCTGCTTTAAAAATCTAGCAGTTTGCAAGAAGATCGTACCAAAAATGGTGAGTGCCAACGATAAGGCACACCAAACACCATGGACTGTGAGTCGTTGGTCTACATGAATATGCTACCACTAAATTGGGTGCAAAGGTTGAGGAGCTGACAGTAATAGATCAAATCCATTTGCCTCCCGAGGAAAATACTTTGAAGTCCAAGATAAACACGGGCAGCTACATGAAGCGAAAGTGGTGAAGGGCTCACACCAAACAGGAACGTGGTAGATTGCACGAAGCTAAGCTGTTGGAGCAGTAGCCAAAAGCGAACTCTGGAAGGTAATACGAGAAAAATGTGGCCCGTACTGGCAGTTGAAGGAGGCATCAAAATAAAGGGCACAAGATGGGTGGCTGGGCACAACACAACAAATGGCAGTCATATCCACTGAGGAGAAGATCATGCCCGTAGAACAGTTCCAGTTAGGCAGCTTCTGCATAGAAGCTCTCAACCAGACTAGTGTAAAGGTTGCCAGTGGCCCAACATACTCCACAATGGTAGACTGTGTTATGACCATGAATAAATGAAACACATATAGTCTAGTTTCAAATGGACACGGGATTGGTATAAATGGAAGATGTAACGATAGTGGAAGAAACCCACTGTGACACTAGAAATTCATACAAACTGTTTTTTCAATAGAAAAGCAAAAACAATTTTTGATCCTGCACAAGTAGATGATCAAGACATTACCAAGGATGCCACACAAGGATACAAGTCCATGGACAACTGCTTAAGATAGCTAAGTCATTGACCAAAAAGGAAATTGGATATGCCTGTGGGAAAACAGATCATGGAAGTGTTAATGGGGACAGCAAAGATGGTTGGTTGGTTCCACATCTACACTCCTGGAAATTGAAATAAGAACACCGTGAATTCATTGTCCCTGGAAGGGGAAACTTTATTGACACATTCCTGGGGTCAGATACATCACATGATCACACTGACAGAACCACAGGCACATAGACACAGGCAACAGAGCATGCACAATGTCGGCACTAGTACAGTGTATATCCACCTTTCGCAGCAATGCAGGCTGCTATTCTCCCATGGAGACGATCGTAGAGATGCTGGATGTAGTCCTGTGGAACGGCTTGCCATGCCATTTCCACCTGGCGCCTCAGTTGGACCAGCGTTCGTGCTGGACGTGCAGACCGCGTGAGACGACGCTTCATCCAGTCCCAAACATGCTCAATGGGGGACAGATCCGGAGATCTTGCTGGCCAGGGTAGTTGACTTACACCTTCTAGAGCACGTTGGGTGGCACGAGATACATGCGGACGTGCATTGTCCTGTTGGAATAGCAAGTTCCCTTGCCGGTCTAGGAATGGCAGAACGATGGGTTCGATGACGGTTTGGATGTACCGTGCACTATTCAGTGTCCCCTCGACGATCACCAGTGGTGTACGGCCAGTGTAGGAGATCGTTCCCCACACCATGATGCCGGGTGTTGGCCCTGTGTGTCTCGGTCGTATGCAGTCCTGATTGTGGCGCTCACCTGCACGGCGCCAAACACGCATATGACCATCATTGGCACCAAGGCAGAGGCGACTCTCATCGCTGAAGACAACACGTCTCCATTCTTCCCTCCATTCACGCCTGTCGCGACACCACTGGAGGCGGGCTGCACGATGTTGGGGCGTGAGCGGAAGACGGCCTAACGGTGTGCGGGACCGTAGCCCAGCTTCATAGAGACGGTTGCGAATGGTCCTCGCCGATACCCCAGGAGCAACAGTGTCCCTAATTTGCTGGGAAGTGGCGGTGCGGTCCCCTACGGCACTGCGTAGGATCCTACGGTCTTGGCGTGCATCCGTGCGTCGCTGCGGTCCGGACCCAGGTCGACGGGCACGTGCACCTTCCGCCGACCACTGGCGACAACATCGATGTACTGTGGAGACCTCACGCCCCACGTGTTGAGCAATTCGGCGGTACGTCCACCCGGCCTCCCGCATGCCCACTATACGCCCTCGCTCAAAGTCCGTCAACTGCACATACGGTTCACGTCCACGCTGTCGCGGCATGCTACCAGTGTTAAAGACTGCGATGGAGCTCCGTATGCCAAGGCAAACTGGCTGACACTGACGGCGGCAGTGCACAAATGCTGCGCAGCTAGCGCCATTCGACGGCCAACACCGTGGATCCTGGTGTGTCCGCTGTGCCGTGCATGTGATCATTGCTTGTACAGCCCTCTCGCAGTGTCTGGAGCAAGTATGGTGGGTCTGACACACCGGTGTCAATGTGTTCTTTTTTCCATTTCCAGGAGTGTACATCTACATCCATACTCGGCAAGCCACCTGACGGTGTGTGGCAGAGGGTACTTTGAGTACCTCTATCGGTTCTTCCTTCTATTCCAGTCTCATATTGTTTGTGGAAAAAAGGATTGGTTGGTTGGTTTAGAAGCAGGAGAAGGAACCAAACTACAAGGTCATCGGTCACTTGGTCCTAATAAAATAATGCCACAAGTGTGAGGATAAAATGGACGAAACATATAACACAAAACAGAAAGAAAGAAAAAGCCAAAACAGTGAAGAGGAGGCAACGAATACTAAGAGAAAAAAAAGGGTACAGAAAAGAAAGAGAAATACGCTAGAAACAAAAGACAGTAAAACATGAAAGCAGATTACAGTGGCTGACCAACCACAAGAATAAAAAGGGAAAGCCAGCCACTCTGTAATACATTAAAACCTCCACCCTAAAAAGCACTAGGGTGGAGGACACAGACCAACAAAATACATGCACTAAAACCTACACTGAATTATGAAACACACTCTCACGAATATAATGTAAACAAAAACTGCAGTGGAGGCATTCTCGCCCAACAACGAAGGCAGGGTACTGGAAAAGTTAAAAGTCTGTCACAGAGGGGCTAAAGGTGGGAAGTCCAGCAAGAGGTGGGCAACTGTCATTTGGGAGCAACAGCAACACTGAGGTGGGTTCTCGAGATGGTGTAGGTGACCATGTGTTAGCCACATATGGCCAATGCTGAGCTGGCAGAAGACAACCGATTCCCTGCAAGAGGCTTGCATGGAACACTTCCACACATTTATAGTCTCCTTAATGACATGCAGTTTGTGGTACATGCTGTTATGCCATTCCGTCTGAAAATGCCGGAAAACCCTGTGATGTAAGGCATAACGTATTTCAGCTTTGGAGAAGCCTATCTCCAGAAGATGTTTCTACATCGCCTGTCTGGCCAGCATGTCAGCAAGTTCGTTGCCCAGGATTCCGACATGTACTGCAGTCTACACAAACACTATGGAACAGTGGGTCTGTTCCAAGGCATAGATGGACTGCTGAATGGATGTTACCAGAGGGTGGTGAGGGTAGCACTGGACGATAGCCTGTAGACTGCTCAATGAGTCAGTACACAGGAGAACTGACTCGCCAGGGCATGAGTGGATGTACTCAACAGCATGAGATGTGACCACCAGCCACTGGCAAGGAGTGCTGCTCAATATGTCTTACATCATCATATGCAATGCATACGTGTCCATCAGCCACTGCGCCGTCAGTGTAAACCACTTCACAGCCACGAAACACGACAAGAATCGAGAGGAATTGACAGCAGAGAGTGGTGGGGTTAATGGAACACTTAGGGTCATGCAAAAGGTCCACACGAAGCTGCGGCCAAGACATACACCAAGGAGGCATACATGAACAGTCCGCAAGTAGAGGTGGTAAAGGGAAGGACTCCAGTTCAAAGAGAAGAAACCATATGCGAACTGCTATCGTAAACCCTGATTTGGGCCACTGATGCGGGAGATGGAGTGCAATAGGAGACGGTAATTCAGATGCTCAGGGGAATTATTAATGTGTTCTGCATAACTGGTGAGCAGTTGCACGTGTGATCTGCAGTGGATGGAAACCAGCCTCCACCAGTGCACTAGTCACCGAGTCGTCCTAAGGGATCCCGTTGCTATGCAGACCCTACAGTGGTGCACAAGGTCGCGTAAATGCAATGCTGAAGGTGCTGCCGAACCATAAACCACTCTCCTATTATTAATTCAGGATTGGACAAGGGCTCTGCAGAGCTGCAGCCGTGTACAGCGATCTGTACCCCAATTGGTGTTGCTCAGGCAATGGAGGGGATTGAGGTGATGCCAGCACTTTTGCTTAAGCTGATGAAGATGAGGGAGCCAAGTCAATCGAGCATCGATAACCAGCCCTAGGAATTGATATGTCTCCACTACAGTTAGTGGGTCATCATTAAGGTAAAGTGCAGGTTCTGGATGTATGGTATGACACCGACAGAAGTGCATGACATATGACTATGCTGCTGAAAACTGGAAGCCATTAGCAAGAGCGCATGGCTGTGCATTGTGTGGTTTGCTGGAGGCGCCACTCAGCAACAACGTTAGTGGAGCAGCAATATGAAATGCAGAAGTCATCCGCATACCGAGAATGTGACATGGAGGGCTGACAGCCGCTGCTAGACCATTAATGACCACTAAAACTAGAGAGTCACTCAATACAGAGCCCTGCAGGACTCCATTCTCCTGGAGATGGATGGATCTATTGGAGTCACCAACTTGGACATCAAAAGTACGGAACGATAGGAAGTTTGGGATAAAAATCCGGAGTGATCCCCGGAGACCCCACTCAGACATGGCAAGGATATGACATTGCCAAGTCATGTTGTATGCTTTACAGAAGTCAATAAGGACAGTAATCAAGTGTTGCTGTCTGGAAAAGGCTGTTCGGATGGCAGACTCAATGAAAACAAGATTATCCGTGCTAGAGCGACACTGGCAGAAGCCACCCTGACATGGAGCCAGCAAGCCACGTGACTCCAGGACCCAACCCAACTGCCGACAAACCATAAATTCCAGCAGCTCACAAACAACGTTGGTGAGGCTGATGGGCCGATAGCTATCCACATCAAGAGGGTTTTTACTGGCTATGAGGACCGAAATAATGGTGCTCTCCCGCCATTGCGATGGAAAGATGCCATCGCACCAGGGCCATTGAAGATGACAAGCTTTTAGTCAGATGAGAGATGTTTAATCATCTGGCTGTGGATGCGATCAGGCCCAGAAGCTCTGTCGAGACAATGCGCAAGGGCACTCACTGAGGAGCTCACGCTCTGTAAATTGGGCGTTACAGGATTCACTACAGCCTGTAGTGAATGAGAGTACGTTCCCCTCCAGCCAATGTTTGCATGTGCGAAAGGCTGGAATGATAGTTGCTCGGCACAGAACCTGCGAACCACGCTTGCATCAGTACGTAACTAGTAATTTATGGGAACATCTGGGACAGCAGGTGGGGCCTGTTACCCGAAAAGACATTTGATCTCTGCCCCGATTTGTGAAGGTGCCATGTGACACACAATGGTGGAGACATATCTCTCCCAACACTCCTCCTTCCATTGTTTGATAAGGTAGCAAACATGTGCACAAAGCCATTTAAATGCTGTGAGGTGCTCCAGGGTAGTGTGCCACTTCCGCAGCTGTAGAGATCACTGATGCTTCTTAATTGTTTCAGCGACTTCCGTCGACCTCCAAGGGACTGCCTTAAGCCTCAGGCACCATAAAGAGTGAGGGACCACATTTTCTGTCACAGAAACATTTGTGCTAGTCACCTGCTTAACCATCAATTCCATGTTATGGTGTAGGGGAGATACAGCGATGAAAGCAGAGGTTAAAGTTCCCCAGTCCGCTCTGCTCAAAGCCCATCTGGGCACACATCCATGTGCCTGACGCTGGGGCAGTGACAGAAAGATGTGGTCGCTACTACACAGTGGATAGATGGGAGAAGTCCTGGGCTGCAAATTGATAAATGAGTGGGCGAGTAACTACAATAAGCCACACTGAAATGTGTTGCGACCCCAGTATTTGAGAGGCAGAGGTCGAATTGTGGCAGTAAAGTTTCAACATCTCTGCCATGGCCAATAGGCATGTTAACACTCCACAAGGCGTTATGAGCATTAAAATCCTCCAGAAGTAGGAAAGGTTTAGGGAGTTGACCAAGCATTCCAGCTAATACATTCAGGGATACTGCACCATCTGGAGTAAGATATACACTGCAGAAAGTTATTTCCTGCACCGTCCTTATTCTGACAGTCACAGCTTCAAGAGCTATTTAAATCACATGTTCAATACACACCGAATTTAGGACACAAACGCAAACTCCACCTGTCCCTCGATTACAGTCGCTACGGTTCCTGTAATATCCCTTATAGCTGAGACGGGCAGGGATCCGCATTTCTGAGAACCAGAGTTCTTGGAGGGCAATACAGATATCAGGTGAAAGCTTAACAGTTGCTGTAGTTCAGCCAGGCGATCTCATTTTGGACAAGCCCTCCACCTCCCCAAACTTGTCCTCTAAATGCTCAACAAAAGACTGAGGCTTCATCGTCATGAAAGATTCCCCATCAGGTCTTGAACATACAAGGTACTGGGGCGAATAAGGTCCGCTTCCAGCCTTACCCAGACGTTCCTCCCATGGTGTGGCCAGTGATGGTAATGATTTGAGCTTGTACTTCTGTGATTTGTATTGAGCTCGTGATCTCTTAAAGACTGCTGGTGTTCCACTACCAGCATGACATGGAGTATGCTTCGTCACATGTTTCCAGTCCTGATGCCACCCACACCGACCAGGGGCTCCCGCACAGGTGCCACACGGCCGCAGCAAAGGCTACCTGGCAGGATGGCCATGGCTGGGAGCCCTGGTGCCCCAGGGGGATGGGCATCTACCCCTTGGCATATGTGGGGAGTTTATGGTGCAGGCATCAGCAGAGTGATCCCTTTGTGGTCAGGGGGCTACAACCAACACGCCACAATGCAGCCCCACCAGAACCGACTGCCTACCACGCTGGATATCAAATGCAAAGATGTGTGTGGTCTTCTTCGACGCCCAAATCGACACTGTATAATGTATGGTGGAAAACTCACCCAGGAAGGTGTCCTCGACCTGGAGATCTACATCTACATACACACTCTACAATCCACCATATGGTGTGTGGAGGGTACCTTGTACCACAACCAGCATCTTCTCTCCCTGTTCCACTCCCAAACAGAATGAGGGAAAAATTACTGCTATATGCCTCTGTATGAGCCCTAATCTCTCTCATCTTATCTTAGTGGTCTTTCCGCGAAATGTAGGATGGCAGCAGTGAAATTGTACTACAGTCAGCCTCAAATGCTGGTTCTCTAAATTTCCTGAGTAGCGATTCACGAAGAAAACAACTCATTTCTTCTAGAGACTTGTTATATCCTAGCCAGTAATGCCACCCGAGCCCGCTGCCAAAAGGTTGGCAGCATCAAAGTACGGACGCCGTCCGCATAAGCAGCGCCAGTGAGACAGGAAATCACCGCAAGTCTGCGCGCGCCACCGCTGGCTTCTGGTTTCTTAAGCGCTGGAGTCGCGAGCGCTAGGACAGTTCTGTATTCGCCGCTTAGTTGTATACTCGCCACCGAATTGTGTACTTGCTAGTCAGTTGTGTGTTCATCGCAGCAGAGTTGTTATTTGTCGTCAGCCGACGCTGACCTAGCCGCTCCGACTCGACTAGACAGATTTCTGTAGACACGTAGTTCACTACTGTGTTTCTGTATCTTCGTTAATAAAGATAAGTACCGACTTTTATTTAATCAGAGTGTTTGGGTTTTCATCTTTCTGTTCACTGTTCCAGCGGACCGGTCGGCCCGCTGTTAAAAGTGTGGCGGTGACTTCGTAAGCCGTTTCTACAGCGAATTGTTTGTCCCTACGAACGCCGCCACAAAACTGGCGACGAGGGCTTCCGAACTCGTGTGCAGGGCTGGTTCAACTTGTTTCTGGTTATACTAATTATAGCGATAAAATTTTGGGGGCTGGTTTAATTTGTGTTCACTATGTCTGCCGAATTACAACAGTTGATCTTGTTACAGAGTCAGCAAATACAAAGTCTGGTGGAAGCAATCGCCAAACAAGCGGCTAATCCTCCAACACAGAAGGAACAAGCACAGGCAGCACCACCTTTCCGTGCTTTTGATGCATCAAGAGAAGAATGGCGAGAATATTTCGCGCAGTTGCAGGCGCACATGACAGTCTACAAAATCGCGGGTAGTGAGCGGCAGCTTTATTTAATTTCCACTGCAGGCGTGGAAGTCTATCGACTACTTTGTAAGTTGTTCCCGGAATCCAAGCCAGAAGCTTTAGACTATGACGTTGTTGTTAACAAGCTTGCTGAGTATTTCGAGTCGCGAGTTCATGTGGCAGCAGCCAGATTCAAGTTCTTCAGATTACAGAAACTGCCACATCAATCTAATAAACAGTGGTTAACAGATTTACGGGGCCTCACCCGTCAGTGCCGATTTAATTGTGTGTGTGGAGCTTCCTACAGTGATGTCATGTTACGAGACACTATTACTCAAAACATTGCAGATTCTCGTATTCGTGCTGCTATCTTAAAGTTGCCTGACCCGTCATTAGAGACTGTGATGAACATCATTGAAGCCCAAGATACTTTTGACTATGCTGAGTGTGAGTTAGATCAGCCATGTATTTCTCAAATTGCCTGTGGTAAGCAAGTTGTCACGCCCGCGGCCCCACCGGCAGAGTCAGACTGTAAACACTAGCCGGCCGCGTCATGTTAAACACATTCGTCAGCCGCGTGTGCAAAATGATAGAGTTAAGTCTTGCCCTAAGTGTGTTCTTGCTCATCCTCGCGAACGTTGCCCGTTAAGAAACGCGGTTTGTCACTTTTGTCAAAGGAAAGGACACATCCAGACTGTTTGTTTGCGTAAATGCAAGAACAATTCTAGTGCTGCCCAGCCCATGGATATTCATGTTCTTCAAAGTCAGCCCGCCCAGAAGGTCGCGTTTAAAGACTCTTCCACGGTTCGTGTGGGTAATAAACTTGTTCGCAATAAGCCACCCATCCAGCCCTCTGCTATGCGACCCAGGCGTAATTCAAACGCTGTAAAAAGTAATGTACAGACTGCAAGTGAAGCGGGAGTTGTTGTTCCACCCGCCCAACCCACGAGTTGTCATAAGCAGCGAACACTCGCTAAACGCGCTGATTTTGTGTCTTCCGCCTCCACTGCACCGATCCAGAGACAGTGTAATAAACTATTTGTGAAGCTACGCATCCAGGATAAGACCTTCAATTTTCAATTAGACACTGGTGCGTCTGTGACTCTCATAAATAGTGCTACGTATGCGGCTATCGGCCGCCCTAAACTTTCAGCGGCAAAACATTCTTTGGCTACTTATAGTGGAGAACAAATTCCTGTGTTAGGTGTATGTAGCGTGCCAGCCACATTCCGTGGCAATACAAAAACAGTTTCATTCACAGTGCTCCGCGCTACAGACAGTGTAAACATTTTCGGATTAGACTGTTTTGACTTGTTTGGCCTGTCTATCCAAGACAATGTGTTGCAAATTAATTCTGTTGTTGTTCTGCAAGACAGCATAACCGATTTGTGTAAACGGTACAGTGACATATTTAAAGACGAACTAGGTTGTGCTGCGAACTTTGCCGCTCATATTACGTTAAAAGGTAATGCTCAGCCTCGATTTTTTCGTGCTCGTCCAGTGCCTCACGCCCTCCGGGCACCTGTAGCAGATGAACTTCGTCGTTGGCAAAACAACGGTGTTATTCAACCCGTTTCAGCGAGCCAGTGGGCTTCTCCCTTAGTTATTATAAAGAAACCGTTTGGCAAGTTACGTTTGTGTGCTGATTTTAAGTCGACAGTTAATCCTCAGACTGTCATTGATTCTTTTCCTTTGCCTAGACCGGACGAGCTGATGGATAAGTTAGGGAAAGCTCGTTTCTTTTCCAAAATTGATCTCCGTGAAGCATATTTGCAATTGCCCCTCGACGAGCAATCACAACTGTATTTTGTCATAAACACGTCGTTGGGGTTGTTCCGTTTTCTGCGTTTGCCTTTTGGTTGTGCGTCAGCTCCAGCCGTTTTTCAGCGTTTTTTGTCACAACTTCTGGCTAATGTGCCATCGTGTTGCAACTATTTAGACGATATTGTTGTGTCCGGTCGGACGCCTGCTGAACATTTCCGTAATTTGGAGTGTGTGTTTACTGTGTTGTCTCAGGCAGGCCTACGTTGCAACATCGATAAATGTTCATTTTTCCTTACAGAGATGGAGTATCTGGGATATGTTATTAATGCTCAAGGCATTCATCCCTCCCAGTCACATTTAGCAGCTATTCGTGATTTGCCCGCCCCTCGCAATCTGCATGAATTGCAAGCAGTTCTTGGCAAATTGACATATTAAATTAGGTTTATACCTAATGCATCACAGATTGCTGCACCGTTGCATCGTCTCCGCCGTAAGAATGTTCCGTTTGTGTGGTCAGCTGATTGCCAATCAGCCTTTCAGCAGCTTAAAGAGGCTTTATTGAATGATCGTTGTCTGGTCCATTACGACCCTAACAAGCCTCTGGTGTTAGCTTGTGATGCCTCTTCTTTCGGCCTCGGTGCTGTCTTGTCTCACCGAGTCGGTAACACCGAACGTCCTATTGCGTTCGCATCTAAATTGCTAAACAAAGCTCAGTGTAATTATAGCCAATTGGACAAGGAAGCGTTGGCTATTGTGTTCGGTGTCACAAAATTCCATCACTACCTCTATGGTAGACCACTCTATTTAGTAACAAATCACAAGCCCCTGACGTCACTGTTTCATCCGTCTAAACCAGTTCCTCAGTGGACAGCTCAGAGACTACAACGTTGGGCTCTTTTGTTATCACAATACCAGTATGAGATAGTGTATCGCCCTACAGCTCAGCATGCAAACGCTGACGCGCTTTCTAGATTGCCGATTGCTGCGGATGATGTCTTCGATTCCTCTGACCACTCTTGCCATCAGATTGACGCCGATGAGCATCAATCCCTCCAGGATTTTCCGATTGATTATCGTCAGGTGGCACGTGAGACAGCTACGGATCCTCATCTGAGTTTACTATTACGTTTTGTTCAACGTGGTTGGCCGTCCAAGCAAAGGACATATCGGATTCTGTGGTTCGTCGCTATTATCCGCAACGTCATCTGTTCTCTGTTTCGCACGGAGTTTTGCTGTTACGCACCGAGAATGGCCAGCTTCGTGTAGTGGTTCCCCAAGTGCTCCAATCCAAGGTCCTCGACTTGTTGCATCAAGGTCATTGGGGAGTGGTCCGCACCAAGCAGCTTGCCCGCCGTCATTGTACATGGATCGGCATTATAAGCAGATTACACAGATGTCTACAGATTGTTCGACGTGTGTCGAACACCAAGCTGCTCCGCCTCAACGCTATTTTGAGTGGGCACGCCCTGCCGGTCCCTGGCAGCGAGTACATATTGATTTCGCTGGTCCATATTGGAATTCTCGTTGGCTCATCATGATAGATGCATTTAGTAATTTTCCGTTTGTTGTGCCCATGCAGTCTACAACGTCTACAAAAAATTGAAGTCAACGCCTGTATAGTTTGTGCATTGAGGGTCTTCCAGAAGTTTTAGTGTCTGACAATGGTCCACAATTTACCTCTGCTGAATTTGACAGTTTTTGTTCTGCCAATGGCATTCGCCATGTTCTTACTCCGCCGTTCCACCCTCAATCGAATGGTGCAGCGGAACGTTTTGTACGCACATTCAAGGATCATATGGACCGCCTTCGTGCTACGCACTCTCGTCAGCAGGCCCTCATCACGTTCCTGTCGTCGTACCGGACCACGCCACGCGACGCGACGGCCCTTCGCCTGCGGAGCTTCTCCACGGCCGTCGTCACCGCACCCTACTACGGTTGTTGCACCCCCCGGATCGACCCGCCGCTTCTGAGCATCGCACGCGTTTTCAGCGCAACGACGCCGTTTTTTTCAGAGTTTATCACGGTCGCCGTCGTTGGGAACGTGGTACCGCGATAAGTGTCCAGGGTCGCGGTTTTTATACTGTTCAAGGTGCTACTGGGGTGCACAGGAGGCATCAGAACCAGTTGCGCCGCGCTGGCCGCCCGGATTCTGCCGCTCGTTCTTTGTCCACAGATTTGGTCCGCGGCGGGTTCCAGCCGCGCCTTCCGACTTCGCTGCCGCCCCAAGGGCAGCTACCACGCTGACAGCCCGTCCCGTTGATGCCTCCCGCGCAGCTTCATCCGGGAGCACCCCAGGTGGTCGCTCCGGCGCCTGCGGTCCCTCTTCAGTCGCCACCGCCTTCGGAGTTGATGGACGTCGACCCCTCAGCCGGGCCGCCTTCCCAAGCGGTGGCTGTGCAGCCTGTCCTGCGGCCGCTTTCCTTGGGCACCCCCAAGGAGTCTGACACCGCAGCGCCTTGTCCGGCGCCCACTCAGCAGCCGTAGACGCAGCGTCAGGAGACGCTTCCTCTCTTAGTGGGTCCCGACGCCCCGTCGCGTCCAGTACCAGAAGCTGCGCCCGTGGTCACAGGCATGCACCCTGACCTCGGTTTTCAGTCGGTGTTTCTCGAGGCCCCGTGCAGCCAATGCTGGGGTGCGGACCGGGGACTGCCACCGACAACAGTCTCCGCCCCGGTCTCTTCTGCTATGCCTGCGGCCAGACACCTCCCCCGCCGTCGACGCTCGCCACGTCATTATTCAACGACAGTGCGGCGATTTGGGGGGGGAGGAGTGTTATATCCTAGCCAGTAATGCCACCCAAGCCCGCTGCCAAAAGGTTGGCAGCATCAAAGTCCGGACGCCGTCCGCATAAGCAGCGCCAGTGAGACAGGAAATCGCCGCAAGTCTGCGCGCGCCACCGCTGGCTTCTGGTTTCTTAAGCGCTGGAGTCGCGAGCGCTAGGACAGTTTTGTATTCGCCGCTCAGTTGTATACTCGCCACCGAATTGTGTACTTGCTAGTCAGTTGTGTGTTCATCGCAGCAGAGTTCTTGTTTGTTGTCAGCCGACGCTGACCTAGCCGCTCCGACTCGAACTAGACAGATTTCTGTAGACACGGAGTTCACTACTGTGTTTCTGTATCTTCGTTAACAAAGATAAGTACCGACTTTTACTTAATCAGAGTGTTTGGGTTTTCATCTTTCTGTTCACTGTTCCAGCGGACCGGTCGGCCCGCTATTAAAAGTGTGGCGGTGACTTCGTAAGCCGTTTCTACAGCGAATTGTTTGTCCCTACGAACGCCGCCACAAAAAGACTCCCACCCAAGTTCCTGAAGCATTTCTGTAACACTCGCATGATGATCAAACCTACCAGTAACAAATCTAGCAGCCTGCCTCTGAATTTCTTCTATGTCCTCCCCCAATCTGACCTGATAGGCATCCCAAACTCTCGAGCAGTACTCAAGAATTGGTTGTATTAGCGTTTTATAAGCGGTCTCCTTTACAGATGAACCACAGCAGTATGATTTTTACATGGCTGTATTTTTTATTCAGTAATTCACTTCCTCTCCTAAAGAGCTATTCAAAAATGTATCACATTATACCATTCATTGAAAAACAAAGTTATTAATTACGTAACAACAATGACTTTGTGCCCAGGATCACAAACTCTTTCACTTCCTGGAGTTGTCAGAAAACAAATGAAAACCAAGTAAACACATAACACATAATTCGCTTTGACTCGTCTGTACTATTGCTCAGGAGAAGAACATTCAGAGGTGCTCAAAGTGGTGACCCTGGACACCGATACACTGGCACACTCATTGAATGGAAGAATTATTTACTGCTTCCAGTGTTTGTGCTAAAGAGAATTACAAGCAAGCTCAATACGTTCCTGGCTATTCTCTGGAGTTCTTGGAATATAGCCATAGACAACGTCCTTAATGCATCACCAAAGAAAACGTCTGGACGATTTAAATCAGGAGACCTAGCATGCCAAGTCACTGTTCCTCCTCGACCAATCCATCTGGCAAGATACCTTCGATTCAGAACACTACGTGCATGCAAGACATTATGTGCTAGACATCCATCATGTTCATACCACATAAGCATTCTGGTCCTTAGCAGCACTTCATCCAGAAGTGGAGGAAGAATTCATCTCAGGAAGCTGGTATACGCTGTTCCATTTAGACTACCGTTAATGAAATAAGGGCCAATAATTGTAGCACCAAGCATCCCACATCATATATTAACTCTCCATTGACACAGATGTTCCACCTATCTAAGCCATTGTGGGTTGATGCTGGACCAATAATGCATGTTCCCTGTATTTACATGTCCTTTTTTTGAGAAGGAACATTCATCAGTAAATAGAATATTGGAGAAAGAGTTTGGTTTGTTGAGGATTTGCTGCTGTGCCCACTGACAGAACTGTACATGATTCTGGAAATCATTCCCATGTAGTTCCTGACGTAGGTGTGCATGGTAAGGATGGAAATTGTGATGTGTGAGAATATGATGTACACTGGTTTTAGGAATGCCAATATCATGTTCAAGCTGTCATGTGCGCACATGTGGATTCATAGCAATGAAAGTGAGAACAGTGACTTAGGCAGCTTCCTATGTGGAAGTTCAGTGATGATTGCATTGTTGTGGGTTGAATCTTCCCATTTCCTGAAGCATCGCAACAAGACGAGAAAATATACGCCAGGAAGGTGGGTTCTTATCAGGATATACTATCTGTACAGTTCCACTGCCTGTGTAGCATTTTGCCTACCTTCAACGACAACAACAACAATAAAAGAAATGTTATGACAATGCAGTCTGTATGAAGGATAGCCTTTACTGTATGTGTACTCTACACATCAATATTTAAAAGGATTAAAGTACCATACTAAATGTACCCTTATAAAAGAACAGTAATGCAATTATTGTTCTGCTAACTTACACTTTCCATAGGTGAGTAGCATTTCTAACTTCTCTTTGTTGGTGTACAATCTACTCGCAAAACTCCAACAGCAGTGGTTGACGGAATGACGGGTGTGAATTTCACTTATTTTTACATTTGTCCTCTGTCAACGTCAGCACGTGGATGTGTTCCATTACCATGAGTATCTCCACTAAGCACTGGGAGTGACATCATCAGTGTTGTGCTATGTAATTAATGATTTTGTGTTTCAGTGAATGGTAAATTGTGATACATTTTTGAATAGGTCTTCAGGAGAAAAAATTTAGTACTGTATAAAATATACAGTGTGCCATTTAAAAGAGTCATTCTGCTGTTCATATATTTGTAAAAAGCAAAGCTACAACACAGGTAATCATGCTAATTGATGTCCCTCTGACAGCTAAAGAACATTTACTTTAAACATTTTGTAATTTGCATCTGGACAAACAGTTACTCGAACTGGTCACGATAAATGGGACACCCTGTATACAGCGTCAATAACTTTTCATCCACTTCATGCAGCTATTCTACTTGTCCATAACTATGCCAAAATGACCAAGAGGTTGGATGGGTTAGGGAAACAGGAAGGTTCCTGGTATCAGTGACATGTTGCTGCAGTTGCTCTCAAAATTTGCAACATTTGCAGGAGGTCAACACTTCAGCATGTTGTTACTGTAGTTGCTGCAGCAGTTGCTACTGCTGCTGCAGCAACCATAATTACATAAACTGGTTCCCCAAGATGATGCAACTGGATCACTGGATGCACAAGACACATTTGTCACCAGTTTTACAACTCATTCTCAAGGTGCAGGTTCAGATGCATTAAGTCAAAAACTAGGGGACAACATGACACCCAATCCAGCATATAACAAGTTGCCAACAGGAAGAATTCAAGCTTTTTGAAGAACTGAAACAATTGAAATGACACACTAGCCAGAAATGTGAGCATCAGATGTAATATGCCAAGAGACGAAATCAAGAGTGTTACCCAAAACAGGCAAACATATATGAGTGGTAGAACATCAGCAGGCCTGGCTTCTAAGCAACCACACTCCCAACAGCATTAAGTCAATGGTTACCTTCTCTTCACACCTCATAAACCAGAGGCTTTTCCAACATACATTATTAAATCATGCCCTGTCAGCAGACACTGTTACTGCAACCACTTTGTTGGCTGCTAGCATCATTGGTTCTGAACTGGGAAGGGGTTAGGCAACTCAAGGAAAGTGACTAATGAACCAAGGTTGAGGCAATGTAGGGTACAATGTAGGGAAGTTTGCTCCTCAGCAGTTCAGAAAAGCTGGTGTTAGTATCAATAATGCAGATGGCACAGGCTGTGAAGCAGTCATTTCATGGAAGAACATTGTGTCAGGCAGCATGCCCGACAATGGGGTGGTCTACCTGTCTCTCAGCAACAGTTTCTCAGTGGCCATTCATATGGAAATACAGCTTCTCGGTTGTCATGCCCATGTAGAATGCATCAGAGTGGTTGCAGCTTAGCTTGTAAATCATGTGACTTGTCGCATAGGTAGCCTTGCCTCTTGATGAGGTAGGTTATTTTGTGATTGGACTGGTCTAGGTGGTGGTGGTGGTGGTGGTGGTGGTGGATGTATAGGCGAGGATTTGCATCATGGTCTATTACAGGGATATGGGAAAACATACAAGGGAATATGAGCAGGCGTTTTAAAGGGATGAATGAAGATATTGTGTAGGTTCAGTGGACAGCAGCATGACACTGTTTGAGGAGTGGGAACGATAGTGGGTAGGTCATTCCTCATTTCAGGCCACAAAAAGAGGTAGGTGAAACCCTAGCAGAGAATATGATTCAGATTCTACAGTCCTGGGTCATAATGAGTCATGAGGGTAATGCTCCTCTGCAGCTCGGCAGTGGGACTTTAAAGGATGATGGGTGACAGGAGAAATCTCCTAGGACTCATCTCTCCAGTCATCCCATCACCCCCAGTTAGCCCCACCATCTGGCTACAGAGGAGTGTTCTCCATGTTACTACCACCCAGGAATGGATCAACTGAATCATATTCTCCAACAAGATTTATGAACGTGGCCTGAAATGAGACATGTCCTACCCACTATCCCTCCTACACTTACCGCAGTGGTATTCTGCCACCCACTAAAACTACACAATAACTTCGTCGATCACTACACAACCCCTGTTCCCAACCCCTTGTCTGATGGCTCATATTCCTATAACAGACCAAGATGTCCCATACATCCTCCTCCTCCACCACCATCACCAGTCCTGTCAGAAGCATCAACTATCCCATAAAAGTTAGGGCTAACTGTGAAACAAGCCATGTGATATACAATCTAAGCTGCAAACACTGTGCTGCATTCTACTTGGGCAAGACCACAGACAAGCTGTCTGTCTGCATGAATTGTCACCAACAAAGTGTCCTGAAAAAACAACAGGGCCACACAGTTGTTGAGAGCACTGTCCAAAATTGTGTCTTAATGACTGCATCCATCGATGTGCTTCCTACCAACATCAGCTTTTTAGAACTGTAGAGATAGGATATATTGCAGGGTGGGTTCCTATGTTCCCATAAACCTCCTGGTGCATCCTGCACCTACTTAACTGATTCCCTGTTCCCTGTCCAGCATCACACAACCTTATATTCCACAAAAGCACCCATAGTCTGGAGTGTAGTGCATGTTGGGTGTAGTTTCCATTCTAAGAATTGTTCGGGATTTTTTCATATTCCATTCATTCATGTATAGATCTTGGAAAGAATAACTTCTTAATTCATCTTCCTCAAAATCTATGAATGATATAAATATGGGTTTGCTTTTCTTCAAGCTATTTGGATGGGCAAATTCTAAAGTCAGAACTGATATTTCTGTAGAACAAAAACTAACCTTAAAGAGATAATGTTCTATCTGTTTATAGATTCAGTATGATTTTGCACTTTTAATCTACATTTCATAACAAATTCTGGTCCACTATCACATCTGTCCCTCAAAATGTCAGTTTAAAATGTAGTGTCAAAATTCATTCTCACCATTAGAAAAATTGGAAATTTTCAGTGTTCCCAGATACAACAATTTTTTTGGTAACTTACATTTCTTCTTTTTCTTCTTCTTATTCTTATTCTTATTATTATTATTGTTCATTTTTTAACCTATTCCAGCATTACCCCTACTTAATTTTGTGTTGACAGCACTGAAATGCCCTGACCAGATATCCTATTCTTCCTTCCACAGTGCTTTAATAATTCTCACTACATATATCTTTCCATTACAAAGGAAAATACAGAAGAAATGCTTCGGTTTCCTTTTCACACCACTGCAAAGATGAGTAATGTAGATATTAGTGTCATTTTCATTGAGAAACAGCTAAAATCAGTGACATTGAACAAGGATTAAGGGCATGAAGAAATCCTTGTAATATCCTATATTCAATTTATACCTCAGTCAAATCCTGTTTTCACTGTAATACATTACACTGTAGATATCTTGAGCTAACTGTGCCCAGTGATTGGAAAGAAGCACAGGACATACCTATCTACAAAAAGGATACCAGAAGTGTTTAACAAAACTACCATACTATCTCATTGACGTCCATGCATTACAGAACCTCAGAACAGACTCTGAACTCAATATTTCAACAGAATTACCTACTAGATGCATACCCACAAAGATTCTGATCATGCATGCTGTGTGAAATTTTGGGTGAAGGATGTAGGGACAAATGATTACCACAGGTTGAGGTCAGGATGATTTCTGGAGCAGTGAATGTGTTTTAAGGATAGCACCCAGATTCACAGTTCAGAAATGCTTGTGGTGGTGGTGGTGGAGGTGGGGACAAACCAGGTGGCCTGGGCTGTGAAGCAGCCATTGAAACTTGGTAGGCTATGTTCATCTGCATGCTGTGCATGGTGCTCCATTTTGCTCTTGGTGATGTTTCATGTTTATGATAAGCATCAATCTATCCTTTCTGTAACTGTTGACTTTTTTTTCGTCATCAGTTTTCTGACTGGTCTGATGTGGCCCACCATGAATTCCTCTTCTGATCCAAAATCTTAATCTCAGAGTAACAGTTGCAACCTATGTATCAATTATTTATGGGATGTATTCTATCTTCCTATCTCCTCATTCCTTAGCTTACAGGCCCACATAATTTTCAACATTCATCTGCAGCACAATCTCAAATGCGATTCTTTTTTTCTGGTTCTTCTGCAGCCCATGTTTCACTATCATACAAGGCTGTGCTCCAAACATACTTTCTCAGAATTTTCTTCCTCAAATGAAGGACTATGTTTGATACCAGTAGACTCCTCTTGGCCAGAGAACACCTTTCAGCCAGAGCTAGTCTCCTTTTGATGTCCTTTTGCTTCATCCATTATTGGTTGTTTTGCTGTCTAGGTAGTAGAATTACTTAACTTCATCAACCTTGTGACCAACAATTTCACTCTCAAGTTTCTCACTATTTTCATGTCTGCTACTTTTCATTAATTTCATCTTTCCTTAGATTTACTCTCAATTCATATTCTGTACTCATTAGATTGATCACTGATATACTTTTACCTTCAGTTTTAATCAGATTCCTGAATTTTCATCATTGCTGCTATGCTGTACAGATTGAACAGTAGGGGTGAAAGACCACATACCTGTCTTACACTGTTTTTAATCAAAGCCATTTGTTCATGGTTATTCACTTATTATTCCCTCTTAGCTCTTGTAAATATCATATTACCACTCTCTTGCTATAGCTTACCCCTAATTTCCTCAGAATTTCAAATATCTTGCACCATTTTACATCGTTGAACACATCTTCCAGGTCAACAAATCATACGAATGTGTCTTCATTTTTCTTTAGTCTTGCTTCCATTATGAACAACATCAGAATTGCCTCCCTTGTGCATTTACCTTTCCTATAGTCAAACTGATCACAATTAATAACTCTTCAATTTTCTTACCCATTCTTATTTTTGTCAATAAGTTGGATGCATGACCTGTTAAGCTGATTGTGTGATAATTCTTGCACTTCTCAACTCTTTGAGTCTTTGGAATTGCATGGATGATGTTTCTCCAAAAGTCAGACGTTTTTTGCTGGACTCGTACATTCTACACACCAACGTGAATTAATGTTTTGTTGCCACTTCCCCCAATGATTTTAGATATTCTGATGGAATGTTATCTACCCATTGTGCCTTATTTCATCTTAAGTCTTCCAAAGCTCTTTTAAATTCTGATTTTATTACTGGATCCTCTATCTTTTCTAACTAGACTCCTGCTTCTTCTACCACATCTGGCAAATCTACCCCTTCATAAAGGCCTTCAAAATAGTTTTTCCACCTATCTACCCTCTTCCCTGAATTTATCAGTGGCCTTCCCATTGCATTCTTAATGTTACCACCCTCACTTTTAATTTCAGCAAACATTGCTTTGACTTTCCTACACACTGAATTAGTCCTTCTGACCATCATTTCTTTTTCGATTTCTTCACATTTTTCATGCAGTTATTTCATCTTAGCTTCCCTGTTGCTATTTATTTCATCCCTCAGCAACTTATTTTTGTCTTCCCAAATTTTCCTGAATAGTTTTGTGCTTCCTTCTTTTATTGATCAACTGAAGTAATTCTTCTGTCACCAATGGTTTCTTCACAGTTACCATCTTTGTACCTGTGTTTTCCTTTAAACTTCTGTGATTGCACTTTTTAGAGACATGTGTTCCTCTTCAATTGTTCTGCCAAATGAGCTATTTCTTATTGCTTTATCCAGAGCCTTGAAGAACTTCAAGCATATCTCATTCCTTAGCGTGTCTGCACCCCACTTCTTTGTGTATTGAGTCTTCATAATTAATCTCTTGAACGTCAGCCTACACTTCACAACAGTTGACATTATGAAGTAAGTAACTTCTAGGCCAGTAGATTCCAAATCTTTAGTTAAGGTATTCAAGGAAATGCTTCTGTGATGCTAGACAATCAATTTATTCCTCTGTAAAGGGGAAGAAATGTAATTTATGAACTTCATAGTTTTTCTGGTGTAAATTACAAAGAGTTATTCATGAAGTTGCCCTTATTGAATCTAATACATAATTCAGTAAGCATTTATAGACAGAAATAATCAAACAAGCAAAACAAATGAAAATTTCCAAATGGCATTGAAATATTCAACTATCATTTTACAGATAACCCACATAATCGGGACAAATATATGTTCTTTATCTTCAGAACATAATGAATCTTTAAATTTGCTGCTGCTTTCTCTTGCATACCATCAAGTCCTGGTCAGTTTTCCAAGCAGGTAACCTCATTAGGCTGCGAAGTTTTGTTCCTGTGCTTGGGAAATATTTTGTCTTTGTTGTGAACCATAACATTTTGTTGGTATTCCTTTTCTTGCTAACAAAAAATTCAAAATCACTTTTGTCCTTAATCAGATAATAAGATAGAGGGATCATGGGTGAAATTTGTGGCAATTGGATGCACTGTAAATCCTGAAGGTGTAAATCTAGATTTGGGAATTGCTTGAGGTTTTGAAGGAAATATTCCTGTTTCTTTGAAAGAGTCAGCTCAGCTGGTGTCATTTCTTTCAGCCAAACACTTCCAAAAATCACACCTGTGACTGTTTTAACTCTTCCAATTGTCCAGTACTTATGTCAGCAATGTCCCAGAATATTCAAATTGTTTGAAAATACCCTTGTCAAGTAGAAAACATTCACTTTTTAATTCCTTTAGAAGCAATTTAGAATCTGTAGTTTCCTTGAGCAGCAGAGAGAATAAGAGGCATCAAAGATGTCGTTTACCTCCATTAACAATGAGGTAGGTTTTGTGAGGATAACGGCTATCACTGAGCCTTATCTGTTACTTGAAAACAAGTGTCACCAGGTAAATTGATATGATTTTCGTCTTTATACATCTTTCCTCTGAACAGAATCATGGGAGAAATACTTTCAAATACAGCATTTACATGTTCAACTACTGTTGCATTTTCAGTTTGTACATGAGCAATAGTCTAAAGTCCTCATATTACAGCAAATGTATAAAGCAAGTGTCACTAAGGTTTTACCAGACTGACTTTTCCCCATTTAGTTACTCACTAGCTTCATACAACTAATAATTTTGCATATTCAATAACTGTGTTCTAGTAACAAAGAAATGAGTTTTTGAGGCATACATAATGACAGATTTCTTACAAATTATTTTGAATATCTAAAGAACTCACATTCTTTGAAGCTGGTAATTTGTAGCACTCTGGGTGGCGGGGGAGGGGGGGGGGGGGGCAAAAATCACAGCTTAAATACATTACTAGTGCCTCAAGCACATGCTAGCAAGAGATTCAATACAAGCTGCGACCTTCCACGTCTCACTCATACTTTCAGAATTGAGCAGTGGGTTTCATTTGAAACTGGGAACTTATTTCTTTATGCCACATTCATTCATAATAATAAATTATTTACAGTAATCAAGTTGTAATCAATGGAAACTAAAATAGTGACACTGGATGGAGTGACTCACTTTTTGTGACCCTAAGCATAAGACAGGTTATCCAGATGTGAACCATTGATTTTCAACAACATACAAAGGAGACAGCTCTCAGTAGTATTGTAACAGCTGTCTCTCTACAATTTATTTTGTACATTGAAACAACAACTAAACATAGTGAAAGAAGCAGTATCAAAATTCATAAACACGGCTACAATAACAATGGAGCAAACTGAGAGCCAAATGGAGGATGAGAAGTAGATAAAAATTTGTGAGAAGAAATTGAAGAGGAAGAGGAGGCATTTCATTTCTGTTCATGTAACAAGACACTGGCTGAAAAATTTAAGAATGATGAAGTTACACATTTCATTGGATACAGTAGTCAAACAACATTTTCCCAAAATATATTTTTACAGAATCTCCATTTACTACCGTATCATAATCCAAACAGATGAACAATTATTGTAAACAGCAACACACGTCAGTACATTCATACATAAATATTTAAACAATGAAGTAATCCAGGACATAATAATGATAATAATAATATGAAATCAGCAAACTGCTACTTTCCACAGAGTGGAGATAAGTCGTACACAGGTACAACAAAAAAAACTACCAAACATGTGAACTTCAGACAAACAGCTCACCTGTGAATGACCATTGTCTCTGACCTCCGAAGTGGACTGTGAGCAACTGCACATGATGGGTGAAGCAGTCTAGGTGGTGAAGAGAGAGATGAAGCTGGTACAGGATGGGAAAGTGATAGAACGGTAGGTGTGGGTGACTGAAGTGATGGTTGTCGGTGCATACAGTGATGTGGTACGGACAGGGCAGGGGCATTATGTGCAGTCAGAATGTTGGACAAGGAAGTGGTGAGGCGGAGGGTGGCGGGGGGGGGGGGGAGGGGTGAGGAAAATGTGAGAATTAGAAGAGCAGAAAAAAGACTGTGCATGTACTTGTGAAATAGAAGGCTGTGCAGTGCTGCAGGGGGGTCCAGTTATCTCTCGGCCACAATTTGTCTGTTTCCTTTCATGTGACCATACAGCTTGTTGGTTGTCACATGCAATAGAACGTGGCACTGTGGTCACAGCTTAGCTTGTAGATTACACAAGCATCTGTCGGCCCACACGCCTCTTACACTGAAGGGTGAATATGTGTATTTTCATTCATGTGTGTGTTAACTGTCAATTGTAAGTGCTTCCAAACACACACTGCCATTCATTGCCATCTGACTGGATCTGAACAATTATACAGTCCTTTGAATTCCTGGTCCTCATATAAATTGACGATTTAAATTGCTGTCTGTGGACACTAACACTTTGGTTCATCTGGGCTGAACTGTGATGGATTCGATGAAATAGCATGCAGGAGCAACCACCTGTGGGTGAAAATGCAGTGAGCTTCAATGGAGCAGCATGGGGATGAAGCCAATTTCATTAGCTGATGGATCTCACTTGACTGATTGATTGAGAGGGGTTATGGGACCAAACAGGGAGGTCATCAGTCCCACGATTCCTAAGTTAGACACACAAGAAACAGGGTCCAATGAAAGTGGATGGACCTAGTCAGAGGAGTCAAATAATAAAAAAATGAAGAGTAAATACACACAGTAAAAGGCATGTAAGTTTAGATCAAATGTGAAAACTTGGAAAAAAAAAGCAAAAAAGTGGGGTGGTCTTCCCATGGGGGAGTGATCATGGTCTAGTTACCATCCATGGGTCGGAGGGGTACGTGAAGAATGATGTGAGGTGCATTACAGTGAGTGGAGATGGGGATCCCAACATAAGGAAGTGATACGCATGCCAACCAGCAATCCCACACAAGACCGTGTCAGGAGGGAGACAGTCGTCATTGGTGAAGAGTGCAGGGTACATCGGATGGTCAGGGAATTGGCGAATGATGACTGATTAAGAAAGTAGTCGTTTGCTCAGTCATATGTGTAGAGGCGGAATCCCCACTTCTATGAGGAGACTATCAACGGGACTAGGGAGAAAGGCACCAATAGCCAGATGAACCCCACAATGGTGAAGAGGGTCAAGCAGATTCAAAGTGGAAGGCATGGCTGAGCCTTAAACCTGACCACCACAATGTAGTCTGGAGAAGACCAGGTCACAGTAAACATGGAGAGAAGTGTGACACAGTCTGCACCCCAAAATGCAAGGGCCAGGATGTGGAGAGCATTAAGTTTCCATATACATACAGTATTTAGGCGGCAAATAAAGGGCAGCCATGTCAGCTGGTTATCAAAAATAACACCCAAGAAACAGGACTGTGCTTCAACATCAAGAAGCTGGTCATCTAAATAAAATTCTGAAATGGGGTGTACTGTGAGTCACATTATGGAGGGAGAAAACTGGAAGCCATAGGAGTTAGCCCAACAGAGGCCCATGGGATGATTTTTGGAGCCGGCGCTCAGCAGATGCTACTTAGTGGGAGCTGCATCAGATGCAAAACTCATCAACGTACAACACCAGAATAACCAGAGGTCCAACAGAGGTCACAAGCCCACAGACAGTAAGGAGGAAGAGTGTGACACTTACCACAGAACCCTGTGGGATACCATTCTCCTGAATTCCAGGGGTGCTGAGGGCAGTGCCAACTTGAACCCGAAAGAACTGCTGAGAGAAAAACTCACGGATTAGAATCTGAAGGGGAACATGGAAGCCCCAGTCATGGTTGGTAACTAAAGTGTGATGGGACCAAGCCATGTTGTGTGCCTTATGTAGGAGAAAAGAAAACCATGACAAGGTGCTGACAGTGAGTAAAAGCATGTTAGATGGCTTTTTCCAATCCAAGTAAATGGTCAGTTGGAGATCATCTCACTTGGAAGCCACAGTGTTACTAGGACAAAAGGCCCAGAGATTCGAGTACCCAACATAATCTGAAGCTAACCATCTTCTCATGCAGTTTACGTAGTACATTTGTCAGATTAATTGGGTGGTAGCTGTCGAGAGCCGTTGAGTTCTTCCTGGCCTTAAGGACAGGGATAACTATACTGTCTCGTCATTGTGACAGAAAAGCAGTTGTGAACCTAATGCAGTTGAAGATCCTAGACCATCTGGTTGTGGACATAATCTGGGCCAGCTGCGATGTCCTGTGAAGAGGTAAGAGCCTGCAAGAATTCCCATTCAGTGAAGTGTTCACTACAGCACTTAGTGTGATCATACAAAGGGTGGGGGGTCTGGTCAACACTGCATTAGTGACTGAGAAAGGTAGCAGGATAGAAAGATGATGTCAATGAAATCACAAAGTAGTGTTCTGCGAGGTCCAATGGATCAGTGCACAGACCACCTTTAAGGATAATGTCCTGGACAACTGACTGTTACTTGCAGCCCAGAGCACTACAGAGCTTGGACCGAACCTGCAATGAAGAGGCATACGTCTGCAGAGAGCACACACAGTGCTCCCAGCATTCTTTTTTATGCTGCTCAATAAGGTAATGAGCCTTAGCATGAATGCACTTAAAACCGAAGAGGTTCGTCTGTGAAAGGTGTCGTTTAAAATGACGCAGTGCCTGTCAGCGGGTGTGGCAGTGACTGTAACATCCCTGGCACTCCAAAGTACCAATCAACGATGAGGGGACATGTTGATAGGGGGGACAGCAGTGACAGCAGCGTGAAGAATAGTGGCAGAGGTGCCTTGTAAGACTGCACGAATGCAATTCGACAGGGAGGTGTAGAAGTGCGCAGCAGACGTATACAGATGGCAACTGGCCCTGTGGAATATTCGACTTGAGGTCCTGTCTGCCAGGCGGTGGCAGGGGACCAATAGAATCACTGGAAAGTGGTCACTGTCACAAACGTCATTACAGGCTGACAAATGGAGGGAAGCCACGAAGGCAAGAGAGGAGATCGTGAGATCGATAGTGGTAAAGGTGCCATTAAGAGCATTCAAGAGGGTAGGGGACCCCTCATTGATGAGACACAAATTCAGGTCCCTATTAAGTTGGTCAAATAGGAGACCCCCCCCCCCCCCCCATTGAAGTGTCACTCTCCAACAGTGGATGGTGGGCATTTAAGTCCCCAAGGAGGAGAAACAGCTGTGGGAATTGTTGGATTAAGGTAGACAGTGCAAAGTAAGGATTTATCCTAACTGGAGGGAGGTGGACACTGCAAATGGTGATTGCCAGAGACGTTTGCATTCTAACCACTATTGCTTCCAAGTTGGTACATAGTGGGATCCGGTCACTACGACGTTGGAGTGAACCAAAGTGCAGATCCCACCAGATGCTTCCCTGTGGTCAGTACATTTCCAGCAAAAGGTTGCATTTCTGGTAAGTGATGATAGTATCCATGAAAATTCCAGTGGATGATTTGTGTGGCCAGAATCCAGATTACTTACACAAACACACACACACACACACACACACACACACACACACACACACACACACACACACACACACACACAAAACCTTTTGTAACCTTGTCTTATGATTTATCTTTCTTCTTGTTCATTTTCTCCTCCTCCTCCTGCTCCTCCTCCTCCTCCTCCTCCTATTTCAGAGGCAGAGGTGGGTAGAGCACAGAGGGAGTACCGGTTTCTGCAAGATCCAGAACTGAAGGAGAGCAGGTAACCTTGGGATGCACAGACTAACTGACTGATTGTAGGAGTCTTCCAGCCTGAGAGATGCTGGGCAGAGGGGTCTTCGGAGAGAGCCCGATCATTGACAGGTGCCAAAAATGGGCGTACTACTTCGGCTGGTGAGAGGGAGCAGGTCCAGACAGGAGGTTGTGGCAACAGCAGGGAAAGAGGAGGGAGAGGGTATAGGGGGATGGGGCTGGGCAAGGAAGAGGTAGGTGGAGGAAATGAAGTAACAGAGAGGAAAGCTGAAGATTGTGACACTAGATGGAGTGTCACATACTTTTGGTGAACCTCAGCATAAGACAGGTGATCTGGAGACTTGTATTCTTGGATTTTCTTTCTCTCTTGTATGCCTGGCAAATCTGGCTAGTGAGGGGAGCCACTTTCAGTACATTTGTCACACACAGGTGTCAGAGCACAGGGGCTTCCCTCATGGACTGGGTGTCCACAGTCAGCAAACAGAGTGTCTGCCATGCAACGGGATGACATATGCCCAAAACACATCCACCGAAAGCACCACACAGGTGGATAGACATATGGCTTCACGTCACCATTGTAGCACATAACCTTGACCTTCTCTGTGAGGGTATCCCCCTCAAAAGCTAGAATGAAGGCACCAGTATCAGAGCAGTTGTGTTTGTGGCCCATATGCACATGCCAAACAAAATTAACGCACACTTCTCCAGATTAGCCCACAGTTCATCATCAGTTTGCAGGGTGATATCCCAATGAAAAATCACTCTCCGCACCATATTCAGAGATTGGTGAGGGGTAATACACTGGCACATTGTCAAGATGATCACAGGTGCAAAGAGCTGCCGATTGGGATGCAGAAAATGCTTTGATCAATAATTTTGTCCTGAATATTTTCCACAAAAAACAATAGCATTGTGGCAGTGAATGTGTTCCCATATGTACTCATACAGATGAGGTAATGGGGTAAGTGTTTCATCCAAAGATGGCTAGCCTGGCCCTCCTCCCATGGTGTAGCAAGGGAAGGAGAGGTTGCTGGGTAACATGAAGCAGCATTCAATGATTGTTCACCATTCGAAGAAGCACCCGTTTGAGATCGGCCAGATTTTTGCAGCTCCATACGTTTCATGCGTCAAGCATCTGCCCCAATACCAGCCAGTGTGACCAGCGGCTCTCCCCAAGGGTGCTACATAGCAAACTGAGGTCTGTCTAGCACAGCGGCCATTGGCAGGAGTTGTGATGCTCCAAGAGCACAAGCAACCACTCCTTGGCATACATGGGGAGTGAACAACTTAGGAATCAGGAGAGTGCTTCCTGTGTTGTCAGGGGACTCAGCCCGATGGGTACATAACACCCCCATCGCATGGACTGGCTATGTGTGCCAGTGACCTAGCAGGGCAGAAGGTGGCTACCGGGGGAAGGGAGACAGGAATCCTCACTGCAGACGCCAGGGAGGGAGTTGTTCCCCAAATGGCTCACACTAAAAAGAGGAAATTTTGAAGTTGAGGTCAAAACTCAAGTGGGGACCTAAAACCAAACAGGATGAATGAACAGGCAGAAAGAACACAATTGCAAACAATAGAGGAAACCAGGTGGATTGCCATGTCCATATTTTATTTTATTTTTTTTTTGTGTTTAGGGCACTCACCTACTAAGGTCATTAGCGTGCAGTCACAAACGTTAGTGCACTAATACCGTAGAAAAATTCAAGGGAGCAGTACCAGAGAGTACTTACAAAGATGCAGATCTCTTTGGAGATGTCTGTCAATGCAATGAAACTAAGGATATGAGCTTGGCCACAGTATCAGCAGCTTCATTCCCAGGCACCACAACGTGGCCAGGAATCCACAACAAAAAGGACACGGATGCCAGTATCAGCTAGCGACTGAAGGGACCATTGAATTCATTGCATGAGAGGGTGGTCCGAATATGGGTCCCAGAGACTCTGAATGGCGCTCAAAGAATCAGAGCAGATGGCATAGGCAGAATGACAATGGCGGCAGATATACTGAACAGCCTGATAGAGAGCAGAAAGCTCAGCTGTAAAGCTAGAACACTAGTCAAGGAGCAGATACTGAAAGGTATCATCCCCAATGACAAAGCACATCCGTCGCCAGCATTAGTCTTGGAGCCATCTGTGTAAATAAAGCAGTTGTTAGTGGGCCTCGAACAAAGTTCAAAAAACCTCAAGTGGTATATTGAATCCGTGATGTTCTCTTTTGGGAGCGACCTGAGTTCAAGGTGAATACGAACCTGAGCCTGGAGCGAAGGTGGCATCGGGCTTTCACCCACTCAAGAAGTAGTAGGGAGGGTAAAATCAAGTTGCTGAAGCAGGTGATGAAAGTGAACTCCTGGAGGTAACAGGGCAGAGACATACAGCCCATATTGGCAATCAAAAGAGTCGTCAAAGCAGCAGAAATATGATGGGTGGTTGGGCATTGACATAAGTCGGCAGGCGTACCGACAACGCAACATATCGTGCTGGTAGTTAAGTGGTAATGCTGCAGCTTCGGCAGTCAGACTCTCAACAGGACTGGTGTAGAATGCTCCAGTCGCCAGACGTAACCCCCAATGGTGGATAGAGTTTAGATGGTGTAAGATGGACGGCCGGGCAGAAGAGTAGACAATGCTCCCATAATCCAGCTTTGATTCGACAATGGACTGATATAGGCGAAGCAGGACCATTCGACCTGCTCCCCATGATGTACCACTGAGAACACGGAGCACATTTAGGGAATGGATACAACAAGCAGCCAAATAAGGCCCATGTGGAGACCAGCAAAGTTTCCTTTCAAATGTAAGACCTAAAAATTTCTTTCTCTCCACGAATGGGAGAGCAATGGGACTGAGATCTAATGCTGGTGGAAGAAACTGTTTGTAACTCCAGAAGTTCATACAGACCATTTTCTCACCAGAAAAATGGAAACCGTTAGCGACACTCCAGGAATGTAGACGGTTTAGACAATGCTGAAGACAGCGCTCCAGGAGACATGTTCTCTGGGCGTTGCAGTAGATTGTAAAGTCATCCACGAAAAGGGAGCCTGAAACCTCAGCTGGAAGGCAATCCATTATTGAATTGATAGCTATGGCAAAAAGGGCCACGCTCAAAATGGAGCCCTGGGGCATCCCATTCTACTGGCGAAAGGCATGTGACAAAACAGAACCCACACGTATCCTGACCATATGATCCATTAAAAATGCATTAATAAAGAGAGAGGCAACTGCGAAGGCCCAAAGTGTACATGGTGTGGAGAATTCCCACCCTCCAACACGTGTCATAAGCCTTCTCCAAAAAGTTGTTCATAATGAAGGTCGACAAGGTAACTAGGTGGTCAACGGCAGAGCGGTGCCTACGAAAGTCACAATGGACAGTGGCAAGAAAGTATCAAGATTCAAGGAGCTAAACCAATTGAGAACTCACCATGTGCTCCATCAACTTGCAGACGCAGCTGGTAAGGGAGATGGGGTGATAACTGGAAGGAAGGTGATTGTCCTTTCCTGGTTTGGGCATGGGAACAACAATTGCTTCACGCCAGTGTGTGGGAACATGACCTTCAGTCCAGATGCGATTATAGGAGCGAAGAAGACAGCCTATACCTGAGCAAGAAAGGTTCTTCAGCATCTGAATACGGATACCATTGGGCCCTGGAGTATTGGATCGGGTACGGACGAGTGCACTTTCGAGTTCCCGCACGGTGAAGGTGGCATTGTAACTTTCACGATTCAAAGACTGGAAAGAAGGTGGCCGTGCCTCCTCTGCTTATTTTTAAGGGGCGGAAGGCAGGGTGGAAATGGGCAGAGCTCATAACCTCTGCGAAAAAGCGGCCGAAGGCATTTGAGATATCCTCAGCATCCACAAGGACTTCATTTGCCACAGTCAGGCCAAAAATCGGAGAGTGGACCTTGGTGCCAGACAGCTGGCGCAGGCCAAACCAGACTACTGAAGAAGGGGTAAAACTGTTGGATGAGTTGGTGAAAGCCACCCAGCAAGCCTTATTGCTTTCTCTGATAACACAACAACATTGTGCACAGAGTCGTTTATAACTGATACAGTTTGCCAACTTAGGATGGCACTGGAAGGTGCGTAAAGTACGTCACTGAGCACGAATAGCGTCGCTGCATGCGGTAGTCCACCAAGGGACTGGGACTCGACATGGAGAAGAGGAAGTATGAGGGGTGGAATATTCAGCAGGAGTGAGAATAACGTCCATGAAGTATGCGACCTGACTATTACAGCTGGATAATTTTGGTCATGGAAGGTCACCAGGGAGGTGAAAAGCCCCCAGTCAGCTTTGGAGATGTTCCAGCTAGTGGAACATGGAGAAGGAGTGTGACGCAGGAGGTGGATTATGCAGGGGAAAAGGTCGCTCAAGTATGTATTTGGATGAATGTTGTTCGACTGTGCAACAGTAACTTAAGCTTGCAAATTGTTAATGGATCTAATGTCAGTCCCTGTAATTAATTTGATTGATAAAATGGTTTGTTGAACCTGCCCAATTCATGTGACCTTTCCTTGTTTTGTGAACTGTGTACTTCCAATATCATGCCCTTTTCATAATGGTACAATTGCCAAAATATGGATTCTAATTAATTAAGCCTGCTAAAGTTTTTACTGCGAGGCTCATGACTCTTTTAATACGCTTTTAAATTGTAATAATATGAATGTTGTTAAGTAATAAATTGTATTACATAAAACAACAAATGAAAAAATATGTGAGTCCACATTCCACTTCTTTTCCTTAAAGCTGTCCAAACACTAGTTGTGTGGTATCAATGTCTTAATGATGGAAGATGAGCAGCAATGTGACTCGCACTTCATGGAACACACAACTAAAGATTCAACAGATAGGTTCATAGTTCATCTTCCATTTCAGGAAGAGCAAAGTTTGTTATGCAATTCTTTCCACAATGCAGCAAAATGCTTCTCTCAGACTGAACAGAAACTAACAAGACAATCAAAGCTTGTGGAAAGCTACACAGAGTTTATGAGGAAGTATGAAGGTTTACCACACACGGCAGTACTAGTCATGACAGAAGACATTTCATAGTACATGCCACTTCAGCTCAACTACTAAACAAGAGCAGCATTTGATTGTCTTGCCAAATCAAACACAAATTTGTCACTAATCAGTCTTCCAATGATATGGCCAACCATTCAACATTATTTGTAATCCATAACATTATGCTTCCACATACATCGCATTGCCTTCACAGTAGACATGGAGAATATGCATTGACAAGTTCTGGTAGTAGATGAAGATCGGACTTTCCAAAGAATATTGTGGAGGAGTGATAGCTCTGCACCACCTCGGGATTACCAATGAAAGACGATCACATACAGAATGACTTGTGCGCCCTTTCTTGCAGCCAGTAATCTGTTACAGTGAGCTCACAAAGAGAGTGAGCAGAGTGAGGCAGCGAACATTCTCACTAATCATTTCAATATCGACCACTGTATCTCAGGATGCAATACAGTAAGGGGTGAAATCAAGCTCCAGTAAGATCTCATGAAGATATTTATAAGAGGTGGAGCTTCACTATGGAAATGGTACAGCAACACAGACGAACTATTCAAAAATATCCCCTCAGTGGTGCAAAAAACACAACTACTTTTATTGCTTGATAATGATGAGGATGCTAGAACTTGAGGTTTATTCTAGCATCCAGCTGTTCAACATTTTGAAACTGTGAACAATTTCAAACCAGCACCTAATATCTACAGCTTCACAAAATGCGCTGTACTGTGTGCCACATCATACATTTTTGATCCATTTGGATTAATTTGTCCCACTGTGATCACATTAAAGATATTTTTGCAATGTCTATGGCAGCATAAGTTAATGTGGAATGGGCCCTTGTCCTCAGAGTTGTACACCTAGTGCCAGGCACTATACATTGAGATTCATATGACAGACAGCATGCATGTTGATCATATGGTCACTGCAGGAGGGACAGCTACCTGTATACAGAAGTCAGTACAAGATCTGGTTGATCATCCAAAGATTGATCATTTGAGTCTGTTTCATGTATCAGAGACATACCTGAATATTACTGGAAGCAAATCCCAAACAGCAAACGTAGCTATAGAACGTATATTAAGAAAAGTTATTAAAAAATCCAGGAGTATGTGTATCATGTCTGAAATCAGCAACTCTGATAATAAAATTAAAACAATTTGGAATATTATTAAAAGAGAAACAGGTCAACCAAGAGCAGAGGAAGACAGTATTACCATCAAATTGAATGAAAACTTTACGAACAAAAAGTCAGAAGTTGAAAATATTTTTAATAATCAATTTCTAAATGTTGTGGATATAGTAGGATCCAGGTGTTCATTAGAAGATGCTAGGCTGTTAATGGAAGAGGCCATACCTATGCAATTTGATACAATTGAAATCTCACCCACTTCTCCCTCTGAAATTAGGAAAATAATAAACTTGCTTAAAAGCAAAAACTCACATGGAATTGATGGCATTTCCAGCAAAATACTAAAAGCTTGATCTCAACAGATAAGTAAGATTCTCAGCCACCTGTGTAATAGCTCTCTGGAACAGGGCATTTTCCCTGATAGGCTGAAATATGCTATTGTTATACCTTTGCATAAAAAGGGGGATAGATCTGATGTCAACAATTACCGTCCAATATCCCTTCTAACAGCTTTATCCAAAAATTTTGAGAAAGTAATGTATTCAAGAGTAGCTTCACATATCTGTAAAAATGAAGTACCAACAAAATGTCAGTTTGGTTTCCAGAAAGGTTTTTCAACAGAAAATGCCATATATGGTTTCAACAGTCAAATTTTGAATGATCTGAATAACCGAACACCACCCATTGGGATTTTTTGTGATCTCTCAAAGGCTTTTGATTGTGTAAATCATGAAATTCTGCTAGACAAGCTCAAGTATTGTGGCATGAGTGGGACAGTGCACAAATGGTTTAATTCGTACATAACTGGAAGAGTGCAGAAAGTTGAAATAAGTAGTTCTCGTAACATGCAAAGATCAGCACATTCCTCAAACTGGGGAACTATCAAGAATGGGGTTCCACAAGGGTCAGTCTTGGGTCCTTTGTTGTTCTTATTATATATTAATGACTTGCCATTCTATATTCATGAAGAGGCAAAGTTAGTTCTCTTTGCTGATGATACAAGTATAGTAATCACACCTGAGAAACAAGAAGTAACTGATGAAATTGTCAATACTGTCTTTCAGAAAATTACTAAGTGGTTCCTTGTAAACAGACTCTCACTGAATTTTGATAAGACACAGTACATACAGTTCCGTACAGTGAATGGTATGATGCCATTAATAAATATAGACCTTAATCAGAAGCATATAGCTAAGGTAGAATATTCCAAATTTTTAGGTGTGTCCATTGATGATAGATTAAATTGGAAGAAACACATTGATGATCTGCTGAAACGTTTGAGTTCAGCTACTTATGCAATAAGGGTCATTGCAAATTTTGGTGACAAACATCTTAGTAAATTAGCTTACTACGCCTATTTTCACTCATTGCTTTCATATGGCATCATATTTTGGGGCAATTCATCACTGAGGAATAAAGTATTTATTGCACAAAAGCGTGTAATCAGAATAATAGCTGGAGTCCACCCAAGATCATCCTGCAGACATTTATTTAAGGATCTAGGGATATTCACAGTAGCTTCTCAGTATATATACTCTCTTATGAAATTTGTTATTAACAACCAAACCCAATTCAAAAGTAATAGCAGTGTGCATAACTACAATACTAGGAGAAAGGACGATCTTCACTATTCAAGATTAAATCTAACTTTGGCACAGAAAGGGGTGAATTATACTGGCACTAAAGTCTTTGGTCACTTACCAAATAGTATCAAAAGTCTGACGGATAACCAACAAGTATTTAAGAAGAAATTAAAAGAATTTCTGAATGACAACTCCTTCTACTCCATAGAGGAATTTTTATATATAAATTAAGAAAAAAAAGAAAAAAAACCAAAATATTAAAAATAAATAAAAAATAAAGAAAAACATAAAACACAAAAAATAAAGTTGTTATATTAACTTAAGTATGTTGTTAAATTAACCTAATTATGTCATGTATTGGAAAATTCGACTCGTTCCACATCATTACGAAATATCGTATTCATGATCCATGGAACTAGTATTAATCTAATCTAATCTAATCTAAGCTACACAATTACTTTTACTGCACACAGCACAACCGGTGATAGATGAGGTACCAAACATGAAGTTAGATTTATTGAATTACTAAGCAACCCAAGATAAACTTGTGATACCCAAAGACAGGAAGACCTCTCTATGAAATGCACGAGAAATCAATTTAATGACCATAATAATATTCTAAAAAGAGTTTTTTCAAGTTTGTCTGGCTATGATAATAGCAAGAAGAGTGACTATTACCATTTTGCAAAGGTGATTGATGTATAATTGCAATAACTAAATATTTTAGACATTTGTAGGTGGTAATTATCATGTTTAATGAATATCAAATGTGCTGTAACCTAGCTCTGGGGTAAAGTTACATATTTTGCAATGTCTATAGTATCAATGAATGATGGTTGCTGCCCTAAAGTCACATTCTAGTTCAAATAATGGGTTTAAACATTTATTCACTTCAGGAATTTTTTCTCTTGCGCATGAAATCTGCTGCAGATGTGTGAAGAGTTTCTGCAGAGTGGGACAGCAATAGTTGCTTCATCAGGCTTCACTGTACTTGCTGATTTGAGTGTTTTATTCCATGCTATCTCATTCTCATTCAGTGAAGTGCTTTGCCCTAGATCTGTAGCACTGTGACAACGCCATTATATCAGGAGACAAAATATGAAGTTACGATGCCATTAGCCAGTATGCGAGTATTCTTTGATATATATTTTTGTAATTGTTCAGTAGGTAATTACATTGTAATATAAGACTTGAGACAACACTTCAGTTACCAGTGGAAATAAAGTTGCAAAAGTTGTGGTGTCAGGGAAGATTGGAGTGCAAAAAATAATAAGTATGAAGTGAAGATGAATAGGATATGTAGAAAGGTGTTGATTAATTAAAATCGGGTACGCAGGGCAGCCCACAGAATGGCTAAAAACCATGGGCTGATGAAATTTGTTAGCACCCTGGAAGGTGGCCAGGAAACATGGTGGGGGGGGGGGGGGGGGGGGCGTTTCATTACATGCCACAAAGCCAAACTTCCTTTGCTGCTGGTGAAACTCACCCGCTCTCTGTCAGTCTCAGTGGTGCTGCCTCTACTTTCACTCACCTGAGCAATAGGACGCGGGGCTTCGTCGACAACAGGGCCTGATTGACAAAAAAGGAAATTGTGTGTTAATATAAAAAATACTTAATCTGCAAAAGTCAAACAAACAGTTGATAAATGAAGACTGTTTCAATATGACATTATAAAGAACAGAATCAATTATTTCAATCTTTTAGAGAGCCTAGTGATCAGTGAATAACTGAGCATCTAAACTAGTCAATTATGTACAACAGTGAACATTACTAACCGAGTTCCACAATGTCAGAACTTTATTCGAGTTGCAAGCTGGCTATCTGAATACCGCCAGGGGCAAATAAACTTTTATTGTCAACATTTCAAATAATTACTAACCAAATTTTATAATTTAAAATCCTGTAGTAATCTGCTTATTAAAACATACAATTTTATGTTACAGGGTTAACTCACTGTGGCAAGTTTAACAGTGAGGAACTGTGTGTATGACTGTATATGCAGCCTCACTCACTGCAAGCATATGCTGTCATTCTATTCATCCAGTATTTGACAATGAGAGCACTTGGTGACTTGCAGAAAACTTCACCAAGAATTTCAAATTATCATTAACTTTTCTCAGGGATACCCCTCATAAGGTAATAGCAAAAATGTTATCACTTACCACATTTTTGCTGTTCATGCAGTAAAATTGCACATCAAACACATACAATGTAATCCTCCTTTCTTTACTTACAGATGGATACACATAGCCAGGAGACTGTGTAGCAGATGATGTGGGTTGTTTCTCAGGTGCATTCTTCGTAAAGGTGAGGCAGGAAGAAATTTGTTGGGTATGGGAACAGGATGGAATAGAAGACATCATAGGAATGAAGTGGAAGTGTGTGGTGTACCATATGACTGGTACCTTACAATGCTGTCTTGTGACATTCAACAGAGTGCTGCCTGTTGCTAGCATGTTAATAAACCTGAAACAAAGTCAGAGCAGCTCATCTTGCCCATGACAGCCATTGCATAGTTTCTGTATAGGGACCACATGACACTGGACAATTTTCCAGCATTCCTGTGCTCTTCACAGCCTTCATAGACCACTGCACAATGGCTCACCAGCCAACCCAAGTCCCAGACTTGACATCCACTATCTACTTCTGAGTGCCATGACTATATTAATAAGAATGTAGCCCACAATATTGACATCACTAGTGCAACCTACTCTTTAGATACCTACAGCAGCGCCTCTCAGTTTTTACAAACAGAGTGCTGAACTGCAGCTTCAAGAATAGTTCTCATATTATCAAACATCTTTCAGTGGATCAGGGCATTCTTTACCTTGCCTTGCTGTAACATTCCCAACTATTCCTCTGAGCACAACAACAATGGAATCTAGGAAAACACCAGTGCAGCTTGCAGTGCCCAGCTTAGCTCATATTTATGACAACCTTACAGCATAACAGGACTATGTTTTTAGCACTATGAAGCCATTTCATTTGCCCAACATTATAATGAGCCTTCTGTGTTGCAATGAAGTTCTAATGTTCATGACAACCTAAGCACATTTCTCACCTTGTGTATGGATCATCCGCAACAGATGGGATAAATGACCACGAGTGGATGACAGATGGGGAAATGCAGCTCCCTACTGGACTCCATGTAGAGAGGTGAGGCAGTAAGAGAAACAATTTTTTCTGGGAAAAGACTGTAGTGAAAGTCTTGATGGGAAATGTTTTTTGAGCAAAGGGACAGTGGTACTGTACGTACATTATCTTCGGATACTTATCACAAATTCTCTCCAAATGTGTGTGCACATTTCTCCTATGTGTTTCAGTTGTTTCTACTACACAATTTACTCCCAGCCTCTTCATTCCAGAGGTAATCAGCTCTCATGTGTCATATGGTAAATCATAGAAACATTATTGCTGACTGGATTCCTCATAAACCCCCTCCTCATTAATCAAAACACAGCTCCATAAATAAATGTAAACACCTAAATTATACGAAGAAACTACTAAGACAGCCAAAACAAAATAAGGAAAACAATGCAATTGTCTCCAGTACACTATCTCACAAGGAGGAAGAAAAATAGTACATCGTAAAACAGTGTCTGTACATTTGTGATGGCTAATCTCCAACTACAGCCTGGATTTTGACAGTCATGACTAATAGATACATGCATTAATTAGCAAAGTTAGTTTGTATGCTCTATTACTGCAATGCCAGACATGTCATCCAGCCATAGATACTTAGCCTTAGCTGTGGTAGCTATTATAAATGTAAAAATGTAGCTTTAAAAATAGAAGAAGTGATCAAAACAATAACTTTGCTGAACACACTAGTTACAAGACACAGACATCACTTTTCTTCAAGAATAAGTTATCGGTGAAAATATATGTCTAATAGTATATACCTAGCAAATAATGTAATAAAGATAAATAATATCTTCACTGACATTGTCACCCACAAAAAAAAGGAAAATCCTTGCAGTTCTTTCTACAAAAGGAGTAAAGAAGACCTCTTGTGTTGGTGATATGAGGGCTACGTAGCACTGGAATGGAGACAGGGAAGGGTCTGAATGGGTGAGAAAACTGACTAATCAAGGTTGAAGCCAGGAGGGTTACAGGAACATAGGATATACTGCAGGGGGAGTTCCTGGCCACAGTTTATTACTGGTAATTCATGCAGACAGACAGCTTGTTGCTTGTCATTCCCATGCAGAAATCAGCACATTGGTTGAAGCTCAGCCTCTATGTCAGATGACTGGTTTCACATGTAGCCCTGCCTTTGGTGGGATATATGTTGTTTGTGACCAGCCTGGAGTAGATGGTGAATGAAGGATGTATGGGACAGGTCTTGCATTTAGTTCTATTACAGTGATCTGAGCCATTAAGTAAGGGTTGGGAGCAGGGATTGTGCTGGGATGGACGAGTGTATTGTGTAGGTTTGGTGGACGGAGGAATATCACTGTGGGACAGGTGTGGAGGATAGTAGGCAGGACATTTCTGATTTCAGAGCACAATGATAGTCAAAACACTGGCAGAGGATGTAATTCAGTTGTTCCAGTCCTGGGTGGTACTGAGTTACGAGGGGAATGCTCCTCTGTGGCCAGATGGTGAGACTTTGGGGGTCGTGGGAAACTGCAAAGATAAAGCACAGAAGATTTGTTTTTGTACAAGGTTTGGAGGATAATTATTGTCTGAACACTTCATTGAGACCCCCGGTATATTTCGAGGATGGCCTCTCATCACTGCATATGTGGATAGACTGTATGGGAGGGACTTCTTGGTATGGACTGGGTAGCAGTTGTCAAAATGGAGGTATTAATTGTAGTTAGTAGGTTGGATATGGACAGAGGCAGTGATGTAGTAATCTTTGAAGTGGAGATCAACACCTAGGAACTAGGCTTGCTGGCTTGAGAAGGTCCTGGTGAGACAAAGGAGGAGAAGCTGTTGAGGTTCTGGAGGAATGCGTATAGGGTGTCCTCACTCTCGATCCAGATCACAAAGATGTCTTCAATGAATCTGAATGAGGGGAGGGGTTTTAGGATTCTGGGTGTTTAGGAAGAACTTTTAACCCATACTCATATCCCTGTAATAGCCCCAGATGCAAGACCTGTCCCATACATCCTACCACCACCACCACCACCACCACCACCACCACCTTCTCCAGTCTGGTCACAAATATCACCTATCCCATTGTAGGCAGTGCTACCTGTGAAACCAGTCATGTGCTATATAAGCTAAGATGCAACCATTGTGCTGCATTATATGTGGGCATGACAACAAACAAGCTGTCTGTCCACATAAATGGCCACCTACAAGCTGTGGCAAGAAACAAGTTGATACCCTGCTGCTAAGCACGCTGCCCAACACGACATCCTTCATTTAAACTCTACTCTATAGTGAGTAGCAACTTTATGTTTCATAATATTCTTTGTTTCAATTCACTTCTTCAGTTTTATGAGTCCTTCACCCCAGCTGCATCTAATTGTATATCGTGTTTAATTTTAAATGTACTATTTCTTCTTTATAATTTAGTTTGATAGATTAAAAAATGTACTTGCCAAGCAGCAGCAAGAAAACACAAAAAAACACACACACACACACACACACACACACACACACACACACACACACACACACACACACACAAAAACACAAACACACAAACACACACAAGTACACAAACACAAGTACACACACATGCGGGCAAGAAAAAATGTGATTGGTGATTAGATGTTTTTATCTATCCAATTAAATTACACTGTTCGACAAGACTTCTATTACTGATATTAAACTGTGTGCTTCTAACCCAGCTTACCATGGGAAATTCTAATATGTAAACAAAATATCATTGTCAGGGATACGAAGGAAACATTCCACGTGGGAAAAAATATATATAAAAACAAAGATGAGGTGACTTACCGAACAAAAGCGCTGGCAGGTCGATAGACACACAAACAAACACAAACACACACACACAAAATTCAAGCTTTCGCAACAAACTGTTGCCTCATCAGGAAAGAGGGAAGGAGAGGGGAAGACGAAAGGAAGTGGGTTTTAAGGGAGAGGGTAAGGAGTCATTCCAATCCCGGGAGCGGAAAGACTTACCTTAGGGGGAAAAAAGGACAGGTATACACTCGCACACACGCACATATCCATCCACACATACAGACACAAGCAGACATATTTAAATATGTCTGTATTATGAGGCAACAGTTTGTTGCGAAAGCTTGAATTTTGTGTGTGTGTTTGTGTGTCTATCGACCTGCCAGCGCTTTTGTTCGGTAAGTCACCTCATCTTTGTTTTTTTATATATATATATCCACAATTCACGGTAAACATAGGGACATTATAGAGAGATACAGGTATGTTGCCACATCCGTTAGTGATGGAACATAACAATTTCTTGTTACAGGTACGTTGCCACATCTATTAGTGGTGGAACATAACAATTTCTTGTCCAACAGCAGGTGGGAAGAATCAGATGTCATCGAGTTATCCCCTGCCATATGTATGTCACTGAGACCACCTGTAATAGCCCATTATCTCTAACAGTGGCAGCCGGTTGCTGCATCAAAACTAAGTCTCAATGGTGTTTTGCTGCATAATGGAAATAAAATACCCTCCATTTCAGTAGCTTATGCCAGCTTGACCAAAGAGAATTACCAATTTGTAGAATGGGTGTTAAATTCATTACTATACCGTGAATACAAATGGAAAATATTTGCAGATTTCAAAGTAATTGCGATGGTACAGAGAATGTAACAAGGGTACATGGAGTATGCCTGTTTTCTTTGTGAATGGGATAGTCGAGACGGAAATTGTCACTACATGAAAAAGAAATGGCCTAGTCGGAAATGGAAAGTGGGTGAAAAGAATGTACAACATTAATGTCAGATAGCTCTTGGGGATATGCCGCTTACACCTCTTCACATCAAACTTGGGCTAATGAAACAATGTGCAGTGTGTCTTTGAAGATACATATGATGGACTCTCATCTGGACTACTTCATAGAGAGTTGTAGTGATGTATTGAATGAACATGGCGAAAAATACCATAAGGACATTTCTACCATAGAAAGGTGTTATGAAGGGAAGTGGGTACCTTCTATATTAGCAGATTATTGCTGGAATATCATTCAAGATAAGAAAGATTCACAATACAAGAGAAGAAAGTGATGTGCATTAGAATAGAGTGGTTCATTTTCTTGTCGATTTCCTCTTATTTCTCATATCAAATAAATGCTACAAGGTGTATCCAAAAAGATTTCTGTGTTATATGTTAGAATTCACCCTCCATTAATGTGATGAAATTATAACATCATAAATATGTGAATTTCTCTATTGAATTTCACCTCATGTTTGCTGCAATATATCAGAAATAGAAGAGAAAAAGAAAATTGTGATTATTCATAAACAATTCCTGACAGAAAAAAAACTAAAAACAGTTTTGAAGGGTGTTTGTAGAAGAGTGTTATTTTGGCAAAGTTGATTGTATTAACTGTTATATTATTCTATTTCTTCTTTAGATATTGTGCACTAAACCCACATTGTGATAGAGTTAAAAAAATGCTTTCTTCAAATATTCTTGTGAATTCTATCACATTTCCCCAACAAATGTACACGTTGGCAGATCTACAACAACATTACAATTTGGTAGCCTTGCCAACAACATCCAGAAGTAACACATTTCTGATTACATCTTAAGGTGATTTACATTAAAAACCAGTATATACAATATATTTTTCATCCAATGACAGACAACAAACGAAATATTTACATTTGTAGAAATATTTCACAGGAGAATCATAAAAACGAAGAAATAAAATGACATGAAAGAAGTATGCTGATGGTTGGAAGTAAAAAAGGTAACTTTTCTGTTCATCCATGTAATAGCCAACTTGCATTTGAGCTCTCATGTTACTTAATGTGATATTATTTCTTGGTCAAAGAGGCTTGGCATTCATAGGTGAAGCTCAGAAAATTGCAGGTTCAACTAATGAAAATTTCCTGTGAATATTCGAACTCTTCTGTCTATAACAATTGAATACATAGGCAAGGTTAGAGACCAACAATAGTCTGCACAATGCCACATGCCACATGCATTATCTGTCATGTGACACTCAGAATGAACTTTTTCTAGTTCTCAAGTCAGTGGTGACATATTGCAACAGAGAGAAAATCAGAAGCATTATTCACTTACTGTTGCTGCAACTACCAGTTCAAATCATACCAAACAAACAACATTCAACCTGCATTGTATTTACTATGACAAGGGGACTGATAAATCTGAAACATGACTTGTCTTTGGAATTCAGAGATTGTAATCAGGAAATGTGAAATGCTATCCCACACTCAATGTGATCAACACTTGTGAAACATTCTGCTTCTCTTAGTGAATGCCACAGACATGGTTACAATAGGGGAAAGAATATTATAGGGTCAAATAAAGGAACACTAACATTTTCTTCAGTGAAATCATTTTCTAAAATTTCCCCTCCATTGAATCCCTCATGCTCATTCCATCATTGTGGAACATTTGAATGCAATGGAGAAGGTTCAACAATGAAGCATATGAGATACACAAGCCAAATGAGAAAAATTACTGGTTGGCCATATGTGCATTATCCACTTGCTTGTCATCGATTTGTGTGTGAACACCACCTATCATTCCTATCCTGCACCATTACTGATGACTAGAAAATTTGTCTTTGTGCTAATGCAAGGGAAAGAAAAGAAAGAAATGGTTTAGTCCAAACAAAGCAGTAATGCCACATAAAAAGACTTGCATGCATCCACATAAGATAGTGTTATGCATCTGGTGGAACAGTGGCCATGTGGTGTACAAAGAGTTGCTTGCATGAGGTAACTCTCCTGTTGGCATTTATTGTCATCAACAGACATCTTCCAGACGAAATCCCAGAACAACAACTAGGAAGACTGTGTGATGTGATGCTATTCCACAATAACAGCAACCGGATTCCTGCGACACTGGCCAGTAACACTATACAACAACTGGATTGGGAAGTCAATCTGCAACCACCTTTTCACCTGACATTGCACCCACAGATTTCACCTTTTCTGCTCTCTGTACAATGATCTTCACAAACTTCCTTTTGGGGTGAAAATACACTTTGAACATGGCTCTACAAGTTCTTTGCTACAAAACCACATGATTTTTACAATTATGGATTCAGAAAGTTACCCCAACATTGGCAGACTTCAGTGATCAGTGAAGCAGATTATATTATTTTCGATGATTTAAGTCTCCATTATGTATAGTGTGTGTTTTTGGAACTTATAGAAAATATTTGAGTCTTATGCACCAGCCTAAGATGTTTTGTTGGTCATGAAACTCTTAATGTAGAAATAAACAATCAAAGGCTAAGTCTGGAATAACATTTGCCACAGTCTGTTCCTCTGCCAGTCAGATAAATTTTCTTAAACCTGCAGGCCAACTGCATGAAGAGTTGTGGTGGACTGATTGAGAATGTCAGTGAGGGGATGAGTTGGAACAGGGTGTCATATAAGAGGCACAGGGGCACATACAGGTACTGAGGGAAGGAGGATTGTGGAACTTAAGGATGAGCTAAGGGGAACTCCTATATGTTTAAATCAGGGAAGCTGATATGGGAGTGGAAGGGGCGACAGAATTGGAGATGGGTCTGAAGAATGTAGTACACAGGTTGTGAAGCTACGACCAAGTCAGGCATCTTGTACTCACAAGGGAACCTCCCCATTGCACCCCCCTCAGATTTAGTTATAAGTTGGCACAGTGCATAGGCCTTGATAAACTGAACACAGATCAATTGAGAAAACAGGAAGAAGTTGTGTGGAACTGTGAAAAAATAAGCAAAATATACGAACTGAGTAGTCCATGAGCCACATAAGCAACATAATGGACTACGTAAGCTTAGGAGCGCCATGGTCCCGTGGTAGCGTGAGCAGCTGCTCAACGGGAGGTCCTGGTTCAAGTCTTCCCTCGAATGAAAATTTTACTTTCTTTATTTTTGCATGGTTATTATCTGCCCATTCGTTCATTGACGTCTCTGTTCACTGTAATAAGTTTAGTGTCTGTTTTGCGACCGCACCGCACAACCGTGCGATTAGTAGACGAAAGGATGTGCCTCTCCAATGGGATCAGAAAACATTTGATCGCAAGGTCATAGGTCAACCGATTCCTCCACAGGAAAACACATCTGATATATTCTATACGACACTGGTGACGGAATGTGCGTCACATGACAGAAATATGTTGTCGACCCACCTAACTTGTACACTTGGCGAATGGGTAAAAAGATTCTTCTACCTTGCCCAATTTAGGTTTTCTTGTGCATGTGATAATCACTCCCAAAAACGTGATGAAAACATAAGAGTTTGTCACATAAACTGAAAATAAAAAATTAAACTTTTCACTCGATGGAAGATTTCAACCAAGGACCTTTCATTCCGCAGCTGCTCACGTTACCACAAGACCACGGCGCTCCTGTGTTCCCATCATCCTTAATGTTGCCTATCTTCCCATGAACTACTCAGTTTGTATATTTTGCTTTTTTTTCACAGTTCCACACAACTTCTTCCTGTTTTCTCAATTGATCTGTGTTCAGTTTTTCAAGGCCTATCCACTGTGTCAACTTATAACTAAATCTGAGGGGGGTGCGATGGGGAGGTTCCCTTGTCAATAGCATGTTGTCATTGCATAGTCAATTACCCTTTGGCAGGCGAGGGATAACGGTGGCACCAGTGTGCGATTTGCAGGGGAGGATGACTACAGAATAAGGGGACTGTGATCTAACCATTACTACTTATCGTAGTGGGCCTATTTGTAATGTTAGCTCACCTTTACAATGACTTATTTTAAAATGTCAATTTGGTACTTAGAAATTCGTCTTCTTTCTCTTTCATCACATTTCCCTCACAATCTACCACCGCATACATTTTAAACACAACTGCACATTTGTGACCAATCTTTTGTAGTTACAAAGGCACTGCCAATTTTCAGTATGAATTATGTACCATGTAACTAACATCCAGTGTCAAGTTCAAGTATAAACTTTTGAACAACTGTTTCACTAAAATAGTTTAGCAAGAAAAATATGGAAAAAATACCACATAAGAAAATATTAAAGCGATAACTTTAGCATGTAATTAAGCTACTGAAGAAAGCAAAAATCTCACCTGCCAGTACCTCCTCTGGGTGTACCTCTTCCTGCTCCTGCAAAAAAAATTAAAAATCTGAATAACTTTACATGAACTGAATTTAAGCATAAATCAAACACCTTCAAATGTGTCAGTGGTATGTTATCTCAGTGCACATGCTCATCTCAGTGTTAGTAAGTTGGTAAATTATATAATGACAAATTACGAATCAGGTGCAGTGACAAGTAGATACATGTGAAATTTTATTAAAGTGCAATCGAAGAAAACTGCATAATAATTCAAATGAAGAATAACAAAATATTTCTATTTCAATTGAGCTTAACTGTCTGAATTCACTAGAGCTGTCAGCTGCCACTTACAGCCACTGCCACAGTGCAGGACAAAGGAGCCCACAAAACACAAGTCAACATGATGGGAATGTAGACTACAGCTGCTAGATCCATGACGGCTGGTGCAAGGATAATGCCAGTGACTGAAATAGAAGTACAGAATAGTTTGCTGGAAAGAACACCCCTCAAATATGACCTGGTGGAGTAGTCTGAAGGATCATGGAAGGGGAAATGAATAACAGACCATTATAAAATTACAGATCATAGAGATAGTGATAGGGTTTATTATGCCTATATCTGCTGCTACCAGGACAGAAATTTGAAATTGATTCTTGGTCCCAGAGAGCCATCTGATGTTGGCCCACACAACGGAAGAGGGAGTGGAACAGTTAAGAGAACTAGTAAATGGACATTTGAAAATTGGTGTCAGATGCAGCTGAATCATGTCCGCACTTGCTTAGAGGCCTGTGGGAGCCACTTTGGACAGTTTCTCTAACGGTTGTCTTGTCTCAGTATGTTGAGTGCTGTAATGTACTGTACAGGATTTCCGGCCTCGAGTCTGTATGATTCTTTTGCTCATTATTCTCTAAGGGGTAGTTTGCTGCAGTTTCATCCTTTCTTCTTCTTCTTCTTCTTCTTCTTCTTCTTGTTCTTCTTCTTCTTCTTCTACTTCTTTTTCATTTTATGAGTCAGGGATTCTTGCCAGCTCTGGTTTTACAGATGTCTCCACAATCTCCTGGGCTGTCCTCCATCTCTTCTGCCGCTCAGCGTGTACTCTTACATTACCTGTGTAAAGTCTGGTTTTGTATCTTTTTAAATGTTTTATTACGTATTGATCCTATATTTAGTCTTTCCTAATTATCTTCATTTCGGGTTGTATCCACCCTCACACCATCTTTAATACTCCTTTAGGATCTCATTTCTGCAGCCTGTATTTTCCTCAGTTGGTTTTGCGTTTTTTTCGTTTTGTTTTAAAGCGCAAAACTGCTATGGTCATTAGCGCCCAATCTGTGACTTAGGTAAAAGTAAAATACGAAAATGGAACCAGCAGCTAAGGGAGCAAAACTCAAAAAATTGGAGAAACTAAAAGCAGGAGTACAGCATGAAAAACCACTAGAGAAAGGGTTTGGTTGTCCCGAAAAAGGGCTTCAAATGACTGACATCATCTCACTGGCACTAATAAACTCGAGAACGCGATCGGCTGAGCGCGTTATCTGCTAAAATTGACGATATTTCAGGCGACAGCTGTAGACGGGCGCGTAACAGAGTAAAATAGGGGCACTTGAGTAAAAGGTGTCTTACTGTCCACAGCTGAGAGCAGTGGGGACAGAGTGGGGGAGGATCGCCGCTTAAAGGATGTCGATGGCTAAAAGGACAGTGCTCTATCCGAAGTCTAGTTAATATTACCTCCGACGACGACGCATTCGGGAGGAAGAGGTTTAAGCACAGGGAAGAGCTTTCATGTCCCACAATTTGTTATGGGGAAGTGTTGACCAATGTGCATGCCATAAAAGAACAACACGACGACATAAAACACTCCATATAGCGGTGAAGGGAATCTTGTGAATAGCTGGCCGAAGAAGAGAGACTGCAGCCTTGGCTGCTATATCGGCCGCATCATTTCCACAGATAACAACATGACCTGGGATCCAGAGGAACACCACCGAGACGCCCCCAAAGGGAGCAAGTGGAGGCAGTCCTGAATCCGGTGGACCAGGGGGTGGACAGGGTAGAGAGCTTGGAGACTGAGGAGAAAGCTGAGAGAATCTGTACACATAACATACTGTATCCGCTGATGGTGACGGATTTATTGGACAGCCTGGAGAACAGCGTAAAGCTCCGCAGTATAAACGGAACACTGATCGGGAAGCCGAAATCGATTTGGGGTGTCGCCAACAATATAATCACTCCCTACACAAAATGATGTATTTGATCCATCAGTGTAAATAAATGTGGCATCCTTCATTTGTGCACATTGAGCAGAAAATGCCCGACAATAAACAAGTGAAGGGGTACCACCCTTCAGAAACTGACAAAGATCACGGAGCAACCAGGTCTGGGGACGGAGCCAAGGTGGTGCTGTACCCCCCAGTTCTCAAGAAAGTTTTAGGAAAGCGGAAGGAAAGAGAATGGAGCAGTTGACGGAAGTGGACTCCCAGTGGTAGTATGGAGGAAGGGTGGCCTGCATACCCTACATCAAAGGAGGCGTCGAAGGAAATGTCATGGACTGGATTAGCAGGCTAGCATAAAGATTCAGAAGGACTGCTCGCCAATTGGACAGTGGAGGTTCAGCAGTCTCAGCATAAAGGCTTTCCACAGGGCTGGTGTAAAAAGCTCTAGATACTAAACGTAATCCACGGTGGTGTTTTTTTTTTTTTTTTTTTTTTTTTTTTTGGTGGGGTTTAAGGGCGCTCAATTACTGAGGTCATTAGCGCCCAGTCACAGTTGTTAGAGCACATGGAATCTAGTAAAACTCAAGGGGAGGGGGGGGGGGGACACCAGAAAGTCCTGACAAAGATGAAGATAAAAGACGTATAAAAGTTAGATGTCTTTGGACAAGCCAGTCAAAGTTATAAAAAGCAGAACACGAGCAGCTGCTCGAGCGTCATCAGCTAAAATATCCGGTAAAGTAGATGGCAGGGACAGGACAACACAAGATTGACTAAAGTGGGGACACCACAATAAAACATGGCGCACTGTTAATGCTTGACCACAAGGGCACTGCGGGGCTGGGTCACCGGAGATCAGGTAGCGGTGGCTAAACCGGCAATGCCCAATCCGCAACCTGGTCAGAAGGACCTCTTCTCGCCGAGATGGTCGGGAGGAGGATGTCCAAGCTGTTGGGAGCAGTTCTACTGCCCGGAGCTTGTTTCCTTGGAGGAATGACCAAGCATCCCACCACAACGACACAAGCCTCTTACAAACAACCCCATGAACGTCAGATAACGGGACACAATGGGAGGCTGGCCGAGGCAGGAGGACTGCAGCCTTGGCTGCAGCATCTGCAGCCTCATTCCCAGGCACTCCTACATGTCCGGGAACCCACAGAAAACTGACAGGAGACCCTTATCAGCGAAAGAATGGAGGGACTGCTGGATCCGTTGCACCAAAGGATGGACCGGATAGGGAGCTCCAAGGCTCTGAAGAGCACTGAGGGAACAGAGCAGAGTGTATACGATGAATGGTGGTGGCGGCGGGCATACTGAACGGCCTGATGGAGAGCAAAAAGCTCGGCCGTAAAGCTGGAACATTGGTCGAGGAGCCGGTATTTAAAGGTGGCGGCCCCAATGACAAAGGCACAGCCGACACCATCGTCAGTTTTGGAGCCATCGGTGTAAATAAAGGTGTGACCAGCAAGTCGTGTATGAAGTTCGACAAACCGTGAGCAATACACATCAGCCGGAGTACCCTCCTTCAGAACTGAGCTGAGGTCGAGATAAATATGAACCAGAGTCTGGAGCCAAGGTGGTGTCGGGCTCTCACCCTCTCTGAAGGTGGTAGGGAGGGCAAAACCCAACTGTCGAAGCAGGTGACAGAAGCGGACTCCAAGAGGCAGCAGGGCGGACAGATACAACCCATACTGACGGTCGAGAGAATCGGCGAAGGAGGACTGATAAGAGGGCTGGTCGGGCATTGACAACAGCCAGCAGGCATACTGACACAGCAGTACGTCGCGCCGGTAGGTCAATGGTAATTCGGCAGCTTCAGCATGAAGACTCTCGACGGGACTAGTGTAGAATGCTCCGGTCGCAAGACGTAACCCCCAATGGTGGATGGAGTTTAGACGTTTTTTTTTTTTGTGGTTTTAGGGCGCACAACTTCAATGGTCATTAGCGCCCTGACTACTCTAAGAATGCACTGCGAGGCACAAGTTGACCACAACAACTAAAAGGGAAAACACGATAAAAGACAGACTGACAGGCATAAGATTAAAAAACAGCATCATCAAATGTCCTTAGCGAGGTGTGTCAAATTGATAAAACGAAGAACACGAGCAACTGCTCGTGGGTCATCCGCTAAAATGGCATCGAAAGTATTTGGCAGGTTAAGATCGAGGCGCAGTGTGTTAAGATCTGGACAGGACATTAAAATGTGTCTAACCGTCAGCAAGTGCCCATATGGGCAGAACGGCGCCGGCGCAGCCGTCAGCAGATGGCGATGGCTGAACCGGCAGTGTCCAATTCTTAACCGGGCTAAAACGACCTCCTCCCGCCGAGAAGGGCGTGAGGAGGACGTCCAAGCCACGGGAAGAGGTTTTAAGGCCCGAAGCTTGTTGTCGGTAAGTGCAGCCCAATCGGCATGCCACAGAGATAAGATGCGCCGACAAATCACCCTGCTAAAATCGGACGAAGGGACGCAATAAGAAGCTGTTCGAGGCAGGAGGACCGCAGCCTTGGCCGCGGCATCTGCAGCTTCGTTCCCAGGGATACCGACATGGCCCGGAACCCACATAAAGCTAACTGGAGAACCGACGTCCACCAGCTGCTGAAGAGAGCGTTGGATCCGGTGTACGAAAGGGTGAACCGGGTACGGATCACTGAGGCTCTGGATGGCGCTCAGGGAATCTGAGCAGATGACATAAGCAGAATGTCGGTGGCGGCAGATGTAAAGAACAGCCTGGTAGAGGGCAAAGAGCTCAGCTGTGAAGACCGAACAATGGCCATGGAGCCGGTATTTGAAACTTTGTGCCTCGACAATAAAGGAACACCCGAACCCGTCATTGGTCTTAGAGCCATCTGTATAAATGAAAGTCATGTCGATGAACTTCGAACGAAGTTCCAAAAAACGGAAGTGGTAGACCGGATCGGGGGTGACCTCTTTTGGGAGCGAGCTGAGGTCAAGGTGAACGCGGACCTGAGCCTGGAGCCAAGGTGGCGTGCGGCTCTCGCCCACTCGAAAGGTTGCAGGGAGGGAAAAAGTAAGGTGTTGAAGGAGGCGACGAAAGCGAACGCCAGGGGGTAGCAGGGCAGAGACATACAACCCGTATTGACGGTCAAGAGAGTCGTCAAAAAAGGAACGATAAGACGGATGGTCGGGCATTGACAGTAGCCGACAGGCATACCGACAAAGCAGTATATCACGCCGGTAGGTGAGTGGCAATTCGCCAGCGTCAGCATGAAGACTCTCTACGGGACTGGTATAAAATGCTCCGATCGCAAGTCGTAAACCCCAATGTTGTATGGAGTTGAGGCGGCGTAAGATGGATGGCCGTGCAGAGGAGTATACGAAGCTCCCATAATCCAGCTTGGAGCGGACGATCGACCGATACAGACGAAGTAGGACGGTTCGATCCGCTCCCCACGACAGACCACTGAGAACACGGAGGACATTTAAAGAACGGGTACAACGGGCGGCCAAATATGACACATGTGGAGACCAGCTAAGTTTCCTGTCAAATGTAAGGCCTAAAAATTTGGTTGTCTCCACGATTGGGAGAGCAACGGGACCGAGTCTTAAGGACGGTGGGAGAAACTCTTTGTATCGCCAGAAGTTAATACAGACCGTCTTCTCGGCAGAAAAACGGAAGCCATTGGCGACACTCCAGGAGTAAAGACGGTCAAGAGAACGCTGAAGACAGCGCTCCAGGACACGTGTACACTGCGCGCTGCAATAGATGGTAAAATCGTCCACGAAAAGGGAGCCTGATACATCAGCTGGGAGGCAATCCATTATTGGATTGATCGCGATGGCGAAGAGAGCGACGCTCAAAACTGAGCCCTGTGGCACCCCATTCTCCTGGCGAAAGGTGTCGGACAGGACAGAACCCACACGTACCCTGAACTGTCGTTCCATTAAAAAGGAACGAATAAAAAGAGGGAGGCGACCGCGAAGGCCCCATGTATGCATGGTGCGGAGGATGCCCGCCTTCCAACAGGTGTCGTAAGCCTTCTCCAAATCAAAGAACACAGCCGCGGTCGGGCGCTTCCGCAAGAAGTTATTCATAATGAAGGTCGACAAGGTAACCAGATGGTCAACAGCAGAGCGGCGCCTACGAAATCCACATTGTACATTGGTAAGTAGGCGTCGAGACTCGAGCAGCCAAACCAATCGAGAGTTAACCATTCGCTCCATCACTTTACAGACACAGCTGGTAAGCGAGATAGGTCGATAACTGGAAGGCATGTGCTTGTCCTTCCCCGGCTTAGGAATCGGGACAACAATAGACTCGCGCCAGCATGCGGGAACATGTCCCTCAATCCAGATGCGATTGTATGTACGAAGAAGAAAACCTTTACCCGCAGGAGAAAGGTTCTTCAGCATCTGAATATGAATAGAATCTGGCCCTGGAGCAGAGGACCGTGATCGGCCAAGTGCGTTTTCGAGTTCCCGCATGGTGAATGGGGCATTATAACTTTCACAATTCGAGGAGCGGAAGTTAGGTGGCCTAGCCTCCTCTGCCTGTTTGCGGGGGAGGAAGGCAGGGTGGTAATGAGCGGAGCTCGAAGCCTCTGCGAAAAAGCGGCCGAAGGCATTGGAGACAGCCTCAGGGACCACAAGGACGTCATTCGCGACCTTCAAGCCAGAAACTGGTGAGTGGACCTTAGTGCCAGATAGCCGGCGCAGGCTACCCCAGACAACAGAAGAAGGAGTAAAACTGTTGAAGGTGCTTGTGAAAGCAGCCCAGCTGGCTTTCTTGCTTTCTTTGATAATACGACGACACTGAGCACGTAATCGTTTTTAATTGATACAATTCGCCACTGTAGGGTGGCGTTTAAAAGTGTGTAAAGCACGTCGACGAGCACGTAAAGCGTCTACATGCTGCGGTCCACCAGGGGACTGGTACGCGACGTGGAGAAGAAGGAGGGTGAGGGATGGAATATTCAGCAGCAGCGAGAATGACTTCCGTGAGGTGTGCGACCTGACGATCGCAGCTTGTAAAGGTTTGATCCTGAAAGGTCGCCCTGGAAGAGAAGAGCCCCCAGTCTGCCTTGGAGATGGTCCAATTAGAGAAGCACGGAGAGGGGGTATGCTGCAGGAGATGGATAACACACGGGAAGTGGTCGCTCGAATATGTATCAGAAAGTGCATACCACTCAAACCGGCGTGCAAGTTGGGGAGTACATATAGAGAGGTCTAAATGGGAATAGGTGTGAGATGTGTCCGAAAGAAAAGTAGGGGCGCCAGTATTGAGGCAGACAAGATCGAGCTGGTTGAAAAGGTCTGCTAACAAGGAGCCCCTCGGGCAGGATGCTGGAGAGCCCCAAAGGGGATGGTGGGCATTGAAGTCTCCAGTTAACAAAAATGGTGCAGGTAGCTGAGCAATAAGTTGCATCACGTCTGCCCTGGTAACGGCAGATGACGACGGAGTGTAAACGGTACAAAAGGAAAACGTAAAAGTGGGGAGAGTAATGCGGATGGCAACTGCCTGCAGGCCGGTGTGCAACGTGATGGGATCGTAGTAAATATCATCCCGGACCAGCAACATAACCCCTCCATGAGCTGGGATACCTACCACAGGGGGTAGGTCAAAACGCACAGAGGTGTAGTGTGCCAAGGCAATTTGATCGCATGGGCGTAGCTTCGTTTCCTGGAGGGCTACGACAAGCGGACAGTGCAAGCGGAGCAGCAACTTCAAGTCCTCTCGGTTGGAGCGAATGCTGCGAATATTCCAGTGAATAAGTGCCATCGTAAGAAAAGAAAGATGAGAGAAGTGGTCACCTCGAAGGCCGCTTAGGGCCTGGCTTCGAGCGAGCACTGCCGCCGCTATCAGTAGGCGGACAGTCATCGTCCATTGGGTCTATAGGGTCATCGGCCATCTCGGGAGGATGGCCGGGAGGGGGAGCTTCCTCCGCCAGTGAACGGCCAGATGTACGGCGACCAGCGGTGCGGCCAGGCGAAACGGATGACGGCCTGGGGCGGCAGCCGCTGGGTGGCGCAAGAGAAGAAATGCGCCGTGGCGGGGAAGGAGAACTGTGCTTCCTATGCGCCTTTTTGGAAGGACGTGTAGTGGAAGTACCGGTCGAAGGCTGGGAGGTCGAGGTACGGAGGAAGTCTGCACGGGATGGTTCCTTCTTGAAGGCCCGTGCATCTGACTTCGGTGTCTTCGTCTTAGCAGAAGCTGAAGAAGGTGCTCGTGGCTGTGGGGTGATGGGAGGAAGAGGAGACGTCGACCGCGCGATCTTAGCACTGGCCGAACGGACGACCGTGGTGCTGAAGGTCAGATCGCATGTCTGGGTTGCTACCTCCCGGGTAGTCCGAGGAGAGGCGAGGACAGTACTGTATTTCCCCGCTGGGAGCAGCGTGGGCTTCCTACTAGCCAATAGCTTGCGAGCAGCCGAGGTGGACACTTTCTCTTTGACCCGAATTTCCTGGATACAGCGTTCTTCCTTATAGACAGGACAGTCGCGGGAGGATGCAGCATGGTCACCCTGACAGTTCACACAACGAGGAGACGGAGGTGGACAGTCACCCTCATGGGCATCCCTGCCACAGGCGACACATTTAGGAGCATTGGAACAAGACTGTCGAGTGTGATTGAAACGCTGACACTGGTAGCAGCGCGTAGGTGTCGGGATATAGGGGCGAACAGAAATAACCTCGTAGCCCGCCTTGATGCGCGATGGCAGCTTAACACTATCGAAGGTCAAGAAAATTGTCCGGGTCGGTACAAGGTCATTGTTGACCTTTTTCATGACCCTATGGACAGCCGTCACGCCCTGCTCAGCGAGGAATGATTGAAGCTCCTCGTCAGTCAATCCGTCGAGGGAGCCAGTATAGACCACAAAACGAGACGAATTCAAAGTTCGGTGGGCCTCCACCCGGACAGGGAACGTGTACAGGAGGGTGGCCCGAAGCAGTTTTTGTGCCTGAAAGGCATTCTCAGTTTCTAGTAATAAGGTGCCGTTACGCAACCTGGTACAGGATTTGACAGATCCGGCTATGGCATCTACGCCCTTCTGAATAACGAAAGGGTTGACAGAGGAAAAATCCTTTCCGTCCTCAGTTCGAGAAACTACGAGGAACTGTGGGGCAGGCGGTAGTACTTTTGTCACTGGTGGCTGGTCAAGTTTCCGTTTTTGGGCAGAAGTCGAGAGAGATGGAGTGAAATCCATTGCGGAGGAATCCCCCATGATTGCCAGCGTCTCCGATGGCACGCTCCTTCCTTGTGGGGACCCTCTCAGAGGGCACTCCCGCCTTAGGTGAATGTTTACACCTCAGGTCACACCTCCCGAGAAACAGACGGAGGGACCAATCGGCATGGTCAGAAGGTATCAGCTCAGGCAATCACCCCTCCCCGGGCCTGGACTTTACCAGGGGGTACGCGCGTGCCTTACATATCTACCCAGGGCGGGGACTTACGCGTTACCCCGTCACCGGCTACGCGTGCGAACGCGTGGGTCGGCCTTCAGGCACGCACAGGGAGGAAGGAAGAAGAGGAAAAAGAAGAGAGAGAGGGAGAAAGAGGACAGACTGTCTCAAACGCCGAGGCGGAGACCAGAGAAGGCAAGGAGAAGAAGGCAATGAGAAAGCAAGGGGAAGAAGGCAATGAGAAGGCAAGGAGAAGACGGCAATGAGAAGGCAAGGAGAAAAAGGCAATGAGAAGGCAAGGAGAAAAAGGCAATGAGAAGGCAAGGAGAAGAAGGCAATGAGAAGGCAAGGAGAAGGCAAGGGAAAGAGTAAGGAAGACAGTGAGGTGGAGAAGAGCAAAGAAAGGAACCAACAAAAGGAAGGAAGAAACGAGAAGTGAAAAAACCAAAAGGACCACGATGATAGGTCGTGGAACCGTCCGTCTCCGGACGCAGGCGCGAACTACCCCCGTGAGGGGGATGGACTCCTTTTAGTCGCCTCTTACGACAGGCAGGAATACCGCGGGCCTATTCTAATCCCCGGACCCGCAGGGGGGGGAGTTGAGACGGTGTAAGAGGGATGGCCGAGCAAACGAGTAGACGAGGCTCCCATAATCCAGCTTTGATCAGACTATGGACCAATACAAGTGAAGCAGGACAGTGCGATCCGCTCCCCAAGATGAACCACTAAGCACTCTGAGGACATTAAGGAACGTGTACAATGGGCAGCCAAATAAGAGATGTGTGGAGACCAACGAAGTTTCCTGTCCAATGTGAGCCCTAGAAACTTAGTTGTTTCCACGAAAGGGAGAACAATGGGACCGAGATGTAAGGATGGCAGAAGGAACGCTTTATATCGCCAAAAGTTGATACAAACCGTCTTCTCTTCAGAGAAACGGAAGCCATTTGCCACACTCCATGAGTATAGGCTGTCTAGACAACGCTGAAGGCAGTGCTCCAGGAGGCATGTTCTCTGGGCACTGCAGTAGATCGCAAAGTCATCGACAAAGAGAGAGCCTGAGACATTAGGTGGAATGCAATCCATAATTGGATTGATCGCGATGGCAAAAAGGGCTACACTCAAGACAGAGCCCTGAGGCACTCCGTTCTCCTGGAGGAAGACGTCGGACAATACGGAACCCACACGTACCTTTCACTTTCGATCTGTTAAAAAGGAATCAATAAAAAGGGGAAGGCGACTGCGTAGACCCCACCTGTGTATAGTGCAGAGGATAGCTCCTCTCCAACAGGTATCATAAGCCTTCTCCAAATCGAAGAACACGTCTACCGTTTGGCGCTTTCGCAAAAAGTTGTTCATGATGAATGTCGACAAGGCCAACAGCGGAGCGGCGGTGACGAAAGCAGCATTGAACATTGGTAAGTAGCCGTCGAGATTCAAGAATCCAAACTAACCGAGCGTTAACCATGCGCTCCATCACGTTACAGACACAGCTTCTAAGAGAAATGGGGCGGTAACTAGAAGGAAGGTGTCTATCCTTCCCAGGTTTGGGTATACTAACAACGATGACGTCACGCCAACGGATGGGGACTTGACCTTCGGTCCAGACGCGATTGTAGGTATGAAGAAGGAAGCTTTTGCCTGCCGGAGAAAGGTGTGCCAGCATCTGAACGTGAATTTCATCTGGCCCCGGAGCAGAGCAACGGGACAGTGCAAGTGCACGTTCGAGTTCCCACATAGTAAAGGGGGCACTATAAGTTTCCAGATTCAGCGAGTGGAAGGAAGGTCGCCGAGCCTCTTCTGCCTCTTTCCTGGGAAGGAAGGCAGGGTGGTAATGGGCGGAGCTTGAAACCTCAGCGAAAAAGCGGCCGAAGGCGTTGGAGACATCCACAGGATCAACAAGGACCTCATTACCTGAGGTCAGGCCAGATACCGAGGAGTGGGCCTTAATGCCCGACAGCCGGCGCAGGCCACCCCAGACGATAGAAGAGGGAGTAAAACTGTTAAAGGAGCTGATGAAAGAGGCCCAACAAGCTTTTTTGCTGTCTTTGATGACTCTACGGCATTGCGCTTGGAGTCGTTTGTATCCAATACAATTCGCCAACGTAGGATGGCGGCGAAAGGTGCGTAAAGCACGTCGTCCAGCACGGATAGCGTCTCTACAAGCCTCATTCCACCAGGGGACGGAAACGTGACGTGAAGAAGAGGTAGTACGAGGATTGGAACGTTCAAAAGCATTGATGATAACAGCCGTGAGGTATTCGACCTGACTGTCACAACTGAGAAAATCGTGGTCCGAAAAGGTCGCCAGGGAGGAGTAAAGTCCCCAGTCACCTTTCGGTATGTTCCTGCTTGAAGGACGTGGGGATGGGGTGTGGTGCAGGAGACGAACGACACAGGGGAAGTGGTCGCTCGAATAGGTGTCAGAAAGGACACACCACTCGAATTGACGGGCAAGAGTGGTAGAACAGATCGAGAGGTCTAAGTGGGAGTAGGTATGAGTAGAGTCCGAGAGGAAAGTCGGGGTGCCAGTATTGAGGCAGTCAAGGTTGAGATGGTTGAAGACATCCGCCAAGAGTGAGCCTCTCTGACAGGATGCAGGAGAGCCCCAAAGGGGACGATGGGCATTGAAGTCGCCAAACAATAAAAACGGCGCAGGAAGCTGAACAATCAGGTGCATCATGTCAGCCCGACTAACTGTGGTTGACGATGGAGTGTAGACGGTACAAACAGAAAAAGTAAAGGCAGAAAGAGTAATACGGACAGCTATTGCTTGGAGTGGGGTGGTCAATGGGATGGGATGGTAATAGACATCGTCCCGAACGAGCAACATCACCCCACCATGAGCTGGAATACCGTCCACAGGGGTGAGGTCATACCACTCCGAGGTATAGTGGGTAAAAGCAATACAGTCAGTTAAGCACAACTTGGTTTCCTGGAGACCAAGGACGAGTGGACAGTGCAGGCGGAGGAGCAGTTGTAATTCCTCCTGATTAGATCGAATGCCTCTTATGTTCCAATGTAATAAAGCCATCGCTAGTCAGAAAAAAGGGGGAATGAAACTGGGGAAGAGCTGGTCACCTCGACGGCCGCAGAGGGCCAGGTTATGAGGGAACAACGGTACAACCAGCGGGAGGCGGATCCTGTTCCATCGAGTCGTCGCCAGCTGCGGCCGCTGTCCTGGGTTGCGTAGGAGGGGCAGTATCATTCGCCGACGAGGGGCCAGCTGAGCGCCTGGCAGCAGAGCGTCCCAGCGAAACTGAGGACGGCCGGGACCAGCGACTCGTGGATGGAGCGTCAGACGCGGGGTACATTTTGGAATGCCGGACCTTGGAAGCCGGGGTCTGGAACGTTTCCCCAATGGACGCCTGAGAAGAGGATCGCTTCTCAGGCGGCGGAGGGGGAGGAGGAGGAGGAAGGGTGGCCCCTGGGGCAGAGGGGGCAGGGACCGCGAGGGAGGAGGATTTGGAAGGGAGGGATTTGGGAGGCGGAGGCATAAACCCCAGATGGGGTGAGGAGGTGGAGGGGGGACAGGATAGGGGTGAGGATACTGTGCAAGGAGGGGACACACCTGAGGCCAACGATATTGCCAACGTCATGGGATGGAGGCGGTCATACTTCTTCCTGGCCTCAAAAAAAGAGAGATGATCCAAAGTTTCTAATTCTTGAATCTTCTTCTCCATCTGATACGCGGGGCAGTCTAAAGATCGAGGTGAGTGGATGCCAGGACAATTGATGCACCGAGGTGGTGGAGTGCATGTATGTTCCTCACGAAGAGGACGTCCACAATCGCCACAAAGGGGCTCAGCCTCACACCGTGACGACATGTGCCCAAAGCGCAAACACCGAAAGCAGCGCATAGGAGGTGGGGCGTAAGGTGGCACGTCGCACCGGTAGCACATCACCTTTACCTTCTCCGAGAGAACGTCCCCCTCGAAGGTGAGGATAAAGGCCCCGGTGTCGATGCGACAGTCTTTGGGGCTGCGCTGGACTCGCCGGACGAAATGCACGCCTCAGCACTCCAGGTTGGCCCTGAGCTCCTCATCAGATTGCAGCAGGAGGTCCTCAGGAATAATAACCCCCTGCATCCTATTCAGTGCCAGATGCGGTACAATGGATACTGGGATGTCCCCTAGTCAGTCGCACGCTGGAGCGCCGCCGACTGTGTGGCGGAGGTGGTCTTTATATGAACAGACCCCGAACGCATTTTACTGAGAGCCTCGATTTCCCCAAAGATGTCCTAGATGTGGTGGACAAAGAACATGGGCTTGGAGGTGGCGAACGTCCCCCCCATCGGTCCGAGAACAGACTAAATTGCGGGGGAAGTATATTGCCCCAAGCCGGGGGCCCTGTCCTTCCTCCCAGGGAGTGGCCAAGGGGGGAAAGGGCAGGAGTACCAGAACCAGAGACAGTACCTTTCTTTTCAAAAGACTCGGCCCCAGATCGACCTGATACATTTTGACATTTCATCTGCAAAACTTCCTCCCCAATACCACTCACTCCAACCAGAGGCTCTCCCCATGGGCGCCACCCAGCCTCAACAAGGGCCACCTGGCAGGATGACCGTTGCTGGGAGTCCTGATGCCCCAAGGAGACGGGCATCTACTCCTTGGCCGATGTGGGGAGGGTGCAGCTCAGGTATCGGCAGTACGATCCCTGTGTTGTCAGGGGGCTACAACCTAGAGGGTACATGACGACCCCACCACAATGGGCTGGCTACCGTGCTGGATTTCGGGTGCCATGGAAAGTCCATCATGATTGTAGGTGCAGATGGGGCGCACTATGGGCATAACTTGTGCAACCCATCAGACGTTTAGGCCAAATTTGAGGAATAGTGGGTGTGGTTACAACGCAGTTACAATGCTGAGTGCCAAGGTCTTAGTGCACTGAGGACCAGTGATACACCACGTACGGTGTCCTTCCTCAAAAGGCTCGTACTTCTGTAGAATTTGGAAAATGGAGGTCAAACCCCAAGGGGGACCATCACATGGAAGGCCAAAACGGTTGAAACTCCTTTTAGTCGCCTCTTACGACAGGCAGGAATACCTCGGGCCTATTCTTACCCCTCACCCACAGGGGGAAGACTACATGATTGTGGGGAGTTATTACTATGTGCAGTAGCACACCAGATGTCATTCAGATTTTGGGTAAAGAGAGATTTTGCATAGATCCGCACATCCACAGTTGGAATAATGAAAGGAAATGGCAGTAAGTATCTGCTTCTCTAGCCAAACGGTCAGCCAGTCCATTCCCTGGGTTGCTCAAATGACTTGGGACCCAGAGAAAGACATCTGAACAGGTGGCACACTCGTGGGCCAAGAGAAGGGCACGTATAGCAGAGACCAAAGGACGAGGTCGATGGCCAGCAGCCTGCTCGTTGGATCTGAACAGATTAAAACACTGTGGAGGGAGGCCTGAGATAAAAAATGAGGGCTCTGTGAATTTCCAGAAACTCTGCTGTGAACACACTAATTGATCCTGGCAAAAAATGGTGTTCTAAGGCAGTAGGAGACATGAAAGTGTATCACACCTTATCTATTGCCTTAGAACTATCAGTGTGAAAAATTGTGGCACCCTAGAACACTCCAAGGATGGCACATACAAGATGGTGGAGAATTAAAGAGATGACATGAATCTTAGGACCCTGGAATAGATCAGTCATAATTCATGGTCTAGTTACCATCCATGGGTGGGAGGGGTATGGGAGGAAATATGTGAAGTACATTACAGCGAAGGGAGATGGGGATCCCGACACAAGGAAGTGATACGCATGCCAACCGACAATCCCACACAAGAACGGGTGTCAGGAGGGAGACAGTCCTCAATGGCGAAGAGTGCAGGATACATCGGATGGTCAGGGAATTGGCGAATGATGACTGATTAAGAAAGTAGTAGTTTGCTCAGTCATGTGTGTAGAGAGGGAATCCCCACTTCTGTGAGGAGACTATCAATGGGACTACTGAGAAAGCCACCAATAGCCAGATGAACCCCACAATGGCGAAGAAGGTCAAGCAGTTTCAAAGTGGAAGGAGCTGCTGAGCCATAAACCTGACCACCACAACAGTCTGGAGAAGACCAGGCCACAGTAAAGATGGAGAAAAGTGACACAGTCTGCACCCCAAGATGCAAGGGCCAGGAGGTGGAGAGCATTAAGCTTCCATATACATACAGTATTTAGGTGGCAAATGAAGGGCAGCCATGTCAGCTGGTTATCAAAAGTAAGGCCCAAGAAACAGGACTGTGCTACAACATCGAGAAGCTGTTCACCTAAATAAAATTCTGAGTTGGGGTGTACTGTGAATCAGCGATAAAAGTGCATTACCCACATTTTTGAGGGAGAAACCTGGAAGCAATAGGAGGTGGCCCATGCAGAGGCCCATGGGATGGCATCTTAGAGCAGACACTCACCAGATGCTACTTAGTGGGAGCTGCATCAGATGCAAAAATCATCGACGTACAATGCCAGAGTAACCAGTGGCCCAACAGAGGTCACAAGCCCATGGACTGCAAGGAGGAAGAGTGTGACACTTACCACAGAAGCATGTGGGATACCATTCTGCAGAATTCCAGGGGTGCTGAGGGAAGTTCCAACTTGAAACCAGAAGAGCCGCTCAGAGGAAAACTCATGGATAAAAATCTGAAGGGGCACATGGAAGCCTCAGTCATGGTTGGTAACTAAAATGTGATGGCACCAAGCCATGTTGTGTGCCCAATGTAGGTAAAAAGAAGACCACAACTAGGCGCTGGTGGTGAGTAAAAGCCTGTTGCGTAACTTTTTCCAACCCAAGTAAATGATCAGTTGGAGATCATTTCACTTGGAAGCCACAGAGATACAGGGACAAAAGGCCCGGAGATTCTAGTACCCAACATAATGTGTAGCTAACTATCCTCTCGAGAAGTTTATGTAGTACATTTGTCAGGTTAATTGGGTGGTAGCTGTCGAGGCCATTGGGTTCTTCCTGGCCTTAAGGACAGGGAGAACTATACTGTTTTATCATTGTGACAGAAAAGCAGCTGTGAACCTAATGCAGTTGAAGATAATAGACCATCTGGTTGCGGACAGAATATGGGCCAGCTGCCATGTCCCATGAAGATGTAAGAGCCTGCTTGACTATAGCACTCACTTAGTGTTATGTGTTATGAACAGATTGATTTGGCGGGGGGGGGGGGGGGGGGGGCATAGTGAACACTGCATTTCTGCTGGAGAAATTTAGGAGGACAGAAAGATGATGCCAATACCGTCCCAAAGCATGTAGCAAGGTGTTCTGCGAGGACCGATGGATCAGTGCACAAATCACCCTTAAGGTTAAGGCTATGGAATACTAACTGTCGCTGGCAGCCAAGAACAGTACGGAGCTTGGACCGAACCTGCAATGAAGAGGCGTATGTCCCCGGAGGGGCACATAGTGCTCCCAGCATTCCTTTTTACACTGCTTAATAAGGTAATGAGCCTTCGCATGAACACACTTAAAAGCGAAGAGGTTCGTCTTTGAAATGTGTTGCTTAAAATGCTGCAGTGCATGTCAGCAGTTATAGACAGTGACTGTGACATCCTTGGCCCACCAAAGTACCCATCAACGATGAGGGGACATGTTGATGGGGGGGAGGGGGTGGCAGCAGTGTGAAGAATAGTGGCAGAGATGCCTTGCAGACTGCATCAATGCAATTCGACAGGGAGGTGTAGAGGTGCACAGCAGATGTATACAAAGGGCAATTGGCCCTGCGGAATTCGTAACTTGGGGGCCTGTCTGCCTGGTGGCGGCAGGGGAACAATAGAACCACTGTAAAGTGGTCACTGTCACAAACATCATCATGGGCTGACAAATGTAGGGAAGCAATGAGAGCAGGAGAGGTGATCGTGAGATTGATAGTGGTAAAGGTGCCATTAAGAGCATTGAATTGGGTAGGGGAACCCTCATTGAGGAGACACAAATTCAGGTCCGTAATAAGCTGGTCAATTAGGAGACCCCTACCCATTGAAGTGTCACTCTCCCACAATGGGTGGTGGCTATTGAAGTCCCAAGGATGAGAAATGGTGTGTGAATTGCTAGATTAAGGTAGACAGTTCAAAGTAAGGAATTATTGTACCTGGAGGGAGGTCGACACTGCAAATGGTGATTGCCAGAGACATTTGCACTCTAACCACTATAGCTTCCAGGTAGGTACTTAGTGGGATCCGGTCACTACGACATTGGAGTGAACCAAAGTGCAGATCCCACCAGATGCTTCCCTGGGGCCAGTACACTTCCGACAGAAGGTTGCATTTCTGGTAGGTGATGATAGTAACTTTGGCAATTTCAGTGGATGACTGTGTGGCCAGAATCCAGATTACACAAAAAAAATGAGGATACCATGTCACTTGGTCAGTAGCCTTCACCTACAAGGGTGAGGTGACATCCGTATATAAGATAAGATCTCAGCCACAGGTTGCAAGGCAGGAGGTGGCATTACTGGGGACAGCGGTTGGGGGGGGGGGGGACCTTGTCTTAGGATTTATGTTTCTTCCTGTCCGTTTTCTCCTCCTCCTCCTCCTCCTATTTCAGAGCTGGAGGAGGGTAGAGCACAGAGGGAGTACAGGTGACTGAAAGAGAGCGGGTGACCTTCGGATGAGCAAACGCACTGTCTGAGTGATGGTAGGAGTCTTCCAGCCTGAGCTGAGCTGGGCAAAGGGGCCTTGTAAGGGACCCCAATCACTGGCAGGTGCCAAAGAAGGGGCGCACTTCTTCGGCTGGAGAGAGGGAGCAGACCCAGACAGGAGGTTGTGGCAACTGCAGGGGAAGGGGGAGGGAGAGGGGATAGGTGGATGGGGCTGGGCAAGGGAGAGGTAGGAGGAGGAAATGAAGTAAAAGAGAGATAAGTTGAAGATAGTGACACTGGATGGAGTATCTCATACTTTTAGTAACCCTCAGTATAAGACAGGCGATTCGATGACTCGTATTCTTGGATCTCCTTCCTCTCTTTTACGCCGGGCAAATTTGGCGAGTGAGGGGAGTGGCTTTCAGTACATTTGTCACACACAGGTGTCAGAACACAGGGGCTTCCCTCATGGAATGGGTGTCCACAGTGAGTGTACAGAGGGTCTACCACACACACCAGGAAAACATATGCCCAAATTGCAGCCACCAGATGCACCGCATAGGTGGTGGGGTGTATGGCTTCACATCACAACTTCAGCACATAACCTTGACATTCTCTGGGAGGGTATCCCCCAGAAAAGCTAGAATGAAGGCACCAGTATGGATGCGGTTGTCTTTGTGGCCCTTCTCCACATGCCAAACCAAATTAATGCACACCTCTCCAGATTAGCCCAGAGTTCCTAGTCATTTTGCAGGGTGAGATCCCAATGAAAAATCACTCTCTACACCATATTCAGAGATTGGTGAGGGATAAAAGACACTGGGACATTGCCAATAGGATCACAGATGCAAAGAGCTGCCGATTGGGTGGCAGAAGATGCTCTGATCAAGAAAGTTTTCCTCAATATTTTCCACAAAAACAATGGCATTGTGGCAATGAATGTGTCCCCATCTGTCCTCGTACAGATGAGGTTAGGGGGGAAGTATATCATCCAAAGATGGCTAGCCTGGCCATCCTCCCATGGTGTAGCCAGGGAAGCAGAGGTTGCTGGGTAACATGAAGCACCATTCAATGATTGTTCACCATTCAAAGAAGCAGCCGTTTGAGATCAGCCAGATCTTTGCAGCTCCATACGCTTCATGCATCAAGCATCCCCCAAATACCAGCCATTCTGACCATGGGCTCTCCCGAAGGGTGCCACCCACCCAAACCAAGGGCCATCTAGCACGGTGGCTATAGGTGGGAGTTCTGATGCTCCAAGAAGACAAGCAACCACTCCTTGGCATACATGGGGAATGAACAATTTAGGAATCAGGAGAGTGATTCCTGTGTTGTCAGGGATCTCAGCCAGATGGGTACATAACAGACCCATCACACAGACTGGCTATGTGTGCTGGTGACCTAGCTGGGTTGAAGGGGGCAACAGGGGGAAGGCAAGAGGAATCCACACCGCAGATGCCAGGGAGCGAGTTGTTCCCCAAACGGCTCACATTAAACAAAAACAAGAAATTTTGAAGTGGAGGTAAAACTCAATTGGGGACCTAAAAACCAAAAAACATGAATGAACAGGCAGAGGAAAGCAAATTGTAAACAATAAAGGAAACCAGGTGGATAGCCATGTCGAGATGAATCAGATCACCAAGAAAGGGGTAGGAGGGCGCAACTGGGAGTGAGCAAGGATAGGGAGGGAGGGCAGGGTGACAAATGCGGACAGTAAGGAAGAATTGGCTGCATTAGCTCAGAGCCACATGTGCACCGCATGTGAACTAACACGAAGGAACCATAACCCCCTTGTGAATGGTGGGGGGGATACTGTCTGCCTAGAGGGAATCTGAATGTAAAGTAGTTCAGGCATTTTAGTGACATTTTTGAGTCTTGTGGTAAATAATTATGAATTACGGGACATTGCTAAATAACCATTTGATACAGTTTGCAACACATACAATAACCCAAGACTGATTGCATCAGCACATCTGAAGAAGCTGTTAACGTTTCTGTCAGCGACTGGCGAAGGTGCAAGTGAACTTCATGCACTACTTCAAGCAATGTTCATGTGCTGTTGGCATTACAACTAAATGTATCCTTTCAAGATGTAATTACTTCACTGCTCTTTATAGAAAAAGTTGGCCAGTCTGTAACAACAAGATTTAAAACCTGCCTGAGTTTCAATAGCTTTCTGATATTAGAATGGAGATGTGCTTTTCTCAAAAATAAATGCAAATCTGAAATTATCAAGGCTACAGTACTACCATGACACAGCACATATGGGAACAAACAGCAGACCACCTGCAATGTCAAGCACTTAGGGCGTTTGAGATGAATCTAGTCGCTGCTAGTGTTGCGTATGTCATGCGTCACTTGACTCAAGCTTTGCAGAAGTGTAGCAAATTCAGGCAAGCCACGTGTAGTGAACACAAACCTATAGTGATGCCAAACAAATTGTTCAACAATTGTCCAAAGGGTGATTGTAGGGCTTCTAGTTGCACTTATGTATGCCGTCATGCTTGTCAAAAAGGGCACCACACATTGCTACACACAGAAATAAAACACACAAGATGGAACAAGGAAGGATTGTCCTAGTGACATGAAACACAAAAAATGGTATACATCCAAGTACATTGCATTACTGCTCACTTATAATCATCCGAGACAAACAAGTGCTGCTTACAACAGTGACAACATGGTTGATAGATAGTAGTGGCTCTGACTTCACAGATGGCACAGTAGAGTATACATTCAAGGAACAGGTGGAATCATATAACAAACGAAGCAGCACGTCTCTGTTCAAGTTGACTTCTGTATAAACTTCTTCATTTCATCTTCTGTCTGGGATCAAGACAAGATGTCAGTTACCTTCAGCAAAATTAAACAGTGTGTTGGATTTGACACGTACAAAACTGTTCGATCTAGAATTTTGGTCACCTGGCAAGATCGACAAGTTGCTGGGAGCAAACGTTTCTCTGTACATTCAGAAGGCAAGGACTATCTCCAGAAGAACTGATCATCCAGTGCTTTAAGATACAGAACTGTGTTGGATTATGTATGTGAAGGAGTATCAAATGGTAGAGCACAAAATGTTTTCAAGGTGGCCATTCATATTACGCTTTGTGAAAACTGACACCGACTTTCTTGAACAAACTGTGGAAGACAGAAGGATTAAATCATGTCCGAGTCGTAGCAACACTTGCACATGTGTGTTGGTTTGGTGGGTCCTGAAGAAGAACTGGCATGTGGGCATGTGGCTGGCAAGTTGTTGCTTTTGGCAGACTCCCACTGTCCGGTGCAGGTCCCGAGATGCTGCTGAAGGTTGAATCAGTCACGTCAAGCTGGGCAGGCTGTCATAAGGCCAGATAGCGGTGAGCTGCATGAAGACATACGGACATTGCAAGCAACCTGATTGGCAAGTAACTGGCTTACTCTACAAGCTTAAATTTTATGGCTCCTCAATGATCACCTGAGTGTGTAGGATGCAATAATACCCTGGCTGGAATCCTGCAATGCATGGCTCCTTCACAACTGAGTGGAGTAAAGTGTTGTTCTTTTATATTTGAGTAAGGTCATGTCTGTGTTATCTAAAATTGCATCTGTTATATTAATGCACCTATGAGTGACTGAGTGCATGATCATCAGTCAGTGTTATTAATTGCAATTTGTGTTCCAGGTAATATGTCATGCAAGTGTAAGAGTATTCCCTGTTGTAAGTCTCATGAAAGGAATCAATTGTAACGTGATCTATGTCAGAGGCAAAGTGATCTTGGTATATGTGTACACTTGAGTTATTTTATCAGCAGGTGCTGATATTTTCAATTCTGAATAACAGAAATTTTAAACAGTGTCAATTACATTGCTAGTCACTTGTGCGTTTTGTTCACATTTTCTACTTCCTGCCCCTTCTTGTGTGAAGCTTTATTTGTGCAGAATTCTGTTCCCATTGGTGTGTGTTGGCAGGGTAGCTTTGGCAGGAAATGATGTGTTCTTGTTCCCTGTGCCCAGAGCAGAGGCATGTTTGACTTTTGCCATGGTGGCACCTCTGTCGTCGCACGGCATCTGAGTTGACTGGCAGTCTGCTGCCCCTACCAGTCGCTCGAGTGTAGCGAAGTTGCTCATCTGACATGCTCCATGGCAGAGTGCCACAATTTGGGCAGGAACCAGTAGTCTGTTCTATTCGGTGAATTTATTGAGCTCAGGAGGATAAGGTACATTTATCGAGCCTGAGGTTCCTGCTCATTATAACTAACTACTCGCTTAAATGTTGCATCCTTATTACCAATTCTAAATACATTAAGTTTAAAACCTGTTAGTTACCAGTGTAAACTGTCGACATTTACCTTGGTGCATAGTCATTAGCTAACTCCACTTGGGGAATTTGGCTGCTCATTCCTAGTTGACTGTGGTAGCTCTCTGCTCTAGCTCTCAGCCTGCTCTGAATTTTTGACAAATGTATGTTTATTAAATGTCTTTTACTTCTCACAGCACAACCTGTGATATATGAGCTATCAAATATGACGTTAGGTTTATTGAATTACTAAGCGACACAAGTTAAACATATGATACCCAAAGACAAGAAGACCTCTCTATGAAGTGCTCAAAAAATCTATTTAAGGGTTTGGATAGTATTCTAATAAGATTTTTTTCAAGTTCATCTGGCTATGATAATAGCAAGAAGAGTGACTCCATTATTGGTTTAAAAAGGTAATTGGCATGTAATTGCAATAACTAAATATTTTAGACAACTGTAGGTGGTAATTATCATGTTTACTGAATATCAACTTTGGTGTAACCTATCTCTTGGGTAATGTTACATATTTCTCAATGTCTATAGTACCAATGAATGATGGTTGCTGCCAGAAGGTCATATTCCAGTTCAAATAGTGGGTTTAAACTTTTATTCACTTTCAGAATTTTATCTCTTGCATGAAATCTGCTGCAAATATATGAACAGTTTCTGCAGAGTGTGACAATGATAGTTCCTTCATCAGTCTTCAATGTATCTGCTGATTTGAGTGGTTCATTCCATGCTATCTCATTCTTGCTCAGTGAAGTGCCGTGCCCTGGATCTGTTGCACCCATTACTGTCATTAGCCAGTATGCGAGTATTCTTTGATAAATTTTTGTGACTGTTCAGTAGGTAATTACATCTTAATAATAGACTTGAGTTACCAGTGCAAATGGAGTTGCCAATGTTGTGGTGTCAGGAAAGATTGGAGTGAAAAAAATAAGTATGAAGTGAAGATGAATAGGATATGTAGAAAGGTGTTGATTAATTAAAATCGGGTGTGCAGGGCAGCCCACAGAACGGCTAAAAACCATGGGCTGATGAAATTTGTTAGCACCCAGGAAGGTGGCCAGGAAACAAGTGGGGGGGGGGGGGGGGGGGGGCGGTTCATTACATGCCACAAAGCCAAACTTCCTTTGCTGCTGGTGAAACTCACCATCTCTCTGTCAGTCTCAGTGGTGCTGCCTCTACTTTCACTCACCTGAGCAATAGGACGCGGGGCTTCGTCGACAACAGGGCCTGATTGACAAAAAAGGAAATTGTGTGTTAATATAAAAAATACATAATCTGCAAAAGTCAAACAAACAGTTGATAAATGAAGACTGTTTCAATATGACATTATAAAGAACAGAATCAATTATTTCAATCTTTTAGAGAGCCTAGTGATCACTGAATAACTGAGCATCTAATCTAGTCAATTATGTACAACAGTGAACATTACTAACCGAGTTCCACAATGTCAGAACTTTATTCGAGTTGCAAGCTGGCTATCTGAATACCGCCAGGGGCAAATAAACTTTTATTGTCAACATTTCAAATAATTACTAACCAAATTTTATAATTTAAAATCCTGTAGTAATCTGCTTATTAAAACATACAATTTTATGTTACAGGGTTAACTCACTGTGGCAAGTTTAACAGTGAGGAACTGTGTGTATGACTGTATATGCAGCCTCACTCACTGCAAGCATATGCTGTCATTCTATTCATCCAGTATTTGACAATGAGAGCACTTGGTGACTTGCAGAAAACTTCACCAAGAATTTCAAATTATCATTAACTTTTCTCAGGGATACCCCTCATAAGGTAATAGCAAAAATGTTATCACTTACCACATTTTTGCTGTTCATGCAGTAAAATTGCACATCAAACACATACAATGTAATCCTCCTTTCTTTACTTACAGATGGATACACATAGCCAGGAGACTGTGTAGCAGATGATGTGGGTTGTTTCTCAGGTGCATTCTTCGTAAAGGTGAGGCAGGAAGAAATTTGTTGGGTATGGGAACAGGATGGAATAGAAGACATCATAGGAATGAAGTGGAAGTGTGTGGTGTACCATATGACTGGTACCTTACAATGCTGTCTTGTGACATTCAACAGAGTGCTGCCTGTTGCTAGCATGTTAATAAACCTGAAACAAAGTCAGAGCAGCTCATCTTGCCCATGACAGCCATTGCATAGTTTCTGTATAGGGACCACATGACACTGGACAATTTTCCAGCATTCCTGTGCTCTTCACAGCCTTCATAGACCACTGCACAATGGCTCACCAGCCAACCCAAGTCCCAGACTTGACATCCACTATCTACTTCTGAGTGCCATGACTATATTAATAAGAATGTAGCCCACAATATTGACATCACTAGTGCAACCTACTCTTTAGATACCTACAGCAGCGCCTCTCAGTTTTTACAAACAGAGTGCTGAACTGCAGCTTCAAGAATAGTTCTCATATTATCAAACATCTTTCAGTGGATCAGGGCATTCTTTACCTTGCCTTGCTGTAACATTCCCAACTATTCCTCTGAGCACAACAACAATGGAATCTAGGAAAACACCAGTGCAGCTTGCAGTGCCCAGCTTAGCTCATATTTGTGACAACCTTACAGCATAACAGGACTATGTTTTTAGCACTATGAAGCCATTTCATATGCCCAACATTATAATGAGCCTTCTGTGTTGCAATGAAGTTCTAATGTTCATGACAACCTAAGCACATTTCTCACCTTGTGTATGGATCATCCGCAACAGATGGGATAAATGACCACGAGTGGATGACAGATGGGGAAATGCAGCTCCCTACTGGACTCCATGTAGAGAGGTGAGGCAGTAAGAGAAACAATTTTGTCTGGGAACAGACTGTAGTGAAAGTCTTGATGGGAAATGTTTTTTGAGCAAAGGGACAGTGGTACTGTACGTACATTATCTTCGGATACTTATCACAAATTCTCTCCAAATGTGTGTGCACATTTCTCCTATGTGTTTCAGTTGTTTCTACTACACAATTTACTCCCAGCCTCTTCATTCGAGAGGTAATCAGCTCTCATGTGTCATATGGTAAATCATAGAAACATTATTGCTGACTGGATTCCTCATAAACCCCCTCCTCATTAATCAAAACACAGCTCCATAAATAAATGTAAACACCTAAATTATACAAAGAAACTACTAAGACAGCCAAAACAAAATAAGGAAAACAATGCAATTGTCTCCAGTACACTATCTCACAAGGAGGAAGAAAAATAGTACATCGTAAAACAGTGTCTGTACATTTGTGATGGCTAATCTCCAACTACAGTCTGGATTTTGACAGCCATGACTAATAGATACATGCATTAATTAGCAAAGTTAGTATGTATGCTCTATTACTGCAATGCCAGACATGTCATCCAGCCATAGATACTTAGCCTTAGCTGTGGTAGCTATTATAAATGTAAAAATGTAGCTTTAAAAATAGAAGAAGTGATCAAAACAATAACTTTGCTGAACACACTAGTTACAAGACACAGACATCACTTTTCTTCAAGAATAAGTTATCGGTGAAAATATATGTCTAATAGTATATACCTAGCAAATAATGTAATAAAGATAAATAATATCTTCACTGACATTGTCACCCACAAAAAAAAGCAAAATCCTTGCAGTTCTTTCTGCAAAAGGAGTAAAGAAGACCTCTTGTGTTGGTGATATGAGGGCTACGTAGCACTGGAATGGAGACAGGGAAGGGTCTGAATGGGTGAGAAAACTGACTAATCAAGGTTGAAGCCAGGAGGGTTACAGGAACATAGGATATACTGCAGGGGGAGTTCCTGGCCACAGTTTATTACTGGTAATTCATGCAGACAGACAGCTTGTTGCTTGTCATTCCCATGCAGAAATCAGCACATTGGTTGAAGCTCAGCCTCTATATCAGATGACTGGTTTCACATGTAGCCCTGCCTTTGGTGGGATATATGTTGTTTGTGACCAGCCTGGAGTAGATGGTGAATGAAGGATGTATGGGACAGGTCTTGCATTTAGTTCTATTACAGTGATCTGAGCCATTAAGTAAGGGTTGGGAGCAGGGATTGTGCTGGGATGGACGAGTGTATTGTGTAGGTTTGGTGGACGGAGGAATATCACTGTGGGACAGGTGTAGAGGATAGTAGGCAGGACATTTCTGATTTCAGACCACAATGATAGTCAGAACACTGGCAGAGGATGTAATTCAGTTGTTCCAGTCCTGGGTGGTACTGAGTTACGAGGGGAATGCTCCTCTGTGGCCAGATGGTGAGACTTTGGGGGTCGTGGGAAACTGCAAAGATAAAGCACAGAAGATTTGTTTTTGTACAAGGTTTAGAGGATAATTATTGTCTGAACACTTCATTGAGACCCCCCGGTATATTTCGAGGATGGCCTCTCATCACTGCATATGTGGATAGACTGTATGGGAGGGACTTCTTGGTATGGACTGGGTAGCAGTTGTCAAAATGGAGGTATTAATTGTAGTTAGTAGGTTGGATATGGACAGAGGCAGTGATGTAGTCATCTTTGAAGTGGAGATCAACACCTAGGAACTAGGCTTGCTGGCTTGAGAAGGTCCTGGTGAGACAAAGGAGGAGAAGCTGTTGAGGTTCTGGAGGAATGCGTATAGGGTGTCCTCACTCTCGATCCAGATCACAAAGATGTCTCCAATGAATCTGAATGAGGGGAGGGGTTTTAGGATTCTGGGTGTTTAGGAAGAACTTTTAACCCATACTCATATCCCTGTAATAGCCCCAGATGCAAGACCTGTCCCATACATCCTACCACCACCACCACCACCACCACCACCACCACCACCACCACCACCACCTTCTCCAGTCTGGTCACAAATATCACCTATCCCATTGTAGGCAGTGCTACCTGTGAAACCAGTCATGTGCTATATAAGTTAAGATGCAACCATTGTGCTGCATTATATTTGGGCATGACAACAAACAAGCTGTCTGTCCACATAAATGGCCACCTACAAGCTGTGGCAAGAAACAAGTTGATACCCTGCTGCTAAGCACGCTGCCCAGCACGACATCCTTCATTTAAACTCTACTCTATAGTGAGTAGCAACTTTATGTTTCATAATATTCTTTGTCTCAATTCACTTCTTCAGTTTTATGAGTCCTTCACCCCAGCTGCATCTAATTGTATATCGTGTTTAATTTTAAATGTACTATTTCTTCTTTATAATTTAGTTTGATAGATTAAAAAATCTACTTGCCAAGCAGCAGCAAGAAAAACACAAAAACACACACACACACACGTACAAAAAAAAACACACACACACACACACACACACACACGTACAAAAAAAAAACACACACACACACACACGTACACAAAAAAAAAAAAACACACACACACACACACACACACACACACACACACACACACACACACACAAGTACACAAACACAAGTACACACACATGCGGGCAAGAAAAAATGTGATTGGTGATTAGATGTTTTTATCTATCCAATTAAATGACACTGTTTGACAAGACTTCTATTTCTGATATTAAACTGTGTGCTTCTAACCCAGTTTACCATGGGAAATTCTAATATGTAAACAAAATATCATTGTCAGGGATACGTTATATATATATATATATATATATATATATATAAAAATCAAAGATGAGGTGACTTACCGAACGAAAGCGCTGGCAGGTCGATAGACACACAAACAAACACAAACATACACACAAAATTCAAGCTTTCGCAACAAACTGTTGCCTCATCAGGAAAGAGGGAAGGAGAGGGGAAGACGAAAGGAAGTGGGTTTTAAGGGAGAGGGTAAGGAGTCATTCCAATCCCGGGAGCGGAAAGACTTACCTTAGGGGGAAAAAAGGACAGGTATACACTCGCACACACGCACATATCCATCCACACATACAGACACAAGCAGCCATATATATAATTTTTCCCACGTGGGATGTTTCCTTCTATTTTTTTTTATATATATATATATATATATATATATATATATATATATATATATATATATATATATATATATATATCCACAATTCACGGTAAACATAGGGACATTATAGAGAGATACAGGTGTGTTGCCACATCCGTTAGTGATGGAACATAACAATTTCTTGTTACAGGTACGTTGCCACATCTGTTAGTGATGGAACATAACAATTTCTTGTTCAACAGCAGGTGGGAAGAATCAGATGTCATCGAGTTATCCCCTGCCATATGTATGTCACTGAGACCACCTGCAATATCCCATTATCTCTAACAGTGGCAGCCGGTTGCTGCATCAAAACTAAGTCTCAATGGTGTTTTGCTGCATAATGGAAATAAAATACCCTCCATTTCAGTAGCTTATGCCAGCTTGACCAAAGAGAATTACCAATTTGTAGAATGGGTGTTAAATTCATTACTATACCGTGAATACAAATGGAAAATATTTGCAGATTTCAAAGTAATTGCGATGGTACAGAGAATGTAACAAGGGTACGTGGAGTATGCCTGTTTTCTTTGTGAATGGGATAGTCGAGACGGAAATTGTCACTACATGAAAAAGAAATGGCCTAGTCGGAAATGGAAAGTGGGCGAAAAGAATGTACAACATTAATGTCAGATAGCTCTTGGGGATATGCCGCTTACACCTCTTCACATCAAACTTGGGCTAATGAAACAATGTGCAGTGTGTCTTTGAAGATACATATGATGGACTCTCATCTGGACTACTTCATAGAGAGTTGTAGTGATGTATTGAATGAACATGGCGAAAACTACCGTAAGGACATTTCTACCATAGAAAGGTGTTATGAAGGGAAGTGGGTACCTTCTATATTAGCAGATTATTGCTGGAGTATCATTCAAGATAAGAAAGATTCACAATACAAGAGAAGAAAGTGATGTGCATTAGAATAGAGTGGTTCATTTTCTTGTCGATTTCCTCTTATTTCTCATATCAAATAAATGCTACAAGGTGTATCCAAAAAGATTTCTGTGTTATATGTTAGAATTCACCCTCCATTAATGTGATGAAATTATAACATCATAAATATGTGAATTTCTCTATTGAATTTCACCTCATGTTTGCTGCAATATATCAGAAATAGAAGAGAAAAAGAAAATTGTGATTATTCATAAACAATTCCTGACAGAAAAAAAACTAAAAACAGTTTTGAAGGGTGTTTGTAGAAGAGTGTTATTTTGGCAAAGTTGATTGTATTAACTGTTATATTATTCTATTTCTTCTTTAGATATTGTGCACTAAACCCACATTGTGATAGAGTTAAAAAAATGCTTTCTTCAAATATTCTTGTGAATTCTATCACATTTCCCCAACAAATGTACACGTTGGCAGATCTACAACAACATTACAATTTGGTAGCCTTGCCAACAACATCCAGAAGTAACACATTTCTGATTACATCTTAAGGTGATTTACATTAAAAACCAGTATATACAATATATTTTTCATCCAATGACAGACAACAAACGAAATATTTACATTTGTAGAAATATTTCACAGGAGAATCATAAAAACGAAGAAATAAAATGACATGAAAGAAGTATGCTGATGGTTGGAAGTAAAAAAGGTAACTTTTCTGTTCATCCATGTAATAGCCAACTTGCATTTGAGCTCTCATGTTACTTAATGTGATATTATTTCTTGGTCAAAGAGGCTTGGCATTCATAGGTGAAGCTCAGAAAATTGCAGGTTCAACTAATGAAAATTTCCTGTGAATATTCGAACTCTTCTGTCTATAACAATTGAATACATAGGCAAGGTTAGAGACCAACAATAGTCTGCACAATGCCACATGCCACATGCATTATCTGTCATGTGACACTCAGAATGAACTTTTTCTAGTTCTCAAGTCAGTGGTGACATATTGCAACAGAGAGAAAATCAGAAGCATTATTCACTTACTGTTGCTGCAACTCCCAGTTCAAATCATACCAAACAAACAACATTCACCCTGCATTGTATTTACTATGACAAGGGGACTGATAAATCTGAAACATGACTTGTCTTTGGAATTCAGAGATTGTAATCAGGAAATGTGAAATGCTATCCCACACTCAATGTGATCAACACTTGTGAAACATTCTGCTTCTCTTAGTGAATGCCACAGACATGGTTACAATAGGGGAAAGAATATTATAGGGTCAAATAAAGGAACACTAACATTTTCTTCAGTGAAATCATTTTCTAAAATTTCCCCTCCATTGAATCCCTCATGCTCATTCCATCATTGTGGAACATTTGAATGCAATGGAGAAGGTTCAACAATGAAGCATATGAGATACACAAGCCAAATGAGAAAAATTACTGGTTGGCCATATGTGCATTATCCACTTGCTTGTCATCGATTTGTGTGTGAACACCACCTATCATTCCTATCCTGCACCATTACTGATGACTAGAAAATTTGTCTTTGTGCTAATGCAAGGGAAAGAAAAGAAAGAAATGGTTTAGTCCAAACAAAGCAGTAATGCCACATAAAAAGACTTGCATGCATCCACATAAGATAGTGTTATGCATCTGGTGGAACAGTGGCCATGTGGTGTACAAAGAGTTGCTTGCATGAGGTAACTCTCCTGTTGGCATTTATTGTCATCAACAGACATCTTCCAGACGAAATCCCAGAACAACAACTAGGAAGACTGTGTGATGTGATGCTATTCCACAATAACAGCAACCGGATTCCTGCGACACTGGCCAGTAACACTATACAACAACTGGATTGGGAAGTCAATCTGCAACCACCTTTTCACCTGACATTGCACCCACAGATTTCACCTTTTCTGCTCTCTGTACAATGATCTTCACAAACTTCCTTTTGGGGTGAAAATACACTTTGAACATGGCTCTACAAGTTCTTTGCTACAAAACCACATGATTTTTACAATTATGGATTCAGAAAGTTACCCCAACATTGGCAGACTTCAGTGATCAGTGAAGCAGATTATATTATTTTCGATGATTTAAGTCTCCATTATGTATAGTGTGTGTTTTTGGAACTTATAGAAAATATTTGAGTCTTATGCACCAGCCTAAGATGTTTTGTTGGTCATGAAACTCTTAATGTAGAAATAAACAATCAAAGGCTAAGTCTGGAATAACATTTGCCACAGTCTGTTCCTCTGCCAGTCAGATAAATTTTCTTAAACCTGCAGGCCAACTGCATGAAGAGTTGTGGTGGACTGATTGAGAATGTCAGTGAGGGGATGAGTTGGAACAGGGTGTCATATAAGAGGCACAGGGGCACATACAGGTACTGAGGGAAGGAGGATTGTGGAACTTAAGGATGAGCTAAGGGGAACTCCTATATGTTTAAATCAGGGAAGCTGATATGGGAGTGGAAGGGGCGACAGAATTGGAGATGGGTCTGAAGAATGTAGTACACAGGTTGTGAAGCTACGACCAAGTCAGGCATCTTGTACTCACAAGGGAACCTCCCCATTGCACCCCCCTCAGATTTAGTTATAAGTTGGCACAGTGCATAGGCCTTGATAAACTGAACACAGATCAATTGAGAAAACAGGAAGAAGTTGTGTGGAACTGTGAAAAAATAAGCAAAATATACGAACTGAGTAGTCCATGAGCCACATAAGCAACATAATGGACTACGTAAGCTTAGGAGCGCCATGGTCCCGTGGTAGCGTGAGCAGCTGCTCAACGGGAGGTCCTGGTTCAAGTCTTCCCTCGAATGAAAATTTTACTTTCTTTATTTTTGCATGGTTATTATCTGCCCATTCGTTCATTGACGTCTCTGTTCACTGTAATAAGTTTAGTGTCTGTTTTGCGACCGCACCGCAAAACCGTGCGATTAGTAGACGAAAGGATGTGCCTCTCCAATGGGATCAGAAAACATTTGATCGCAAGGTCATAGGTCAACCGATTCCTCCACAGGAAAACACATCTGATATATTCTATACGACACTGGTGACGGAATGTGCGTCACATGACAGAAATATGTTGTCGACCCACCTAACTTGTACACTTGGCGAATGGGTAAAAAGATTCTTCTACCTTGCCCAATTTAGGTTTTCTTGTGCATGTGATAATCACTCCCAAAAACGTGATGAAAACATAAGAGTTTGTCACATAAACTGAAAATAAAAAATTAAACTTTTCACTCGATGGAAGATTTCAACCAAGGACCTTTCATTCCGCAGCTGCTCACGTTACCACAAGACCACGGCGCTCCTGTGTTCCCATCATCCTTAATGTTGCCTATCTTCCCATGAACTACTCAGTTTGTATATTTTGCTTTTTTTTCACAGTTCCACACAACTTCTTCCTGTTTTCTCAATTGATCTGTGTTCAGTTTTTCAAGGCCTATCCACTGTGTCAACTTATAACTAAATCTGAGGGGGGTGCGATGGGGAGGTTCCCTTGTCAATAGCATGTTGTCATTGCATAGTCAATTACCCTTTGGCAGGCGAGGGATAACGGTGGCACCAGTGTGCGATTTGCAGGGGAGGATGACTACAGAATAAGGGGACTGTGATCTAACCATTACTACTTATCGTAGTGGGCCTATTTGTAATGTTAGCTCACCTTTACAATGACTTATTTTAAAATGTCAATTTGGTACTTAGAAATTCGTCTTCTTTCTCTTTCATCACATTTCCCTCACAATCTACCACCGCATACATTTTAAACACAACTGCACATTTGTGACCAATCTTTTGTAGTTACAAAGGCACTGCCAATTTTCAGTATGAATTATGTACCATGTAACTAACATCCAGTGTCAAGTTCAAGTATAAACTTTTGAACAACTGTTTCACTAAAATAGTTTAGCAAGAAAAATATGGAAAAAATACCACATAAGAAAATATTAAAGCGATAACTTTAGCATGTAATTAAGCTACTGAAGAAAGCAAAAATCTCACCTGCCAGTACCTCCTCTGGGTGTACCTCTTCCTGCTCCTGCAAAAAAAATCAAAAATCTGAATAACTTTACATGAACTGAATTTAAGCATAAATCAAACACCTTCAAATGTGTCAGTGGTATGTTATCTCACTGCACATGCTCATCTCAGTGTTAGTAAGTTGGTAAATTATATAATGACAAATTACGAATCAGGTGCAGTGACAAGTAGATACATGTGAAATTTTATTAAAGTGCAATCGAAGAAAACTGCATAATAATACAAATGAAGAATAACAAAATATTTCAATTGAGCTTAACTGTCTGAATTCACTAGAGCTGTCAGCTGCCACTTACAGCCACTGCCACAGTGCAGGACAAAGGAGCCCACAAAACACAAGTCAACATGATGGGAATGTAGACTACAGCTGCTAGATCCATGACGGCTGGTGCAAGGATAATGCCAGTGACTGAAATAGAAGTACAGAATAGTTTGCTGGAAAGAACACCCCTCAAATATGACCTGGTGGAGTAGTCTGAAGGATCATGGAAGGGGAAATGAATAACAGACCATTATAAAATTACAGATCATAGAGATAGTGATAGGTTTTGTTATGCCTATATCTGCTGCTACCAGGACAGAAATTTGAAATTGATTCTTGGTCCCAGAGAGCCATCTGATGTTGGCCCACACAACAGAAGAGGGAGTGGAACAGTTAAGAGAACTAGTAAATAGACATTTGAAAATTGGTGTCAGATGCAGCTGAATCATGTCCGCACTTGCTTAGAGGCCTGTGGGAGCCACTTTGGACAGTTTCTCTAACGGTTGTCTTGTCTCAGTATGTTGAGTGCTGTAATGCACTGTACAGGATGTCTGGCCTCGAGTCTGTATGATCCTTTTTGCTCATTATTCTCTAAGGGGTAGTTTGCTGCAGTTTCATCCTTTCTTCTTCTTCTTCTTCTTGTTCTTCTTCTTCTTCTTCTTCTACTTCTTTTTCATTTTGTGAGTCAGGGATTCTTGCCAGCTCTGGTTTTACAGTTGTGTCCACAATCTCCTGGGCTGTCCTCCATCTCTTCTGCCGCTCAGCGTGTACTCTTACATTACCTGTGTAAAGTCTGGTTTTGTATCTTTTTAAATGTTTTATTACGTATTGATCCTATATTTAGTCTTTCCTAATAATCTTCATTTCGGATTGTATCCACCCTCACACCATCTTTAATACTCCTTTAGGATATCATTTCTGCCGCCTGTATTTTCCTCAGTTGGTTTTGCGTTTTTTTCGTTTTGTTTTAAAGCGCAAAACTGCTATGGTCATTAGCGCCCAATCTGTGACTTAGGTAAAAATAAAATACGAAAATGGAACCAGCAGCTAAGGGAGCAAAACTCAAAAAATTGGAGAAACTAAAAGCAGGAGTACAGCATGAAAAACCACTAGAGAAAGGGTTTGGTTGTCCCGAAAAAGGGCTTCAAATGACTGACGTCATCTCACTGGCACTAATAAACTCGAGAACGCGATCGGCTGAGCGCGTTATCTGCTAAAATTGACGATATTTCAGGCGACAGCTGTAGACGGGCACGTAACAGAGTAAAATAGGGGCACTTGAGTAAAAGGTGTCTTACTGTCCACAGCTGAGAGCAGTGGGGACAGAGTGGGGGAGGATCACTGCTTAAAAGATGTCGATGGCTAAAAGGACAGTGCTCTATCCGAAGTCTAGTTAATATTACCTCCTCCAAAGACGCATTCGGGAGGAAGAGGTTTAAGCACAGGGAAGAGCTTTCATGTCCCGCAATTTATTATGGGGAAGTGTTGACCAATGTGCATGCCATAAAGGAACAACACGACGACATAAAACACTCCATATAGCGGTGAAGGGAATCTTGTGAATAGCTGGCCGAAGAAGAGAGACTGCAGCCTTGGCTGCTATATCAGCCGCCTCATTTCCACAGATACCAACATGACCTGGGATCCAGAGGAACACCACCGAGACGCCCCCAAAGGGAGCAAGTGAAGGCAGTCCTGAATCCGGTGGACCAGTGGGTGGACAGGGTAGAGAGCTTGGAGACCGAGGAGAAAGCTGAGAGAATCTGTACACATAACATACTGTATACGCTGATGTTGACGGATTTATTGGACAGCCTGGAGAACAACGTAAAGCTCCGCAGTATAAACGGTACACTGATCGGGAAGCCGAAATCGATTTGGGGTGTCGCCAACAATATAGGCACTCCCAACACAAAATTATGTATTGATCCATCAGTGTAAATAAATGTGGCATCCTTCATTTGTGCACATTGAGCAGAAAACGCCCGACAATAAACAAGTGAAGGGGTACCATCCTTCAGAAACTGACAAAGATCACGAAGCAAGCAGGTCTGGGGACGGAGCCAAGGTGGTGCTGTACCCCCAGTTCTCAAGAAAGTTTTAGGAAAGCGGAAGGAAAGAGAATGGAGCAGTTGACGGAAGTGGACTCCCGGTGGTAGTATGGAGGAAGGGTGGCCTGCATACCCTACATCAAAGGAGGCGTCGAAGAAAATGTCATGGACTGGATTAGCAGGCATGGAAGACAAATGGCTAGCATAAAGACTCAGAAGGACTGCTCGCCAATTGGACAGTGGAGGTTCAGCAGTCTCAGCATAAAGGCTTTCCACAGGGCTGGTGTAAAAAGCTCTAGATACTAAACGTAATCCACGGTGTTTTTTTTTTTGTTTTTTTTGGTGGGGTTTAAGGGTGCTGAACTACTGAGGTCATTAGCGCCCAGTCACAGTTGTTAGAGCACATGGAATCTAGTAAAACTCAAGGGGAGGGGGGGGGGACACCAGAAAGTCCTGACAAAGATGAAGATAAAAGACGTATAAAAGTTAGATGTCTTTGGACAAGCCAGTCAAAGTTATAAAAAGCAGAACACGAGCAGCTGCTCGAGCGTCATCAGCTAAAATATCCGGAAAAGTAGATGGCAGGGACAGGACAACACAAGATTGACTAAAGTGGGGACACGACAATAAAACATGGCGCACTGTTAATGCTTGACCACAAGGGCACTGCGGGGCTGGGTCACCAGAGATCAGGTAGCGGTGGCTAAACCGGCAATGCCCAATCCGCAACCTGGTCAGAAGGACCTCTTCTCGCCGAGATGGTCGGGAGGAGGATGTCCAAGCTGTTGGGAGCTGTTCTACTGCCCGGAGCTTGTTTCCTTGGAGGAATGACCAAGCATCCCACCACAACGACACAAGCCTCTTACAAACAACCCCATGAACGTCAGATAACGGGACACAATGGGAGGCTGGCCGAGGCAGGAGGACTGCAGCCTTGGCTGCAGCATCTGGAGCCTCATTCCCAGGCACTCCTACATGTCCGGGAACCCACAGAAAACTGACAGGAGACCCTTATCAGCGAAAGAATGGAGGGACTGCTGGATCCGTTGCACCAAAGGATGGACCGGATAGGGAGCTCCAAGGCTCTGAAGAGCACTGAGGGAATCAGAGCAGAGTGTATACGATGAATGGTGGTGGCGGCGGGCATACTGAACGGCCTGATGGAGAGCAAACAGCTCGGCCGTAAAGCTGGAACATTGGTCGAGGAGCCGGTATTTAAAGGTGGCGGCCCCAATGACAAAGGCACAGCCGACACCATCGTCAGTTTTGGAGCCATCGGTGTAAATAAAGGTGTGACCAGCAAGTCGTGTATGAAGTTCGACAAACCGTGAGCAATACACATCAGCCGGAGTACCCTCCTTCAGGACTGAGCTGAGGTCGAGATAAATATGAACCAGAGTCTGGAGCCAAGGTGGTGTCGGGCTCTCACCCTCTCTGAAGGTGGTAGGGAGGGCAAAACCCAACTGTCGAAGCAGGTGACGGAAGCGGACTCCAGGGGGCAGCAGGGCAGACAGATACAACCCATACTGACGGTCGAGAGAATCGGCGAAGGAGCACTGATAAGAGGGCTGGTCGGGCATTGACAACAGCCAGCAGGCATACTGACACAGCAGTACGTCGCGCCGGTAGGTCAATGGTAATTCGGCAGCTTCAGCATAAAGACTCTCGACGGGACTAGTGTAGAATGCTCCGGTCGCAAGACGTAACCCCCAATGGTGGATGGAGTTGAGACGGTGTAAGAGGGATGGCCGAGCAAATGAGTAGACGAGGCTCCCATAATCCAGCTTTGATCAGACTATGGACCAATACAAGTGAAGCAGGACAGTGCGATCCGCTCCCCAAGATGAACCACTAAGCACTCTGAGGACATTAAGGAACGTGTACAATGGGCAGCCAAATAAGAGATGTGTGGAGACCAACGAAGTTTCCTGTCCAATGTGAGCCCTAGAAACTTAGTTGTTTCCACGAAAGGGAGAACAATGGGACCGAGATGTAAGGATGGCAGAAGGAACGCTTTATATCGCCAAAAGTTGATACAAACCGTCTTCTCTTCAGAGAAACGGAAGCCATTTGCCACACTCCATGAGTATAGGCTGTCTAGACAACGCTGAAGGCAGTGCTCCAGGAGGCATGTTCTCTGGGCACTGCAGTAGATCGCGAAGTCATCGACAAAGAGAGAGCCTGAGACATTAGGTGGAATGCAATCCATAATTGGATTGATCGCGATGGCAAAAAGGGCTACACTCAAGACAGAGCCCTGAGGCACTCCGTTCTCCTGGAGGAAGACGTCGGACAATACGGAACCCACACGTACCTTTAACTTTCGATCTGTTAAAAAGGAATCAATAAAAAGGGGAAGGCGACTGCGTAGACCCCACCTGTGCATAGTGCAGAGGATAGCTCCTCTCCAACAGGTATCATAAGCCTTCTCCAAATGGAAGAACACGTCTATCGTTTGGCGCTTTCGCAAAAAGTTGTTCATGATGAATGTCGACAAGGCCAACAGCGGAGCGGCGGTGACGAAAGCCGCATTGAACATTGGTAAGTAGCCGTCGAGATTCAAGAATCCAAACTAACCGAGCGTTAACCATGCGCTCCATCACGTTACAGACACAGCTTGTAAGAGAAATGGGGCGGTAACTAGAAGGAAGGTGTCTGTCCTTCCCAGGTTTGGGTATACTAACAACGATGACGTCACGCCAACGGATGGGGACTTGACCTTCGGTCCAGACGCGATTGTAGGTATGAAGAAGGAAGCTTTTGCCTGCCGGAGAAAGGTGTGCCAGCATCTGAACGTGAATTTCATCTGGCCCCGGAGCAGAGCAACGGGACAGTGCAAGTGCACGTTCGAGTTCCCACATAGTAAAGGGGGCACTATAAGTTTCCAGATTCAGCGAGTGGAAGGAAGGTCGCCGAGCCTCTTCTGCCTCTTTCCTGGGAAGGAAGGCAGGGTGGTAATGGGCGGAGCTTGAAACCTCAGCGAAAAAGCGGCCGAAGGCGTTGGAGACATCCACAGGATCAACAAGGACCTCATTACCTGAGGTCAGGCCAGATACCGAGGAGTGGGCCTTAATGCCCGACAGCCGGCGCAGGCCACCCCAGACGATAGAAGAGGGAGTAAAACTGTTTAAAGGAGCTGATGAAAGAGGCCCAACAAGCTTTTTTGCTGTCTTTGATGACTCTACGGCATTGCGCTCGGAGTCGTTTGTATCCAATACAATTCGCCAACGTAGGATGGCGGCGAAAGGTGCGTAAAGCACGTCGTCCAGCACGGATAGCGTCTCTACAAGCCTCATTCCACCAGGGGACGGAAACGTGACGTGAAGAAGAGGTAGTACGAGGATTGGAACGTTCGGCAGCATTGATGATAACAGCCGTGAGGTATTCGACCTGACTGTCACAACTGAGAAAATCGTGGTCCGAAAAGGTCGCCAGGGAGGAGTAAAGTCCCCAGTCACCTTTCGGTATGTTCCTGCTCGAAGGACGTGGGGATGGGGTGTGGTGCAGGAGACGAACGACACAGGGGAAGTGGTCGCTCGAATAGGTGTCAGAAAGGACACACCACTCGAATTGACGGGCAAGAGTGGTAGAACAGATCGAGAGGTCTAAGTGGGAGTAGGTATGAGTAGAGTCCGAGAGGAAAGTCGGGGTGCCAGTATTGAGGCAGTCAAGGTTGAGATGGTTGAAGACATCCGCCAAGAGTGAGCCTCTCTGACAGGATGCAGGAGAGCCCCAAAGGGGACGATGGGCATTGAAGTCGCCAAACAATAAAAACGGCGCAGGAAGCTGAACAATCAGGTGCATCATGTCAGCCCGACTAACTGTGGTTGACAATGGAGTGTAGACGGTACAAACAGAAAAAGTAAAGGCAGAAAGAGTAATACGGACAGCTATTGCTTGGAGTGGGGTGGTCAATGGGATGGGATGGTAATAGACATCGTCCCGAACGAGCAACATGACCCCACCATGAGCTGGAATACCGTCCACAGGGGTGAGGTCATACCACTCCGAGGTATAGTGGGTAAAAGCAATACGGTCAGTTGGGCACAACTTGGTTTCCTGGAGACCAAGGACGAGTGGACAGTGCAGGCGGAGGAGCAGTTGTAATTCCTCCTGATTAGATCGAATGCCTCTTATGTTCCAATGTAATAAAGCCATCGCTAGTCAGAAAAAAGGGGGAATGAAACAGGGGAAGAGCTGGTCACCTCGACGGCCGCAGAGGGCCAGGTTATGAGGGAACAACGCTACAACCAGCGGGAGGTGGATCCTGTTCCATTGAGTCGTCGCCAGCTGCGGCCGCTGTCCTGGGTTGCATAGGATCGGCAGTATCATTCGCCGACGAGAGGCCAGCTGAGCGCCTGGCAGCAGAGCGTCCCAGCGAAACTGAGGAGAGCCGGGACCAGCGACTCATGGATGGAGCGTCAGACGCGGGGTCCATTTTGGAATTCCGGACCTTCGAAGCCGGGGTCTGGAATGTTTCCCCAATGGACGCCTGAGAAGAGGATCGCTTCTCAGGCGGCGGAGGGGGAGGAGGAGGAGGAAGGGTGGCCCCTGGGGCAGAGGGGGCAGGGGCCGCGAGGGAGGAGGATTTGGAAGGGAGGGATTTGGGAGGCGGAGGCATAAACCCCAGATGGGGTGAGGAGGTGGAGGGGGGACAGGATAGGGGTGAGGATACTGTGCAAGGAGGGGACACGCCTGAGGCCAACGATATTGCCAACGTCACGGGATGGAGGCGGTCATACTTCTTCCTGGCCTCAGAAAAAGAGAGATGATCCAAAGTTTCTAATTCTTGAATCTTCTTCTCCATCTGATACGCGGGGCAGTCTAAAGATCTAGGTGAGTGGATGCCAGGTCAATTGATGCACCGAGGTGGTGGAGTGCATGTATGTTCCTCACGAAGAGGACGTCCACAATCGCCACAAAGGGGCTCAGCCTCACACTGTGACGACATGTGCCCAAAGCGCAAACACCAAAAGCAGTGCATAGGAGGTGGGACGTAAGGTGGCACGTCGCACCGGTAGCACATCACCTTTACCTTCACCGAGAGAACGTCCCCCTCGAAGGCGAGGATAAAGGCCCTGGTGTCGATGCGACAGTCTTTGGGGCCGCGCTGGACTCGCCGGACGAAATGCATGCCTCAGCACTCCAGGTTGGCCCTGAGCTCCTCATCAGATTGCAGCAGGAGGTCCTCAGGAAAAATAACCCCCTGCATCCTATTCAGTGCCAGATGCGGGACAATGGATACTGGGATGTCCCCTAGTCAGTCGCACGCTGGAGCGCCGCCGACTGTGTGGCGGAGGTGGTCTTTATATGAACGGACCCCGAACGCATTTTACTGAGAGCCTCGATTTCCCCAAAGACGTCCTAGATGTGGTGGACAAAGAACATGGGCTTGGAGGTGGCGAACGTCCCCCCCATCGGTCCGAGAACAGACTAAATTGCGGGGGAAGTATATCGCCCCAAGCCGGCGGGCCTGTCCTTCCTCCCAGGGAGTGGCCAAGGGGGAAAGGGCAGGAGTACCAGAACCAGAGACAGTACCTTTCTTTTCTGAAGACTCGGCCCCAGATCAACCTGATACATTTTGACATTTCATCTGCAAAACTTCCACCCCAATACCACTCACTCCAACCAGAGGCTCTCCCCATGGGCGCCACCCAGCCTCAACAAGGGCCACCTGGCAGGATGACCGTTGCTGGGAGTCCTGATGCCCCAAGGAGACGGGCATCTACTCCTTGGCCGATGTGGGGAGGGTGCAGCTCAGGTATCGGCAGTACGATCCCTGTGTTGTCAGGGGGCTACAACCTAGAGGGCACATGACGACCCCACCACAATGGGCTGGCTACCGTGCTGGATTTCGGGTGCCATGGAAAGTCCATCATGATTGTAGGTGCAGATGGGGCGCACTATGGGCATAACTTGTGCAACCCATCAGACGTTTAGGCCAAATTTGAGGAATAGTGGGTGTGGTTACAACGCAGTTACAATGCTGAGTGCCAAGGTCTTAGTGCACTGAGGACCAGTGATACACCACGTACGGTGTCCTTCCCCAAAAGGCTCGTACTTCTGTAGAATTTGGAAAATGGAGGTCAAACCCCAAGGGGGACCATCACATGGAAGGCCAAAACGGTTGAAACTCCTTTTAGTCGCCTCTTACGACAGGCAGGAATACCTCGGGCCTATTCTTACCCCTCACCTACAGGGGGAAGACTACATGATTGTGGGGAGTTATTACTATGTGCAGTAGCACACCAGATGTCATTCAGATTTTGGGTAAAGAGAGATTTTGCATAGATCCGCACATCCACAGTTGGAATAATGAAAGGAAATGGCAGTAAGTATCTGCTTCTCTAGCCAAACGGTCAGCCAGTCCATTCCCTGGGTTGCTCAAATGACTTGGGACCCAGAGAAAGACATCTGAACAGGTGGCACACTCGTGGGCCAAGAGAAGGGCACGTATAGCAGAGACCAAAGGACGAGGTCGATGGCCAGCAGCCTGCTCGTTGGATCTGAACAGATTAAAACACTGTGGAGGGAGGCCTGAGATAAAAAATGAGTGCTCTGTGAATTTCCAGAAACTCTGCTGCCATGTCCCATGAAGATGTAAGAGCCTGCTTGACTATAGCACTCACTTAGTGTTATGTGTTATGAACAGATTGATTTGGCGGGGGGGGGGGGGGGGGCCATAGTGAACACTGCATTTCTGCTGGAGAAATTTAGGAGGACAGAAAGATGATGCCAATACCGTCCCAAAGCATGTAGCAAGGTGTTCTGCGAGGACCGATGGATCAGTGCACAAATCACCGTTAAGGTTAAGGCTATGGAATACTGACTGTCGCTGGCAGCCAAGAACAGTACGGAGCTTGGACCGAACCTGCAATGAAGAGGCGTATGTCCCCGGAGGGGCACATAGTGCTCCCAGCATTCCTTTTTACACTGCTTAATAAGGTAATGAGCCTTCGCATGAACACACTTAAAAGCGAAGAGGTTCGTCTTTGAAATGTGTTGCTTAAAATGCTGCAGTGCATGTCAGCAGTTATAGACAGTGACTGTGACATCCTTGGCCCACCAAAGTACCCATCAACGATGAGGGGACATGTTGATGGGGGGGAGGGGGTGGCAGCAGTGTGAAGAATAGTGGCAGAGATGCCTTGCAGACTGCATCAATGCAATTCGACAGGGAGGTGTAGAGGTGCACAGCAGATGTATACAAAGGGCAATTGGCCCTGCGGAATTCGTAACTTGGGGGCCTGTCTGCCTGGTGGCGGCAGGGGAACAATAGAACCACTGTAAAGTGGTCACTGTCACAAACATCATCATGGGCTGACAAATGTAGGGAAGCAATGAGAGCAGGAGAGGTGATCGTGAGATTGATAGTGGTAAAGGTGCCATTAAGAGCATTGAATTGGGTAGGGGAACCCTCATTGAGGAGACACAAATTCAGGTCCGTAATAAGCTGGTCAATTAGGAGACCCCTACCCATTGAAGTGTCACTCTCCCACAATGGGTGGTGGCTACTGAAGTCCCAAGGATGAGAAATGGTGTGTGAATTTCTAGATTAAGGTAGACAGTTCAAAGTAAGGAATTATTGTACCTGGAGGGAGGTCGACACTGCAAATGGTGATTGCCAGAGACATTTGCACTCTAACCACTATAGCTTCCAGGTAGGTACTTAGTGGGATCCGGTCACTACGACATTGGAGTGAACCAAAGTGCAGATCCCACCAGATGCTTCCCTGGGGCCAGTACACTTCCGACAGAAGGTTGCATTTCTGGTAGGTGATGATAGTAACTTTGGCAATTTCAGTGGATGACTGTGTGGCCAGAATCCAGATTACACAAAAAAAATGAGGATACCATGTCACTTGGTCAGTAGCCTTCACCTACAAGGGTGAGGTGACATCCGTATATAAGATAAGATCTCAGCCACAGGTTGCAAGGCAGGAGGTGGCATTACTGGGGACAGCGGTTGGGGGGGGGGGGGGGGACCTTGTCTTAGGATTTATGTTTCTTCCTGTCCGTTTTCTCCTCCTCCTCCTCCTCCTATTTCAGAGCTGGAGGAGGGTAGAGCACAGAGGGAGTACAGGTGACTGAAAGAGAGCGGGTGACCTTCGGATGAGCAAACGCACTGTCTGAGTGATGGTAGGAGTCTTCCAGCCTGAGCTGAGCTGGGCAAAGGGGCCTTGTAAGGGACCCCAATCACTGGCAGGTGCCAAAGAAGGGGCGCACTTCTTCGGCTGGAGAGAGGGAGCAGACCCAGACAGGAGGTTGTGGCAACTGCTGGGGAAGGGGGAGTGAGAGGGGATAGGTGGTTGGGGCTGGGCAAGGGAGAGGTAGGAGGAGGAAATGAAGTAAAAGAGAGATAAGTTGAAGATAGTGACACTGGATGGAGTATCTCATACTTTTAGTAACCCTCAGTATAAGACAGGCAATTCGATAACTTGTATTCTTGGATCTCCTTCCTCTCTTTTACGCCGGGCAAATTTGGCGAGTGAGGGGAGTGGCTTTCAGTACATTTGTCACACACAGGTGTCAGAACACAGGGGCTTCCCTCATGGAATGGGTGTCCACAGTGAGTGTACAGAGGGTCTACCACACACACCAGGAAAACATATGCCCAAATTGCAGCCACCAGAAGCACCGCATAGGTGGTGGGTTGTATGGCTTCACATCACAACTTCAGCACATAACCTTGACATTCTCTGGGAGGGTATCCCCCAGAAAAGCTAGAATGAAGGCACCAGTATGGATGCGGTTGTCTTTGTGGCCCTTCTCCACATGCCAAACCAAATTAATGCACACCTCTCCAGATTAGCCCAGAGTTCCTAATCATTTTGCAGGGTGAGATCCCAATGAAAAATCACTCTCTACGCCATATTCAGAGACTGGTGAGGGATAAAAGACACTGGGACATTGCCAATAGGATCACAGATGCAAAGAGCTGCCGATTGGGTGGCAGAAGATGCTCTGATCAAGAAAGTTTTCCTCAATATTTTCCACAAAAACAATGGCATTGTGGCAATGAATGTGTCCCCATCTGTCCTCGTACAGATGAGGTTAGGGGGGAAGTATATCATCCAAAGATGGCTAGCCTGGCCATCCTCCCATGGTGTAGCCAGGGAAGCAGAGGTTGCTGGGTAACATGAAGCACCATTCAATGATTGTTCACCATTCAAAGAAGCAGCCGTTTGAGATCAGCCAGATCTTTGCAGCTCCATACGCTTCATGCATCAAGCATCCCCCAAATACCAGCCATTCTGACCATGGGCTCTCCCGAAGGGTGCCACACACCCAAACCAAGGGCCATCTAGCACGGTGGCTATAGGTGGGAGTTCTGATGCTCCAAGAAGACAAGCAACCACTCCTTGGCATACATGGGGAATGAACAATTTAGGAATCAGGAGAGTGATTCCTGTGTTGTCAGGGATCTCAGCCAGATGGGTACATAACAGACCCATCACACAGACTGGCTATGTGTGCTGGTGACCTAGCTGGGTTGAAGGGGGCAACAGGGGGAAGGCAAGAGGAATCCACACCGCAGATGCCAGGGAGCGAGTTGTTCCCCAAACGGCTCACATTAAACAAAAACAAGAAATTTTGAAGTGGAGGTAAAACTCAATTGGGGACCTAAAAACCAAAAAACATGAATGAACAGGCAGAGGAAAGCAAATTGTAAACAATAAAGGAAACCAGGTGGATAGCCATGTCGAGATGAATCAGATCACCAAGAAAGGGGTAGGAGGGGGCAACTGGAAGTGAGCAAGGATAGGGAGGGAGGGCAGGGTGACAAATGCGGACAGTAAGGAAGAATTGGCTGCATTAGCTCAGAGCCACATGTGCACCACATGTGAACTAACACGAAGGAACCATAACCCCCTTGTGAATGGTGGGGGGGGATACTGTCTGCCTAGAGGGAATCTGAATGTAAAGTAGTTCAGGCATTTTTGTGACATTTTTGAGTCTTGTGGTAAATAATTATGAATTACAGGACACTGCTAAATAACCATTTGATACAGTTTGCAACACATACAATAACCCAAGACTGATTGCATCAGCACATCTGAAGAAGCTGTTAACGTTTCTGTCAGCGACTGGGGAAGGTGCAAGTGAACTTCATGCACTATTTCAAGCAATATCCATGTGCTGTTGGCATTACAACTAAATGTATCCTTTCAAGATGTAATTACTTTACTGCTCTTTATAGAAAAGTTGGCCAGTCTGTAACAACAAGATTTAAAACCTGCCTGAGTTTCAATAGCTTTCTGATATTAGAATGGAGATGTGCTTTTCTCAAAAATAAATGCAAATCTGAAATTATCAAGGCTACAGTACTACCACGACACAGCACATATGGGAACAAACAGCAGACCACCTGCAATGTCAAGCACTTAGGGCGTTTGAGATGAATCTAGTCGCTGCTAGTGTTGTGTATGTCATGCGTCACTTGACTCAAGCTTTGCAGAAGTGCAGCAAATTCAGGCAAGCCACGTGTAGTGAACACAAACCTATAGTGATGCCAAACAAATTGTTCAACAATTGTCCAAAGGGTGATTGTAGGGCTTCTAGTTGCACTTATGTATGCCGTCATGCTTGTCAAAAAGGGCACCACACATTGCTACACACAGAAATAAAACACACAAGATGGAACAAGGAAGGATTGTCCTAGTGACATGAAACACAAAAAATGGTATACATCCAAGTACATTGCATTACTGCTCACTTATAATCATCCGAGACAAACAAGTGCTGCTTACAACAGTGACAACATGGTTGATAGATAGTAGTGGCTCTGACTTCACAGATGGCACAGTAGAGTATACATTCAAGGAACAGGTGGAATCATATAACAAACGAAGCAGCACGTCTCTGTTTAAGTTGACTTCTGTATAAACTTCTTCATTTCATCTTCTGTCTGGGATCAAGACAAGATGTCAGTTACCTTCAGCAAAATTAAACAGTGTGTTGGATTTGACACGTATAAAACTTATCGATCTAGAATTTTGGTCACCTGGCAAGATCGACAAGTTGCTGGGAGCCAAAGTTTCTCTGTAGATTCAGAAGGCAAGGACTATCTCCAGAAGAACTGATCATCCAGTGCTTTAAGATACAGAACTGTGTTGGATTATGTATGTGAAGGAGTATCAAATGGTAGAGCACAAAATGTTTTCAAGGTGGCCATTCATATTACGCTTTGTGAAAACTGACACCGACTTTCTTGAACAAACTGTGGAAGACAGAAGGATTAAATCATGTCCGAGTCGTAGCAACACTTGCACATGTGTGTTGGTTTGGTGGGTCCTGAAGAAGAATTGGCATGTGGGCATGTGGCTGGCAAGTTGTTGCTTTTGGCAGACTCCCACTGTCCGGTGCAGGTCCCGAGATGCTGCTGAAGGTTGAATCAGTCACGTCAAGCTGGGCAGGCTGTCATAAGGCCAGATAGCGGTGAGCTGCATGAAGACATACGGACATTGCAAGCAACCTGATTGGCAAGTAACTGGCTTACTCTACAAGCTTAAATTTTATGGCTCCTCAATGATCACCTGAGTGTGTAGGATGCAATAATACCCTGGCTGGAATCCTGCAATGTATGGCTCCTTCACAACTGAGTGGAGTAAAGTGTTGTTCTTTTATATTTGAGTAAGGTCATGTCTGTGTTATCTAAAATGAAAACTGTGAGCACCCTGGAAGGAGGCCAGGAAACAGAGGGGGGGGGGGGGGGGGGGGGGGGGTGGTTCATTACATGCCAAAAAGACAAACTTCTTTGCTGCTGGTGAAACTCACCCTCTCTCTGACCGTCTCAGGGGTGCTTCCTCTACTTTCACTCACCTGAGCTATAGGACGCGGGGCTTCGTCGACAACAGGGCCTGATTGACAAAAAAGGAAATTGTGTGTTAAAATAAAAAATACTTAATCTGCAAAAGTCAAACAAACAGTTGATAAATGAAGACTGTTTCAACATGACATTATAAAGAACAGTATCAATTATTTCAATCTTTTAGAGTGCCTAGTGATCAGTGAATAACTGAGCATCTAATCTAGTTAATTATGTGCAACAGTGAACATTACTAACCGAGTTCCACAATGTCAGAACTTTATTCGAGTTGCAAGCTGGCTATCTGAATACCGCCAGGGGCAAATAAACTTTTATTGTCAACATTTCAAATAATTACTAACCAAATTTTATAATTTAAAATCCTGTAGTAATCTGCTTATTAAAACATACAATTTTATGTTACAGGGTTAACTCACTGTGGCAAGTTTAACAGTGAGGAACTGTGTGTATGACTGTATATGCAGCCTCACTCACTGCAAGCATATGCTGTCATTCTATTCATCCAGTATTTGTCAATGACAGCACTTGGTGACTTGCAGATAACTTCACCAAGAATTTCAAATTATCATTAACTTTTCTCAGGGATACCCCTCATAAGGTAATAGCAAAAATGTTATCACTTACCACATTTTTGCTGTTCATGCAGTAAAATTGCACATCAAACATATACAATGTAATCCTCCTTTCTTTACTTACAGATGGATACACATAGCAAGGAGACTGTGTAGCAGATGATGTGGGTTGTTTCTCAGGTGCATTCTTCGTAAAGGTGAGGCAGGAAGAAATTTTATGAGTATGGGAACAGGATGGAGTAGAAGACATCATAGGAATGAGGTGGAAGTGTACCATTTGACTGGTACCTTACAATGCTGTCTTGAGACATTCAACAGGGCGCTGCCTGTTGCTGGCATGTTAATAAACCTGAAACAAACTCAGAGCAGATCATCTTGCCCATGACAGCCATTGCATAGTTTCTGTATAGGGACCACATGACACTGGACAGTTTTCCAGTATTCCTGTGCTCTTCACAGCCTTCATAGACCACTGCACAATGGCTCACCAGCCAACCCAAGACCCAGACTTGACATCATCTATCAAAGTCCGAGTGCCATGTCTATATTAGTAAGAATGCAGCCCACAATATTGGCATCATTAGTGCAACCTACTCTTTAGATACCTACAGCAGTGCCTCTCAGTTGTTACGAACAGAGTGCTGAACTGGAGTTTCAAGAATAGTTATCATATTATCAAACATCTTTCATTGGATCAGGGCATTCTTTACCTTGCCTTGCTATAACATTCACAACTATTCCTCTGAGCACAATAGCATTGGAATCTAGGAAATCACCAGTGCAGCATGCAGTGCTCAGCTTAGCTCATATTAGTGACAACCTTACAGCATAACAGGACTATTGTCATGCTTTTTTTGCACTAGGAAGCCATTTAACATGCCCAACATTATAATGTGCCTTCTGTGTTGCAATGAAGTTCTGATGCTCATGACAACCTGAGCACATTTCTCACCTTGTGCATGGATCATCCACAATAGGTGGGATGAATGACCATGAGAGTGGGTGGCAGGTGGGGCAATGCAGCTCCCTACTGGACTCCCTGTAGAGAGGTGAGGCAGGAAGACAAACACATTGGTCTGGGAACAGACTGTAGTGAAAGTCTTAAAGGGAAACATATTAAGAGCAAAGGGACAGTGATACTGTACGTACATTATCTTCGGATACTTATTAGAAATTCTCTCCAAATGTGTGTGCGCATTTCTCCTATGTGTTTCAGTTGTTTCTACTACACTATTTACTCCTAGACTCTTCATTTCAGAGGTAATCTGCTCTCATGTGTCAAAGTAAAGCATAGAAACCTTATTCTTGCTGACTATTCTTCATAAATCCCCCTCTCTCCCAGTATTCAAAACACAGCTCCATAAATAATTGTAAACACTTAAATTATGCCAATAAACTACTAAGACAGCCAAGACAAAATAAGGAAAACAATGCAATTGTCTCCAATACACTATCTCATGAGGAGGAAGAAAAATAGTACATCAAAAAACAGTATCTGTACATTTGTGATGGCTAATCTCCAACTACAGTCAGGATTTTGACAGAGTCAGGATTAATAGATACATGCATTAATTAGCAAAGTTGTTTTGTAAGCTCTATTACTGCAATGCCAGTCATGTCATCCAGCCATAGATACTTAGCCTTAGCTGTGGTAGCTATTATAAATGTAAAAACGTAGCTTTGAATATAAAAGGAGTGATCAAAACACTGATTTTTCTGAACACACTAGTTACAAGACACAGACATCACTTCTCTTCAAGAATAAGTTATCAGTGAAAATATATGTCTAATAGTATATACCTAGCAAATAATGTCAAAGATAAATAATATCTTCACTGACTTTGCCACCCACAAAAAAGCAAAATCCTGGAAGTTCTTTCTACAAAAGGAGTTCAGAAGACTTCTTGTGTTGGTGATATGAGGGCTATCTTGCACTGGAATGGAGACAGGGAAGGGTCTGAATGGGTGAGAAATCTGACTAATCAAGGTTGAAGCCAGGAGGGTTACAGGAACATAGGATATACTGCAGGGAGAATTCCTGGCCACAGTTTATCACTGGTCATTCATGCAGAAAGACAGCTTGTTTCTTGTCATTCCCATGCTGAAATCAGCAAATTGGTTGCAGCTCAGCTTGTATATCACATGACTCGTTTCCCACATATCCCTGCCTTTGGTGGGATATAAGATGTTTGTGACCAGACTGGAGTGGATGGTGGTGGAAGGATGTATGGGACAGGTCTTGCATTTACTTCTATTACAGTGATATGAGCCATTAAGTAAGGGTTTGTGAGCAGGGATTGTGCTGGGATGGACGAGTATATTGTGTATGTTTGGTGGACAGAGATATACCACTGTGGGACGGGTGTGAAGGATAGTAGGCAGGACATTTCTGATTTCAGAGCACAATCACAGTTTGTAAGAACCCTGGCAGAGGATGTAATTCAGTTGTTCCAGTCGTGGGTGGTACTGAGTTACGAGGGGGATAATCCTCTGTGGCCAGATTGTGCGACTTTGGGGGTCATGGGAAACTGCAAAGATAAGGCACTGAAGATTTGTTTTTGTACAAGGTTTGGAGGATAATTATTGTCTGAACACTTCATTGAGTCCCCCGGTATATTTCGAGGAGGGCCCTTCATCACTGCAGATGTGGCAACCATGGGTGGATAGGCTGTATGGGAGGGACTTCTTCATATGGACTGGGTGGTAGTTGTCAAAAATGGAGGTATTACTTGTAGTTAGTAAGTTTGATATAGGCACGAACAGTAATGTAGCCGTCTTTGAAGTGTACATCAACACCTATGAAGGTGGCTTGTTGGCTTGAGAAGGTCCTGGTGAAGCAATGGAGGAGAAGCTGTTGAGGTTCTGGAGGAATGCGTATAGGGTGTCCTCACTCTCAATCCAGATCACAAAGATGTCTTCAATGAATCTGAATGAGGAGAGGGATTTTAAGATTCTGGGTGTTTAGGAAGAACTTTTAACCCATATTTAATCACTCATATCCCTGTAATAGACCTAGATGCAAGACCTGTCCCATACATCCTACCACCACCACCACCACCACCACCACCACCACCACCACCACCACCACCTACGCCAGCCTGGTCACAAAGATCACTTATCCCATTGAAGGCAGCACTACCTGTGAAACCAGTCATGTGCTATATAAGCTAAGATGCAGCCATTACGCTGCATTATATGTGGGCATGACAACAAACAAACTGTCTCTCCACATAAATGGCCACATACAAACTGTGGCAAGGAACAAGTTGATACCCTGCTGCTAAGCATGCTGCCCAACACGACATCCTTCATTTCAACTCTACTATATAGTGAGTAGCGACTCTGTTTCATAATATTCTTTGTTTCAATTCAGTTCTTCAGTTTTATGAGTCATTCACCTCAGTTGCGTCTAATTCTATTCCATGTTTAATTTTAAATGAGCTATTTCTTCTTTACAATTTAATTATTTGATAGATTAGAGATCTACTTGCCAAGCAGCAGCAGAAAAAAACACACACACACACACACACACACACACACACACACACACACACACACACACGAAAGAATGTGATGGGTTATTAGATGTTTTTATCTATCCAATTAAATTACACTGTTTGACAAAAGTGTGAACTTAGCAAGGGCTCATCACATGGGCATGCTACTGTTTTCTTTCTGTGAAATCATCATAATTAATTACAGTGGAAATTGCAAATACATTTTTAAATGTTATTCAAATCTGTAGATAATAGCAAAATCTAATTCTGACTGAAAATGTGTGTTGGTACCAGTAGCATGGATTCAGAAAATGTGCTTTGAAAAAAAGAAAAAAATACCTATTGGAGGCAGCAAATTTAGTTTTCAGTGTCAGTTCTGCAATTAGGAAGCCTGTCATTCCATACTATGTAAAGGAAAGTTGCTACTCACCATGCAGCGGAGATGCTGAGTTGCAGATAGACGCAACAGAGAGACTATTGTTGATGAAGGTCTTAATGGCAGTCTTTTTGTTGTGCCTATCTGCAACTCAGCATCTCTGCTATATGGTGAGTAGCAACCTCCCTTCCCATAATACTGTTACATTCCATCCTGGATTTTTGTCTTTCCACACTCTCATAGAAATACACTTATGTATTTTTATGCCTGAAATGAAATAAGAAAATTTTACACAAGATACTAATTTACCCGATGCTTTGTTCCTGTGGGAAGAAATACAGATGAAGCAAAAGCATCTAAAATCAGAGTTATGAACATTACCTTTTGTACAGGAAATGAAGCATTAGCAGACACTGTATTATTGATAAGTAATGTTTATTACATCCCTGTCCTCTACTCAGTGAGAAGATTATGCACTTCAGTGTCCACATGTTCCACAATACAGGTTAACTTTCCATGTAACATGCAACCGAAGGTAGTGCACTCAATAGTGGCTCGACAATACGCTTTTTTAAACTACCACATTGTCTGATTCAACCTACTACATCACCAACAACAAAAAAACAAACTCTAGTTCCACCAGCAGTATCTCATGCAACACATAGTACCATAGGGCAAACAACTGGTAAAATGCACCTATTGGAGCACATGAAAGATGAATATGTTCCTCTTTAAAATACTGACAGCAGAGTGAGGAACCAGCTGCCCCAGTCTACATGTTGCCTTCCTCACCAAACGTTTTTGCAATGTGAACATATTCCCACTGTTTTAACACGCAATTACCTAAATTAATTCATCTGGTCTCTCCCTCTAGTGAAGCCTTCATACTCAGCACCTCCCCCTCACTGTCACTGTCACTGTCTATGTATATGGCTCTCCCCCACTGTCTCATTTTTCTCCCACTGATTTACAGTATATCCCACTGCCAATGTCACCTCTCTCAATTACACTGCCTGTTTTTGTCTTTCTTTGATAAGCTCACTGACTCCACAACTCCTTAACAGCTCAAAAATAATTCTGGGGCATCCAAGTTAGTTGTTTTTCCTTATACACTAAGAGTGTAAGACCTCAGACCAAAATTTTCTCTCTCCCACACTTATGTGTTCATGTATACCAAGAAGCTGATTTATGGTGTCCCTAAGTCTTCCTTTTTGTCTACACAGGCTCCTATCTCTTTTCCTCCCACTGAGTCTATCTTCACAAATCTCGCCTCCTCTTTTACTAACACTGTCTCACTGACTATCACTATCTCATTTACCTTTCTTTTTAAAGAAATTTCCATGATTTGAATATTACTTGTTCATTTGTTTACACAGTCATGATTTCAGCTTTATACCCATTCTGAAGATCATGTTGAAATATTAAGATTGTTTGACCAGTCTGTGAGTTACCGAAAAAATATATTTTTGGTCTTGTAAGGTGTGTTCTATTGCAGGATATGAGTATGTGTGGAAGATATGTGATGTGGCTGATATTGTGCACAGTTGAAAACTACAAATGGGTCTATAAAGTTAGAAACATGTTTTTTTTTTCAATAACAGAACAACACAGCATGACATACATATTAACATTTCAACAGGCATTCAAGAATGGCTATGAAGCCAATGGCATTATTGTGCAAAATAAAAGCACACTCTTAAGTCAATTGATGGAAATTGGTTTTAAAACATCCCCCACCCCCGCAATTGTGTCCCTCATGCTCATTCCCTCATTGTGGAGCATTTGAATGCAATGGAGAAGGTTCAACAATGAAGAGTATGAGAACCACAAGCCAAATCAGAAAAATTACTGGTTGGCATTATGTGCATCATCCACTTGCTTGTCATCGATTAGTGTGTGAACACCACTGATCATTCCTATCTTGCACCATTACTGATGATTAGAAAATGTGTCTTTGTGCTAATGTAAGGGAAGGAATAGAATGGAATGCTTTTGTCTAAACAAGGCAGCAATGCTACAAAAACCACGTGATTTCTACTGTTGTGGATTCAGAAAGTTACCCCAACATTGGCAGACTGCAGTGATTAGTGGAGCAGATTATATTATTTATGACGACTTAAGTCTCCATTGTGTAAAGTGTGTGTTTTTTGAACTTACAGAAAACATTACAGTCTTATGCACCAGCCTAAGATGTTCTGTTTGTCATGAAAGAGTTACTATGGAAATAAGCAGTGAAAGGTTAAGCCTTGAATAACATTTGCCACACTCTGTCCCGTTCTCAATCAGATAGATTTTCTTAAATCTGCAGGACAACTGTGTGAGGAGTTGTGGTGGACAGATTGAGTGAGAATGTCAGTGAAGGGATGGGGTGGCACAGGATGTAATATAGGAGGCACAGGGACTGATACGGGGATATGGACGGAGCTATGCTTGAGGAAGGGCAGCACACGGGTAATGAGTAATGAGGGAAGGAGTATTGTGGAACTTAAGGATGAGTTAAGGGGAACTCCCATATGTTTAAATTAGGGAAGCTGATATGGGAGTGGACGGGGTGACAGAATTGGAGATGGGTATCGAGAATGCAGTACACAGGTTGTGAAGCTACAACCAAGTCAGGCATTTTGTACTCAGTAGCATATTGTCAATGCGTAGTCAATAACCCTCTTGGCAGGCGAGGGATAACTGAGGCACCCAGGCTATTTCACACGTCACGTCAGTGAGGTTGCAAAATACTGCTTCAGGAGAGAAGAAGGATTACAGGGACAATATTCTTCATTTTGAGACATGATGATGAGGTTTCAAATCACTGGACATGAATATGGTTAACTTGATCCAGTCCCCAATAAGATTGGCAATTTTTCTCTTTAAGAAGCTCAACTATGCTGAGTGATTGTCTTATACATAAATATATTTATCTCAAGGTGATTATTTTAATATGAGCCACGACTACGGAATAAGGGGACTGTGATCTTAACATTACTACTTATCATAGTGTGCCAATTTGTAATGTTAGCTCACCTTTACAATGACTTATTTTAAAATGTCAATTTGGTACTTAGAAATTTGTCTTCTTTCTCTTTCATCACATTCCCCTCACAATCTACCACCGCATACATTTTAAACACAACTGCACATTTGTGACCAATCTTTTGTAGTTACAAAGGCACTGCCAATTTTCAGTATGAATTATGTACCATGTAATTAACATCCAGTGTCAAATTCAAGTATAAAATTTTGAACAACTGTTTCACTGAAATGCTTCAGCAAGAAAAATATGGAAAAAAATACCACATAAGAAAATATTAAAATGATAACTTTAACATGTAATTAAGCTACTGAATAAAGCAAAAATCTCACCTGCCAGTACCTCCTCTGGGTGTACCTCTTCCTGCTCCTGCAAAAAAAATTAAAAATCTGAATAACTTTACATGAACTGAATTTAAGCATAAATCAAACACCTTCAAATGTGTCAGTGGTATGTTATCTCACTGCACATGCTCATCTCAGTGTTAGTAAGTTGGTAAATTATATAATGACAGATTATGAATCAGGTGCAGTGACAAGTAGATACATGTGAAATTTTATTAAAGTGCAATTGACGAAAACTGCATAATAATACAAATGAAGAATCACAAAATATTTCTATTTCAATCGAGCATAACTGTCTGAATTCACTAGAGCTGCCAGCTGCCACATACAGCAACTGTCACAGTGCAGGACAAAGAAGGTGCCCACAAACCACAAGTCAACATGGTGGGAATGTAGACTACAGTTGCTAGATTCATGAAGGCTGGTGTAAGGATAATGCCAGTGACTGAAATAGAAGCACAGCATGGTTTGCTGGAATGAACACCCCTCAACTATGACCTGGTGGAGTAGTGTAAAGCAGCATGGAAGGGTTGGGTTGTTTGGGGAAGGAGACCAGACAGCAAGCTCATCAGTCTCATCGGATTAGGGAAGGATGGGGAAGTAAGTCGGCCGTGCCCTTTGAGAGGAACCATCCCATCATGGAAGGGGAAATGAATAACAGACCATTATAAAATTACAGATTATAGAGATAGTGATAGGGTCCATTATGATTGTATCTGCTGCTACCAGGGCAGAAATTTGAAAATGATTCTTGGTCCCAAAGAGCCAACTGAGGTTGGCCCACACAACAGAAGAGGGAGTGGAACAGTTAAAAGAACTAGTTAATTTAATCCAACCAATTTCTTGCTATCCTGAAGGGTGTGACGACACTGTTCAAGCAACAGTTTGCAATGTCTGCAGTTTTCTTTCATAGAATGTTAAAAACATGTAGAGCACATCTCTGCATAAGAGTTGAGTCACAACATGGCTCAGTCAAACAAGGGTCTGGGACACAGCACGGTAAAGATGAAGTGCGAGAATGGAACATTGTGTGGTGGTAATGATAGAATTTTTAAGATTTTCTACTTGGGCATCAGAACTGGGGAAACAATGTTTCCTGAAGGGTGCCAGGGAACAGCAAATCTCTAGAAATCCTTAGAAAGCTGCCATTTGGGTGGGCACGTAGGTGGGGTAGGAGTCAGAAAATGGATAGCTAATGGGAAATGGTCGCTTGAGTGCATAACAAAGACAATGATGAGATGATGGGTAAATTGGGCAGTGCACGAGAGGTCCAGATGGGGGTAGGAGTGCATGGAGTGTGAAAGGCAGGTGGGTACTCCAACAATAAAGCAAATGAGGTTATGGTGACTGAGAAAGTCAGCCAAGAGGCACCTCTCCAACAGGTTCTGGGAGAGTCCCAAAGGGAATGGTGTGCATTACAGTCAACGAGCAGCCAAAATGGGAGAGGGAGTTGGCCAGTAAGCGTGAAGAAGACTGTTCAGTGACACAGAATGACTGAGGTACGCAATCAGTACATATGGAAAAGTTTACGATAGGAAGTAAAATGCAGACTGGAATAGCTTGAATCTGGGTTTCCAAGAAGACTATGAACATCATCCTTGATGAGCAGCATCACTCCACCCAATTACATTGAATCGGTCCTTGGATGATGCTGTGAGGTTGGGGGGATGTCACAGTAGACTGGAAATACACGCGAGAGCTCAAAGCAGGTCATGAGGATTCAATTTTGTTTCCTGGAGGCAGAGAACAAGCAGAGGCTGTGATTACAAGAGCAGCCATAAATCCTCTTTATTGGATCAAAGGCAGCAAACATTCCATTGGTGGATTGTCATGATTAGGAGAGGCGAGAAGGGAAAAATGCAGGGGTGTCACCTCAATGACTATTGAGTGGCAGCTTTTGAAGGCTCACTGCTACAGGGCAGAAGGGCTGGAGAATCAGCCTCTGTAAGATCTACAGAGGTGTTGGCATTCTCATTCTGTCTGTCCTTGAGGTCCAGAGCAGAAAGATGCCCGGAGATGCATACCAGCTACAAGGTGTTCAGTCAGCAAAGGGTATCATGTGGCCACACCATCAAGGAGGAACTGTGAGCCAATACAGAAGCACATTGTTTGCCTTTGTTTGATTTCTTGGATCCTTTCTGGTTGGCATAGGAAGACTGAAATGTTTGTTGGCTGAAGGGACATAGGAAGTCTTTGTGGGAGTATTCATTCCATCCCTCCTGAGCTTTCAGTTGTGTAGCAGGTGACTTTGTCCCATGAGACAAAAGTTTGAGGCTTCTTGCACAGCTGGAGAGGAGGAGGAGTAGGAGGAGGAGGAGGACGACGACGATGACACAGCTGCTATGACACTGGGTGATTTAACAACCACAGTGCTGTATTTCACATCACACATCTGGGTGTCCACATCCTTCATGGAGTGAGATGTAGCACCAATGGTACTGTAACTGCCTGATGGTAGAACACAGGGTCACTGACTAGCCAACAATTTGCGAGTGACCTGGTAAGGCATCTTTTTCCTTGACCCAGATCTCCTGGACACCCAGTCATTGAGATACACGAGACAATCTTGGAAGGAGGTGGCATGATCACCATTGCAACTTGTGCAGCAGAGAGGCCAAGGTAGCCAGGTGACACAGTTGGCTGGGCGTCGCCATGACATTTGACTGTGGTCATAATGATGACACTGGTAGCAGTGCATTGGGTTTGGTGGTGTGCCATTTATGCAGACAGTTACTGCTTGTTTTTCCTGCCCTCCTAGAATGCAGTACAGTGGTTGGCTGCGGCCTAGCATTTAGATCACATGACGTGTTTCACAGGTTGCCCACCACTGAAGGGATACGTAATGTTTCTAGCTGGACTTCAGTAGGTGGAGTTGGTGGGGGGAGGACGTGTGGGATGTGTCTGCATCTAGATCTATTAGAAGGGTATGAGATAGGAGCTGCTGAAAAACACACAGTATTTGTGTGTTACAGAATATCAGTGAGTGCCCCGACCAACAAAAAGCATGAAATTGCACAGTGGGTACCAGAAATCAAACTCTGTTATATACACTGGTGCATGACATACAATAAATTGTTCCTTGAGAGATTGAATACCTAGCACGAATTTCGTATAACTCCAGACTTGCAGTACCTGAAAGAGCCTGCACAATATGTCATCGAAATATTGTGCATAAAATGTTGAAAACTCAGCAGGACTCCTGGAATCACAGAACTAAACACTGACAAGGCTTCTCCATTAGACATTTTGAAGTACGGGCTCAGAGATGTTTATCTAAATATCAAAATTTTCATGCAATATTTACGACACTCCTACTTGGCCTGGACAAGAGGAGGGGTCAGGCTTTGGCAATTCTGCCAAGGCTGCCAGACTACATTGATATGCAGGTCTGTAAATGAAGAACCACCACAGAAACTCAAGGCCTTTTAGAATTTCCACAAATGTAACTGAACGTAATTTAAGAAGGAGACGAACTGCTAATGGACCTCCTCAGACAAATGACAATTTTCCAAATGATGGAGGGAGATATTTTTATTGTAACTACTACAATGTTGAAACCAAACTGGCCTCAAACTGCCCAGTGATTTCTTAACATATTCAGAGAAACAGCACATGTAACGAATGTTTTGTCAATTCTGTGGCTCAAAGAAAATGTTTTTCACCTGTCTGCCATATATTTTTCTGTGCTCATTAAGGGCTTGAAGCCAAAATCATGATAGCAATGAAATAAACAGAAAGTAAAGAAATTCATAAATCAAGTAGGATATCACCTACCTCACAGAAGAACCAACACATTTGAGGTCAATCATTTTGTGTCAAAGCTCTCTTGAAATTGATGTCAACCCACCTTAGCAAGCTCCCATGGGAAGCTAAAACATGGATATCTCGCAACAAAATGTCAGAAAAAAATCAGTTAGGTCATGTACCTATTTCACAAAGAAGTACAATGGAAGTTATGAATTTGAAAGTAGTAAGGAAAGGTGAGTTTGAAGTAAAACTTCTGTCTAACAAAGAACAAAGAAACTCACAAAGGTTACTAAAACATAATGCAGATAGACTCACTAACCAAGGAATCAGGTAAAGGCTATCAACATGAAATTAAAGTGACTAAGCATGGCAGCTTGCAAAAAGATTTTCACAGCACCAAAAATAATTCAATAATAAAAAATAAAGGTAAAATGTGGTGGAATGAAATATGCAAAGAAACCATACCAGAGAGGGATAAAAGATGAATAAGGCAAAAATGCTGAAAGAAAATTCTAGATCATGATCAATCTAAACAACAAATAAAGAAAACTACCAGATTAATCAGAAATACCAAATAAACCTTTGAGAAAGAGAAACTATTGCAAATAGACAAAAATAAATCCCCTGTTTTTTATCAAACTGTGAAGAACAAATTGAAGAGGTTTCAAACCGCAAATATGTTTCTAAAATAAAAATGGCCAAATTGGGTTAAATAATGCTTTCAAGATTTTTCATGAATTTCAAATCTCAGTTAGTAATGAAAATTTTGAAGAAGATTTACCACAAGCTATGCAACAAACTGAAAAAGGAATTAACACCCTCAGAAATAAGAAAGATTGTGGAGAAGATTGTATTTTAGCTGAACTTTTGATGTGGTCCCTGCCAAATAAGGCAAATTAGCTAAATTTACTCTTTGATGAAATCTGAAAAACAGAAAAAAAAAATATCCCAGAGGAGTGGAAAGTTACCTTGATACATCCACTGCATAAGAAAGATAATAAACAGTTGGAAACAACTACATAGTAACCTCTCTACTGTCAGTAGCAGCTAAGTATTTTCCAAAATTTTATCAAGCAGAATAAAAAACAACACTAGACAGCTTGCTTTAGATGAAGGGAAGGTCATGATCAGATCAAATATTTAATCTCATGTCACTAATTCATCACCAATTACTAAATTCAAAGGATATTGTATTATGTTTGTGGATAACAAGAAGGTTTTTGATTATGTTGACAGAAAAACTACAGATAAAATAATTTGAGGATTTGGTATAAGGTCTAAACTGACAAACCTAATCCATGAAACACTTACAGATACCACTGTGTTAAGTAAACCTTATGAGAGAAATTTCACAGCCTTCAAAATAAAAACACATGTACCACAAGGTGATGGCCTGTACCCATCTTTTTTAATACTGTATTAGGGAAAATTGTAAGAATGTATTGAACTCAGCATTTTTCCAATAAGATTAGGAGGAGGAAGAAAAAAGGTCGAAATCAATTTGGAGGTGATTTTGTATTACCTGCCGAAAATGTGGCATCTGCTGTAACACAAACAAATTTTCTGGTGGAAATAGCCAGTAGAAGTGCTTAAGGATTTCTACAGCATGAGGGGGGAGGAGAGGGGGTATGTTAAGAATGCTAGGAAATCCTTTAAAACCGATGTGGTCCAAATAGATAGGTTCACTGTTAAGTTGATACATTGTTGTCGCTCTAACCAACACAGGTTCGACGTCTCAAACTTGGCTCTGGACTGACTGTCTCAGGACCAGAAATCAGGCCCTTATACATTATCACAATGATAGGTGCTGAAACTACACATTGTTTGAAGTTTAATTTACAGAAATTACAATTAAATCTTAACTCGTTAAATAAACTGATTACATCAAAAAATTCCATCTTTTCAACAGTTTCTTCTACTACAAGAGTTAGACAGAATTATTTGTTTAAATAATCAAATTGACAAATTTATGTATGCAAACAATACTTTGGACAAAGCTATTAATTAGTTTGGGATTAAATAACAGATAATTTTGCTAACATGTTTCTGAATAGAGCCAAATAGATACTTTAAGATTACTAGTATTTTGTCTCCCAAATGTTTATAATTAGTACAGAATTTAGATTTGTTTATACATCAACAACAGAAATTAAGTTATGAAACAATTACTGATTTCACCTAATAATGGAAGATACCGACAAGGAATAGTCAAAATAAACTGGGAATTCAATTACATACATAAAATTAAGCACAAAATTTGATCTGATGTTAAGTTCCTTAAAACTGAGGACCAACGTTTCTCTCTTATGAAAATGCAGATTATATTGACATATGTTAACAGTACTTAATTCAAAAGTGACAAAATGAATTTTAAGGAGGCAGATGGCAAAACAAGAGTGGGAGTAAAACTATCCCAGCTTGCTTCATCACAAACACAAGACAGTAGATTTACAAATAAGATTTTAAAATAGCTGTGGGATAAGCAGTACAGAAATAGCTGGGTCAGTGAAGTAAAAAAAAAAAAGAAGTTTTAGAAAGAAACTATATAAGGACAGAAGATGCTAACAGAGAAATCTTTCAGGAAGAAGTTTTGAAAATCAAATTACTCCGAGGCAGGGTAGCTAAAAAGACTGGTTCAAAATGGTCTGCAAAGAGACAGAATATAGTGAACAAATGAAATCATAATGGAAGAAAAGGAAACAACAAACTGTGAGGATCTAAAATTGGAATGTGTTCCTCAGATGAACTATTCACAGGAGAAAAAATAAATAAATAAAAAGGTTATCCATGAACTTTATACAAACAGGCTTTTTCTGTTTGTCAGTCACTGTTTTCTTTTCATTTCAAATAACATATTTCTGTCACAAGATGTCCTGTGTGTATTCCAGAAAGCCAAAAAGTTATAAAAGTAAGAAGATTATAGGCGATAAGAAATTTGCACTGTGTCAAGTTTGTTCAAGAAAAGTTCTGTGCCATACTGGAATGAAACAGCATGCATATTCAGTCAAAATCTGCACACCAAGCAGGAAGAAACATTCTTTAAGCCAGGGGAGGTGCAATTTTGGAATTAAGCAGAAGTATCATTCTGGGCACCGTAATAGGAGAGCATCTGCAGCATATGTGAAAAGTAGCAAAGTTGAACTTAGCACAAGAAGGGAACAAATGGATACACCTTACTTAATAGGGCTCTGTGAAGTTTATGTCTATGTGCTGGAGGGACTTTATATTTAGGCTCATCAGATAAAAAGTCCAGGGAAACTGCTGATTTGATAAAGTTATTTAACACATCACAATGACTACAGAATTTAAGACATTTTTGGCCTTACCTCTGTTTGACCTACACAGCTCTCTCTATCACCATCTAGTGGAACAAAGGGAAGATACTTTTTCAAGGTTCTTAGAATTTACCTAACTTTCACCTGCAATAAAAATAGGAACTTGGAAAAACTGTCTCTTAAATGAGTAATGATGCTTTTTCTGCTGCCAACCTTGAGGGATTTCAATAGTTCCTAGGAGCTTGCTTTGTCTGCATCCATGTACATCCTAAAGTCACACTGGTACTGGTATAAATATTCATAGAATTTAAGAAGTATCAGTTCACCCTCCCATTTCCTTTGAATAGTTTGCACATTCCAATGTCCTGAGGATGAGGGTACTGAATAGGTTTCAAGCCTAACCATATTCAACCCCTGGGAGAGAACATCTTCTCAACATACATCATTAAAAACTTTAAAAATGCATATTTTACTGTAATTGCTGGGATATTTCGGATGTTCTCAACGTATTGTGAGAAAATTTAGTGCACCATTGGGCATCCACTCACTGGAGGGAATATGTAACAACATGAGACTCAAAACGCTTCTCGAATTTTCATGGATCATCCTCCTGCTGTTCAATCACCAATGCAAAACTGTCGTCTGTACTAGTATAATGTTTAATGAACAAAGTTTATGGCTCCGTGTTTATATATTTACATGTTATCTTCGGGAGCGAATTCAGCTGTCACAAAACACATCCATTGAGGCCAACATACCTCGTAAGAGTGGTGTGTGTTTTCTGTAATATATCTATTGTTCCTAATTTATATAAATGGTATGCCCTCTGCTTGCTGATGACACTAGCGTGGTAGGAAAGAATGTTTTGTGGAATGTTAGTATTGTTTCAAGTAATGCAGTTTGAGATATAGGTTCATGGCTTGTAGAAAATAAACTAATGCTAAATCACAGCAAGAATAAGTTTTTACAATTTCTAACAAAAAATTCAACAAAACCAGCCATTTTAATTTCACAGAATGGCTGTACAATTAGTGAAACATAACAGTTCAGATTTCTATATGTTCAGATGGATAGTGAACTGTTGTGGAAAACTCGTGTTCAGGATCTTGTTCAAAGACTTAATGCTGGCATTTTTACTATTTGAATGGTATATGAAGTAAATCACAGTGTGACACAAAAATTAGTCTACTTTGTTTATTATCATTCGCTTATGAGGTATGGTGGTATATTTTGGGGTAATTCTTCCATTTCCCAAAGGATGTTTCGGCTCAGAAATGGCTGGTTCAGGCATTAAGTTGTATAAGCTCGTGTAACTCCTGCTGACCCCTGTTAATTAGTCTGGGTAATCTGACATAGGCCTCTCAATAAACACACATTCTTTGCTGTCATTTCCTGTTAACAGTGTCAGTTTACTCCCAAGAATTAGCAGCTTTCACTCAGTTAACACTAGGAAGAAATCCAATCTGCCTATGGGGCACACTTTCTTGACTCTTGAGCAGAAAGGCGTGCAGTACACTGCGGCATCCATTTGCAGTAAGTTACCACAGGAATTCAAACCTCTTAGCAGTAATCCATGTAGTTTCAAATCAAAATTGAAGAGTTTCCTATCGTGTTGAGGATTTCCTTGAAAAATTAAGCTGATTCTTGTGTTACATTCTTGATTGCATTTACATAAACTTATAGCTCCTCTTTTTTGGTTTCTTAAACATTTTATTTTATCTGGCATATTCCATGACCTTTAAGATTTGTACCAAATATTGGTCCTAGAAAACAAGGTGTATGAAAATTAAAGCACTTACTGAACGAAAGACTGTTTGCCATGGTCAATGCAAGATCTGAAACACCATCACAAGAGTTATCATTTGATTTTGTTTCAGGTACCAAGACCTATCTTAATATCACTGACAGCAAATCCTGAAGGACAAAAGTAGCTAAACAGTTGCTTTTACATCACACTGCACAATTTGTGACACATGTGTTTAAGTACATTAAGGTAGTTCCATTGAATTACTAACCAACACGTGTCAAACACAACAACCACTAAGACAAGTAGATCTCTCGAAGTAGTCTCTTGGTACTTATTTAGCAACCAGGAAAGTATTTTCAGAAGACTTCAGGAAGTTTGTCATGCGATGATTATGTGGAGGAGAATGAGTCACTTATCATTTGTGTTTATGATATTTGCTCAAAAATGAGGAGAACTCACTTCCAAACAGCAATAAGTAAGTATTTTAGACAACAGTAAGTGGTAGTTGTCATTCTGAAAGAATATTAATTGTCATAATTAATGAGTAACAACTACGATATGACCTATTGATTTGGTAAATTGTTTACCTCACCATGTCTATAGTACTGATGAATAGTGGTCACCACCATAAAGTCTTTTTTTAGTTCAAATGGTGGCTTTAAGGGGGGACGTACACGAAACTGCAGTAATTTTAAAAGTATTTTATAAAACTCTAATTTTTTAAGATAATCAATCCAAATTTGGTACAGTTATTAAGAAATGTTATGCGCATATGAACCTAAATTTTCATTTTTATTGACCTTTTACATCTTTAATTATTAACAATTAATTTTTTTTCAACAATGTAATTACAAATGTTCCTTTTTTGAGAAAACTGTGAGAGCAATGTTAATGAATTTTTGTACACACTTTCATACCAAATAATTACAAAACTCTGTGGAGCAGAATTTTTATATCTTCTTTTGTTCAGTTTTTACGGGTCTCCCAATTTCCCTGAAAAATAATATATCAAATTTAAGGAATATTTTCTACCATAAATACCTTACTATTTTATTAAATGAAAATTCCTTCCACAGAATTTTTCACTATAGTACTGACTAGTCATATACCAAATTTCACTTCTCTACCTTTTGTGGTTTTTGAGAAAAAGGTACATAAAGTTATAAAAATGTAAGTTACGGGAAAACTGAATCAATGATTTGATAGTGTTTGTATTAGGTCTTACCGTCTCTGTGTGAACTAGTGCAAGCCATATGCATACTCCTCTTCATCTGCAAGCAGTCTCTTCTTTGCTTGTCTTCTTTGGTTAACCTGCTGTTCAATTTTATTGGCTGTAATATCAGCCGCAGCAACTCTTTTGTCATCGATGTCCTTCAATATTGAATAGGTGAAAGCTCCTGGATGAAATCCTAGCCTCTGTAGAGTTTTTATTCTTCCAAGATTACCATTGTTAAAAACTAAACAAGCATCATATGCAGCAATTTCAACAATAATTGTTGAAACAAATGTTGTTTTTGGGCAACGTTTCCAAATCAGTGAGTTGTAACTTTCATTAGGGTTTTGTGTCTTTCCATGCACACACTTTCGTAGGAGGTCTGGCTCTGCTAAACACCTAAATGTTGGTTTTATAGCACTTAAAACAGCCACAGGTAAACTGTGCTTGTGTGAATAGTTCATGCCATCACGCTCAGCCTGCTTGAATTTGCACCACGATATGTCACACAAATTATGTACAGGTTTGTCATCTGTGGATAGTTTATGAAAATAAATAGACCACACAGCCTTCTGCATGTTATTCAAATTTCCACTGTTGTCCCTTATTGCCTTGCCATAGTACACTTGTAAAGAATGAATTTCTTTGTCTGTGAGTCTGTTGGGACCACCTAAAAGTTTTCCATCCTCAAGTTTCCTGCCCTTCAATTCACGTTTCAATTTTAAAAGTCTGCCTCCCATTCGTTTTTGCACATGTCCAACACATTCCAACTTTTCTATAGCACAATGGGGACCATAAGGTTCACTTTCCAAAACAGTTTTGAAGGAGCTGGAGTCACCATCACCAAGGTATTTTGTGTATCTAACACCGTACTTTTCCACACTTCGATGGAACATAAGTTTCATAGCTGCAGGTTCCATTCCACCACTAGAACCAGAATAATTTCTACAGCACACTTTCTTGTGTTCAACCTGCCACTTATTTTCTTCCACTTCACCAGCTCTCTTTCCGAGTACACAGCTATAGCAATATTTGCTCATTACCTGAACGTCAAGAATTTTTCCAGTATCAACACTAATGACAGATGATACTCCATACAGTGATGTATGTCCACGCTTCATCCACGTTCCATCACATGACACACACAAATCGGTGTCTGGCGTGTTATCTGCTTCTGTCTTTAGTTCACTATTCATCTTCACAGCTTCCTTTGCAGAGGACTTCAAGTTTTCTTCCACTTCCTCTTGAAGAGCACTTAGCAGTGTTTTATTTCCAGTGGTGTACCTAGCACTTGGTTGTGGCATGTTCATGATCCCACAAAACAGTCTGGTACCTTCCCTGCCTATGCCCAAACATCTCATGCCATATATTAAACGCATATTTGCTTCATATATCCGGTTACTTGATGCCGAAGTTCTAAAAGCAGTGTCTGAATGACAGCTTTCACAAGTAAGATGCAACATACACACTATTCCAATTCTGTTTTCTTCGTCATATAATCTCAAACTTTTTGCACCACAGTCAGCACATACACAAGCAGATGATATAATATCAGATAGTATTTTCAAATCAATAAGCCTAAAACCACTAGTAGCTTGAGTGTCTGAGCCACAATCATCAAGTGATTGACAGCTGTCAATTTTCCTTCTCGAAGCACTCGCTTTCTTGGTTGAAGTATCGTTTCCATTTGTTATTATGGGGCTGGTTTTCAAGTTGTCTTTACTACATCGAGAAGCTTGACACTTTCTAACCTTTTTAAACACCTTACTAGAACGCGGCATGCTGCAAAATATAATAACAAGTCTACTTACAACTTTCGTAAAAATGTATTCCAAACAAACACTCGTAAACAAACGCTATAAATCAAAGAATATAAAACCAGCGGCAGAGATATTATTCCACAGCCTTCTTGATGTAGTACACAAACGTTCCCTGCATTGTGACTGCACAAAACTGGAAAAAAACGCAGTATAAATAGATATACGAGAGGATGAAGACCAAGATGGGGGGGCGTCGCCCTGTGCAAGCTATTACAAATTATTATTTTTTTCCCCCTTAGAAGCGGAATTGGAACGTAATATTTGGTAATTGAAATTTCAATACCATGTAGTAAATGAAGAGCCAATAAAATTTTTTTCACAAATTTGGTCATTTTCATGTACGTCCCCCCTTAAACTTTTATACACTTTAGGAGCTTTCTGTGCTGCACATGAGAACTGGTGCAGATTGATGTAGGATTTCTGGAGGGTGAGATGACAATAGTTGCTTTGTCGTTCTTCAAAGTACATGATGATTTGAGTGGTTTACTCCATACTGATGATATCTCTCCTTGGGTTGATTCCTTGCTGTTTCATTCTGGTTCAGCATTGTGGATTCCCCCTAAATCTGTGAGCACCGTGACAACTACCATTACACAGGAGAACAAAGATGAAGTTGAGCTGTCGTTAAGATTCTGCATAATAACCAATGACACACGACTTGACATTAATTATTAAAGAGAGTTACTTGTTTTAAATTAAGAGCCAGTATATGATTGGTCTTTGAGAAATGTTTTGGATCATACAGCAAATAATTTAGACTTGAGATAGCATTTCAATTTCCATTGTAAAAGAAGTTGTGATGTTTGTGGTGTCAGGAAACAAACTGGCATGGGAGATGTAAAGAGAATGAAATGGAAATGAATAGGATATGAAGGAAGTAGTTTTTATTTTATTTAAGTAAGTGTGTAGAGTGCATGGCAGTACAGTAGAGGAGGAAGTATTGTAATGGCTAAAAGCCCAAATGTAATGAACTTTGTGAGCACCTGAAAGGAGGCCAGGAAGTAGTGTGGTGTTAATTACAGGCCACAAAATTGAACTTTCTGCTACTGGTGAAACATACCATGGCTCCATCAGTTGTACCGGTGCTCTTTCCACTTTCACTCTCCTCAGCAATAGGAGATAGAACGCTTTGAATTGTACCTGATTGACAGAAAACATTTTGAGTTAATATAAAAAACTCTATCTGCAAAAGTAAAACAAATAATTGATTAACTAATAGTGTTTCAACATGGCATGATAAAGAACAGAATCAATTATTTCAGTCTTGTAGAGTGCCTACTAATCAGTGAATAAATGAGCATCTAATCTACTCAATTATGTACAACAGTGAACATTAATAAAACCCTGTCTTTCTGGAACTCAGTTAGTGAAGTTGCAGGCTGCTATCTGAAGACAATCAGGGGAAAATAAACTTTCATTGTCAACACTTCACATAATTGCTGATCAAAATTTAAAATGCTGTAATAATCTGCTACTTAAAACATATAATCTTATGTTACATGGTTAACACACTGTGGCAAGTTTAATAGTTAGGAACTGTGTCTATGCCTGTGTATGCAGCTTCACTCATTGCAGGCATATACCAACTTTATATTCATCTGGTATTTGACAATGAGAGCACTTAGTGACTTCCAAAAAACTTCACCCATAATTTCAAATTATCATGAATTTTTCTCAGAGAGAGCCCACAGAAATCAATAGCAAAAATGCTTACCAATTACTATATTTTCATTGTTCTACATTAAAATTGCCACATCACATGCATACAATGTAACACGCCTTTCTTTACTTACAGATGGGTACAAGTAGCTAGGAGAATGAGTGGCAGATGAGGTGGGGTACTTCTCAGGAGGATTCTTTGTAGAGGTGAGTCAGAAAGGAAAGATGATGAGTATGGCAACAGAATGGAGAAGGAGACATAACAGGAATGAGGTTGAAATGTGTGGTGTAGCATCTGGCTGGTGCTTCACAATCCCGCCTTATGCCCCACAATGGAGGGCTTTCAGTTGCTGGCATGCTAACAGGGCTGAAACTGAAACTCACACTCAGTGCAGCTCATCTTTCCCACGACAGCCACTGCATAGTTTCCACATTTGAGCCATGTGACACTGGGCTTTACAGCATTTCTCCATTGCACAGACTTTGTAGGTCAATTCACAGTGGCTCACTTGCCATTCAAAGTTCCAGACTCGATATCAACTATCTGCTTCTGAGTCCCATGACTATATTAATAAGAATGCAGCCCACAATATTGCCATTGCCAGTCCAACCTACACTGTAGGTGCCTACAGGAGTGTTTGTGACTTATTACAGACAGAGGGCTCAAGTGAAAGCTTAAAGAATAGTTTTCATATTAGCGACATCTTTTAGTGGATCAGGGCATTCTCTACCTTGCCTTCACCAGAGAGCTGTTTCATTTGCTGCATGTTGGCATGTGCAATCTGTGTCGCAATGAAAGACTATTCATTTTGGCTATTCAGGAACATCTCTCTTTCTGGCTTTTTTTTATTACTTTTTTGTCTCTGGAAACTTCTTACCAGTGTCTTGTGTTTCATTAGGTAGAGTTCATCTCTGTGTTCAAGTGCTTCTTGACAGTGGTTGAATGGTTTTGCTCTATGTTCAAAAAACATTCTTCACATTTCCTTTGGGTTGCAGATGACTCTGCACAATTGTTCTCCCATGTTCTGTGATTATTTGCCTTATAATTACTTGTTCTAACTTGTCTCTATCTTGTGTCACTTCATTCCTTAATTCTCATGTTTTTCTGCCTGCACCGTTCCACCACACCGTTCCTCCCTAATGATGTCCTAGCCATTTCCTGTATTTTTCTTCCAGGTCTGTGCCTCCTGGATGGCATTGCTATCTCCTCCATGGGGATGAGAGTTGTCATATTTTTGCTGTTGTTACAGTATCAATTTTTCCTCTGAGTGCAACATCATTGGAATCTAGGACATCACCAGCATAGCTTGCAGTGCTCAACTTACACCTTACAGAGTAGGTCTCATATTAGTGAGAACCTGAAAGTGTATCAGGACTGTTTTTAGGTTGCTTTCACTGGAAATCTGTTGCACTTGCCCAACATCATCATGCGTCTTCTTTGTAGCAATGAGGTTCTTATGTTTGTAACAAACTCAGCACATTTCTCTCCTTGTGCATAGATCATCCACAATAGGTGAGATGTATGACCACGAGTGTGGGTGGTAGACGGGGCAAGGGAGTTCCCTGCTGGACTCCCTGTAAAGAGGTGAGGCAGGAACACAAACAGATTGGTCTGGGAACAGACTGTAGTGAAAGTCCTGATGGGAAATATTTTATGAGCAAGGCACTGGCACCAGATATAAATCAAGAGAACAAGATGTTAAGATAAGTTTAGTGTTTAGTAAGAAATTACATTTACTCTACATTCTATCTCAATGAGTATTTTTTCTGTATCACCAATAATTCCTGACTATGCTATGTTTCATGTCAAACTTTCTGTAAGATAAAAATTAAATTGAATTGAATTACTATAACAACAAAAAATAATCCATTTTTACAACAATGTAATTGGATAGGAAAAAATCTACTCACCAAGCAGTTTTGTTTTGTTTGTTTCATTTGGCTTTAGGACACAAAAAACAACTGGGGTCATACGCACCCAAGTCAAGACTATAGACCACGAACACAGAGAGGAGTTAAACAACTTCACATCTGTCCCAATTGACAGAATAGGAGACAGCTAAAACCAGGCACATGGAAACAAGGCAAAAAAAACCATACAGAAATGGAGGTCCGAAACTAAAAATTAATTGGCCTTCGTCATAGTGCTTCGGCGGATGAAAAGTAAAACGCAGTTGACAGCTCTCGCATCATTCTCTAAAATGGCTGATAAATCAGATGGCAAACCCAGGCTGGAATGTAAATTGTTAAAAAGGGCATTCCAGCAGGAAGTGGTGGACAGTTAAATTTTGGGGGTGATGAGTACAAAGTGGTGGGGTAGCTCCACTTAGCAAATGACAATGGCTAAAAAGGCTGTGCCCAATATGCAGCCCAATTAAAATAATCTCCACCTGGTGGGAGGCACTCATTCAAGGCACTGGCAGAGGCTTAATAAGCCAAAGCTTATTCTTGTGAAGGGAGGAACACTGACGATGCCAAAGGGACAGCACCTCCTGACAGGTGGCAATACAGAGATCATTGGAAAGAATATAGGTAATTGCAGGCTGAGGTACAAGGACTGCAACCTTGGCAGCAGCATCAGCAGCCTTGTTTCCTGGCAGACTGACATGACCAGGGACCCACAGGAACATGACACTGGTTCCACCAATAGTGAGCAAGTGACAATTTACCTGGAACTGCTGCACTAAGAGATGAGCAGTGTACAGTGCACATAGACTTTGGAAGGCAGTGAGTGAGTCTGAGTGAAGGACACAATTGTGAAGGCTGTGTCCCCTATGTATCCGTGGCCTGATACAAGGCGAAAAGTTTGGCTGCAAATACTGAGGAGTGTGCCGGCAGCCGATATCAAAAGACATGGGTGCCAATGACGAAGGCATACCTGACCCCATGATTAGTCTGAGACCCATCAGTGTATACAAAAGTACTATAGTGACATTCCATTCAAAGATCATGAAACTGAAGGCAACAGATCAAGGCTGGAGTAGTGTTCTTTGGAAATGAAGGAAGGCCAAGATTAACATGGGCCACTTTGCAAAGGAAAGGTGATGAACAGTTCATACCCACTAGGAAAGTTGCCGGTAGTGTGAAGTTAAATCGCCATAGCATGTGGCGAAAGTGGACTCCAGGAGGTAACAGAAGAGGGACGAGTCCCGTACTGATGATCAAAGGTATCATTGAAGAAGGATGCATAGGCAGAGTGGCCATGCTTGGCAGACAAATGGCATGCATAATTGCTGAGGAGAAAGTAATGACAGTAGGACAGTTGTAGTTCAACAGTGTCAGCATACAGACCCTAAACTGGGCTGGTGTAAAAGGTGTCCTTGGCCAAACAGACGCCACGATGGTGGATAGTGTTGAGACAGCATAAGAGGGATGGGTGTGCAAACTCCTAAACAAAGCACCCATAGTCGAGTTTCGAATGGACAAGGGTCCAAAACAAACTGAGGAGAGTGGTTTGATCGGCACCCCACGAAGTATCATTGAGGACATGTAGGAGATTGGGGAACCTCGTACAGCTGCGGGCTGCCAGGTAAGACACATGGGAGGATCAATAGAGTTTCCTATTGATCAGGAGCCCCAAAAATTTCATAGTTTCAATTAATGGAAGAGCAACAGGACGAAGGTGTAGATATGGTGGGAGAAATCATTTTTGCCACCAGAAATTCATACAGATGGTTTTATCAGGGGGAAAAGCGTAAGCCATTGTCAATGCTCCAGTAGTAAAGACTATCAAGACAGTGCTGAAGACACTGCTCAGTGAGACAGGTCTATGGAGAACTGCAATAGATGGCAAAGTCATCTACAAAAAGAGAACCGGAGATGCCTGGCGGGATACGGGCCATTGCAGGGTTAATGGCGATAAGAAAGAGGATGACACTCAGGGTGGAATCCTGAGGCACACCATTTTCCTGGATAAAGATGTCCAACAAGGCAGAACCCACATGCAACTTGAAAACTCAGTCTTGTAAAAATACCTGAAGAAATCAGGGTTGGTGCCTACGGAAGCCCAACATTTTATGAGTACAGAGGATACCAGTTCTCTAGCAGGTGTTTTAGGCCTTCTCCAAATCAAAAAACACAGCCCAGTCTAGGATTTTCACAGAAAACCATTCATAAAATGGGTGGACAACGTAATGAGATGGTCAACTGCAGAACGCCACACTCTAAATCCACACTGAGCATCCATCAGTAAATTGTGAGATTCAAGCCACCACACCAGCCAGTCATGAATCATACAAATTCCATCACCTTGCAAATGCATCTGGTAAGATACATGGGGGTGTTGGTGGGTGGGGGGGGGGGGGGGGGTAGCCAGAAGGGAAGTTTTTAGTGGAAAGCACTTGCCCACAAGAGAAAGGTGCTGCAACATCTGAATGTGGATGGTGTCTGGCCCTGAGGTGGAGGATCAGGATGAGCTGAGAGTATGATCTAGCTCTGTCATAGTGAAGACAGGTTTGTAGCACTCATGATTCAGAGAAGGGAAGGGTCTCACCCGAGCCCCCTCCACTTGTTTCTGATGGAGGAAGGTAGGGTGGTGGCAGGAAGAGCTGTAAACTTCTGCAAAATGGCATCCCAAGGTGTTGAAGATAGCAATAGCGTCCACAATGAGATCATCAGCTACTGTCAAACCAGAAAACTGGGAATGGATCTTTGTTCCAGAGAGCCGTCTGATGTTGGCCCACATGACACAGCAATGTGTGGTACTGATAAAAGAACTAGTGAATGAAATCCAGCTAGCTCTTTTGCTATCCTGAAGAACAAGATGACTCTTTGCACGCATGTTTTTGTAATGAATGAAGTTTTCCAGACTAGGGTGGGGGTTAAAAATGTGGAGAGCACATCTACATGTGCAAATTGCATCGCAGCATGCCTCAGTCCATTAAGGGACTGGGACACGACATGGTAGAGAGGAAGTGTGGGGGATGGAACGTTCTTCAGCAGTAAGGATAACATATCCCAGTAAGGATAACATATCCCACAAATGTGGGATATTCGACCTAGTCATCACAACTGGGAAATCTCATTCCTTGAAGGTCGCCAGGGAGGAAGGGAGGAGTAAAGCTGGCAGTTAGCCCTAGAAAGCTGTGATGGGCAAGCTGGGCAGTGTAGAAGGATAGGTCCAAATGGGAATAGGTGTGCGAGGAGTTGGACAGGGAAGTGGGTGCTCCAGTATTGAGGCACAGGAGAGGTTAAGTTCGTTAAGCAGGTCAGCCAAGATGGCACCCCTCTGACAGGTCCTGGGGGAACCCCAAAAGGGATGATTTGCATTAAAGTCACCAAGCAGCAAAAATGGGGAAGGTAGCAGCCAATAGTGACATACCCTATCATGTATTTAAGTGCCTGCCTATCACTCAATGAAGCAGTCCGATATTCGCCTAAGTCTCTCGATATCTGGCTTACAGACATCACGTTTACTTGGCTTACTTCCATGTACCAGTGAACATTGTTGATTTTGTGAGGTTTTCACTTGTGACCCCGTTGCTTATTGCTTGTTGTTCTTGGTGTCTTTCTCTGTCATCTGTCGTCATGCTTGTCCTTCCTGTCCCATTCCTCCATTTTGTTTGTTCACGGGCTGCTCCCTTTCAGTTCCACTGCACTTTCCTTCACGGCCAATGCCACAACCACCCTCGTGAGTTGTTGTGACCCAGCCAACAGAGGCCAGTTCTGTTGGGACTCCTCTTTGCCTGATAGGTCTATGGCATCTGCGTCTCCAGCAACGGTCGGGCGGTACACTTCCATCTTGCGCACAGTCCTTTACCACACATTCTCGAGCTGAATGTTCCCACCGCTCAGAAAAGAAACGTGTATGCTGTGTTTTTTTTTTTTTTTTTTTTTTGGTTGTGGTTTTAGGGCGCAAAACTTCTATGGTCATTAGCGCCCACCCCGTGACGTAGAAAACAGGAAAAAAACGAAATTTAAAATCAGCAGCAATGGGAACAAGGTCATAAAAATTTGAGAAACTAAAGGCAAAAGGAATGCTTAAAAATCCACTATAGAAAGGGGTTGGTTGTCCCCCAAAAAAAGCTTCAAATGACTGACGTCATTTCACTGTCACTAATAAACTGTAGAACGCGGTCAGCTGAGCGCGTGTCATCTGCTAAAATCGACGATAGATCAGGCGATAGCTGTAGACGGGAGCGTAACGGATTAAAATAGGCGCATTCAATTAAAAGGTGTCTGACCGTCCACAGCCGAGAGCAGTGGGGACAGAGTGGGGGAGGATCACCGCTTAAAAGATGTCGATGACTAAAAAGACAGTGCCCTATCTGGAGTCTAGCTAAAATTACCTCCTCCCGAAGACACGTTCGGGAGGAAGAGGTCCAAGCGCAAGGAAGGGCTTTCACTTCCCGCAATTTATTATGGCGAAGTGTTGACCAATGCGCATGCCATAAATGAGCAACTTGGTGACATAAACCGCTCCGTAGATCGGTAAACGGAAGAGACTGAATAGCTGCCTGAGGAAGAGAGACTGCAGCCTTGGCCGCTATATCGGCCGCCTCATTTCCACAGATACCAGCGTGTCCCGGGAGCCAGAGGAACGCCACTGAGACGCCCCCCAGGTGGAGCAAGCGCAGACAGTCCTGAATCCGGTGGACCAGAGGGTGCACAGGGTAAAGAGCTTGGAGACGTAGGAGAGAGCTGAGAGAATCTGAGCAGATTACGTACTGTATCCGCTGATGGCGGCGGATGTAGTGGACAGCCTGGAGAATAGGGTAAAGCTCCGCAGTATAAACCGAACACTGGTCGGGAAGCCGAAAGTGATTTGGGGTGACGCCAACAATATAGGCACTCCCTACACCTAACGATGTTTTCGAGCCATCGGTGTTAATAAATGTGACTTCTGTCATTTGTGCACATAGAGCAGCAAATGCCCCACGTTAAACAAGTGTAGGGGTACCATCCTTGGGAAATTGACATAGGTCTCTGAGCAAGTCGATCCGGGGACGGAGCCAAGGCGGTTCTGTCCCCCAAGTTGTCAAGAAGGTTTTAGGAAAGCGGAAGGAAAGAGAATGGAGCAGTTGACGGAAGCGGACTCCCGGGGGTAGTAAGGAGGAGGAGCGGCCTGCATACCCGACATCAAAGGAGGTGTCGAAAAAAAAGTCATGGGCTGGATTAGCAGGCATGGAAGACAGATGGCTAGCATAGCGACTCAGAAGGACTGCCCGCCGATTGGACAGTGGAGGTTCAGTAGTCTCAGCATAAAGGCTTTCCACAGAGCTGGTGTAAAAAGCTCCAGACACCAAACGTAATCCACGGTGGTGGATAGAGTCGAGACGCCAAAGAATAGACGGCCGAGCAGAGGAGTAGACTATGCTTCCATAATCCAATTTCGAGCGCTAGAGACGCTAGAGACGAAAAAAGTGTCCAATCGGCTTGGGCAAACTTCCAGTGTCGCGAGCGCATATATGGCAGTTGAGGCTGCAGTCGAAGAACACATGGAAAGTGGTCACTCGAGTGTGTATCATCAAGGGCGAACCATTCGAAGCGCCGAGCTAGCGGAACAGTACCGACCGCAAGGTCCAAATGAGATAAATTTGCCGTGGAGGCAGACAAAAATGTGGGGACCCCAGTGTTGAGGCAGACTAGATCCGCTTGGTGGAAGACGTCTAGCAATAGTGAGCCACGTGGACAAGGATGTGGAGATCCCCAAAGCGGGTGGTGGGCATTGAAGTCCCCAACCAGCAAATAGGGGGGTGGAAGCTGATCAAGAAGATGAAGGAGATCAGCTCGTGCCAGTGGTGTAGACGATGGAATGTATACCGTACAAAGAGAGAACGTGTATCCAGAAAGGGAAAGACGGATGGCGACAGCTTGGAAGGAAGTGTTTAAGGGGATTGGGTGATAATGGAGAGTATCATGGAGCAGAATCATGAGTCCTCCATGGGCTGGAGTGCCTTAAACAGAGGGGAGGTCATATCGGACGGACTGAAAATGAGGGAGAACAAAGCAGTCATGGGAATGCAGCTTTGTTTCCTGAAGACAGAAGATGACCGGCGAGTAGGATCGTAAGAGAATCGACAATTCATCCCGATTGGCGCAAATGCCGCGGATATTCCAGTGGATAATGGACATAGGGTGAACAGAAAGTGGAGAAACGTGACCAAGGGTGCAACGACTGCTCAGAGCTTGCGACCGACAGCATGAAATGGCATTCAGTCGAAGGCAGAAGATCCTGATCCATAGGTTGGTCAGGAGCAGCTCCTGCCACCAACGATCGGCCAGTTGACCGGCCACCAGCAGTGCGCCTCGGCGACACAGAAGATGGCCGAGGGCGATTTCCGCCAGGTGGTGCTGTAGATGGGACACGCCTTGGCGGAGAAGGAGAGGAACTGTGTTTCTTCGTAGCCTTCTTGGAGGTATGATGTTTAGATGAAGGAGGAACCGATGGTTGTGAAGTTGCAGTACGTAAAAACTCTTCACGAGAATGCTCTTTTTTCGAAGACTTGGCGTCTGACTTTTGGGCTCGAGATTTAGCAGAACCCGACGAAGGGTGAGCCATAGAGTGGGCAGGCGAAAGTGGTGAGGTTGAACGGGCGATCTTTGCGCTGGCAGATCTGACCACCGTGGTACTAAATGTGAGGTCGCAAGTCTGCGTGGCCGCCTCCTTTGTTGGCCGAGGAGAAGCAAGGACAGTGCTGTACTTTCCTCTCTGAGGCATGGTGGGCTGTCGACTGGCGAGTAACTTTCGAGCAGCAAAGGTCGACACCTTTTCCTTCACTCTGATTTCCTGGATGAGCTTTTCATCCTTAAAAACGGGGCAATCTCGAGAGGAAGCAGCGTGGTCACCCATACAGTTGATGCAGTGAGGGGATGGAAGTGGACAAGCACCCTCATGGGCATCCTTGCCACACGTAACACATTTGGCCGGATTGGAACGGGACTGGCTGGTGTGATTCAACCGCTGACATCGATAGCAACGCATAGGGTTTGGGACATAAGGGCGAACGGAAATTATCTCATAGCCTGCTTTGATTTTTGATGGGAGTTGAACTTTGTCAAATGTCAAGAGGACAGTGCGGGTTGGAATGATGTTCGAGTCAACCGTTTTCATAACCCGATGAACAGCGGTGACGCCCTGGTCAGACAGGTAGTGCTGAATTTCTTCGTCAGACAATCCATCGAGGGAGCGTGTATAAACGACTCCACGCGAGGAATTTAAGGTACGGTGCGGTTCCACCCAGACAGGGAAGGTGTGGAGCAGAGAAGTACGCAGCAATTTTTGAGCCTGGAGGGCACTGTGTGTTTCTAACAACAGGGTACCATTCTGTAATCTGGAACAAGACTTTACAGGACCCGCAATTGCGTCGACACCTTTCTGAATAATGAAAGGGTTGACCGTGGAAAAGTCGTGACCTTCGTCAGACCGAGAAACAACAAGGAACTGTGGCAACGATGGAAGAACCGTCTGTGGCTGAGACTCAGTGAACTTACGTTTGTGAGCAGACATAGTGGAAGGTGAGGAAACCATTGCGGAAGACTCCCCCATGATTACCGGCGTCTCCGATGGCACGCTCCTCCCTTGTGGGGGCCCTCACCGAGGGCACACCCGCCTTAGGTGATTGTTCACACCTCAGGTCACACCTCCCGACAAACGGACGTAGGGACCAATCGGCACTTTCGGAAGGTATCAGCTCGGGTAATCACCCCTCCCTGGGCCTGGCCGTTACCAGGGGGTACGTACGTGTCGTACCTGTCTACCCGGGGCGGGGAATTACGCGTTACCCCGTCACCGGCTACGCATGGAAGTGCATGGGTCGGCCTTCAGACACGCACAGGGAGGAAAAAAGAGAAAGGGAAAGGAAAGAAAAGGGGGTCTCAAACGCCACAGCGGAGAAAAGGGCAAGGAGAAGAGGGAAGGAAAAGAGAAGGACAGAGGAAGGACGAGGACTTGCAAGTGTAAAAGCAAGGAATTTGGAACAGTTTCGAGCGTCCGTCTCCGGACGTAGGCACAAACCATACTCCCAGAGGGGGAGAAAGGGAAGGAAAGAGACAGAGGTGAGGGGGGGGGGGCGAAGATGGGGGACGGGGAGGGATGCGGAAAGGGAAGGGAAGGTATGCAGCCCGGAAAAGAAGGAGGGCCACATTAGCTCGGGGTCCCGTGCTCGCTACGCACGTGTCCACAAAAGAGTTGTGGACCCCCAGGGGGGGTGTATGCTGTGTGACAACGAGGGCCACATTCAATCGGCTTGTCGCAGTTGCTCGACTCACTTCAGTCCTGCCCCTCCTGGGCCTCAAGATACCATACATGCTCTGCAATTGATTGTCCCACTGGATGACCCATCGGTGCGGTAGCTTTTAGCTTTTCCTCACATTCAGCCTTTTCACGGAGGATGACAGTTTTCAGGTCAACACTGGGGCCACTGTCTCCATGATTAATATGGCAACATACATGCGACTGGGTTCTCTTGAGTTGTCACCTACCTCTCAGCAGTTGGTCACCTCCAGAGATGGTTCAATTCCCCTTCATGGGCAGTTTATTGTCCAGGCAATTTACAAACACGTTCCCCAGCTCCTTACCCTATTTGTCGTCTACTATCCATTGGCTTCGAATATTGTTGACCTGGATGCATTTCAACTGTTTAACTTCTCAATTTCTGATGAAGTTGAGGTCGTTTCCACAGCTGTTCTTTTTCAGGACCTGGTCAATCTGTGCTCAGCTTCTGTGTCATTGTTTGTCACAGATCTCGGATGTGATTCAGATTTTCAGGCACACATCACACTTCGGCTGGAAGTGCAGCCTCACTTTTTCTGGGCCCCACCCCTTCCGGTCAAGCAGGAACTGTATCGGCTCCAGGTTACTGGCATTCTGGAGCCTGTGACTTGTAGTGCCTGGGCGAAACCTTTGGTGGTCATACAGAAACCCAATGGGTCTCTTTGGCTGAGTGGGGACATTGCGCTACTGTCAATGCTCAGCCCCTCATAGACACTTACCCCATTCCCTGACAGGAAGACCTTCTCACCAAGCTAGCCGAGGGAGAGAACTTTTCAAAGATCGACCTGGCTGAGGCATACCACCAGTTACCCTCAGATGCCAATTCCTGGAACATCATGATTATCAACATGCCTTTCTGATTGTACAAGTACAAGCACCTACCATTTATTGACTATTCGGTGCCAGCCATTTTCCAGCAATTCCTGGCGCAGCTTAGGCAGCCCTGCAGGAATTGTCTGAATGACGTCTTGGGTACAGGTCATTCCCGCCAGGAACACTTGCAAAACCTCAGTGCCTTACTTCACACTCAGCAGTCTGCAGGTTTACGCTGTCAGCTAGACATGTGATGTTTTTCTTTCAACCAGAAGTGGAATACTTAGGCCACTGGCTTAGCAAAGATGGCATTTGCCCTTCAGGTCATAATGTTGTGGACATTGAAGGCCCACCTCATCCCAAGGACTTATCTGAACTCCAGGTGTTTTTGGGCAAGGTTACTTATCACTTAAAGCTCTTACCCCAGACTGCCTCTGTAGCTCAACCCCTAATTCACTTGTGTCACAAAGGGGTACAGTTTGATTGTGACCAGGCTTTTCTCTGTTTAAAGGTGATGCTTAACTCTGCCCCTTGCCTTACTTCCTTCTTTACGGACCACCCCTTGGTTGTGGCAGCTGATGCATCAGCATACGGCATTGGGGCCCTCCTCATGCATGAGAATGTCAATGGCTCTGAACAGCCCATCACTTATGATTCTAAGATGTTTACCCCAGCACAACAGAACTACTCCCAGATTGGAAGGAGGCCCTGGCAATAGTGTTCGGTGTCCAAAAGTTTCACAACTATCTCCTTGGAGCAAAGTTCACTTTCCTGACAGACCATAAACCCTTAGTTATGCTTTTTGGGCTCCACTCCCACATTCCAGAGTGGACGGCTCATTGTATCCAGCACTGGGCATTATTTTTATGGAATTACACTTACACCATCCAGTATAAGCCAACCGCCTATGATGCTAATGCAGACGCTTTGTCACATCTCCCAGCAGGTCCTGACATTGTGTTTGACGAACAGATGGTCCTCTGTTTCCACATTGATTCCACCCACCAGGACACGCTGAATGCTCTGCTTCTTATGGCTGCCACAATGCCACGGCTACATGCCGAGACCCTGTCTTGTGGCAGGTCCTCCGCTATGTGGTCCACTGGTAGCCCATCTATATTACTCATTGGATGTGGACCAACTTCAGCCCCTGGCAACCACTGTACCACAGTCTCTCCATGGTCGATGATGTCCTCCTGTTAGCCATGGAGTCTGATCCCATCAGGTGGACATCCCTCCAGATTTGTGGCATCAAGTGCTCAGTTTGTTACACTGTGGGCACTGGGGCATGTCCCACATGAAACTTTTGGCTCATTTGCACATGCATTGGCCAGACATCAATGATGATGTTGACTGGCTCATCCGTGGGTGCACTTTGTGTGCACGTCACCAGGCAAGCCCCTCCTCAGTCATTTGCACCCTGGCTTGTACCTTACCAGCCATGGCATCGCACCCATCTTGATTCTGAGTGCCTGTTTTTGGGGTCTGTGTGGTTACTTATCATTGACACCTACTCCAAATACCCATATGTTGACCGTGTTTCGGCCACCGCCAAGGAGGCCACACTCGTGGCCCTGGCCCAGGTTCTCACCTCTGAGGGCCTGCCTCACACATTGGTCTACCATAATGGCCCACCAATTCATGGTGTCCTCCTTCCATGACTTCTGTCTGGCCAATGGTATCAAACATATCCTCCAATGGCGCAGCAGAGAGGCTTGGCCACACGTTTATACAGCTGACAAAGGCAGTCTGAACATCTCCAACCACATCGGCCCTCACCCTGTTCTTGAGCACCTATCACACCACGCCAATTGACGGGTGTAGTTCAGAGGAAATCCTCCATGGGTGACAGCCACAGACCCTGCTGCATTTGCTGATGCCATCCTCTTCCTGCCCCCGCTCTTGGCCCTCTCAGCATTACGGCCCCAGCACAGTAGTGTGGGCCCACGTTTACAGGAGCAAGGCGGGTTGGACACCTGCCAGTCATCGCAACCCATGGGTGGCATGTGACATCAGTGCACACGCTGAAAGGGTTGGAGTGCCGCCATCATAACCAGCTCCGCCCACGTTCCCCTGCGGGACTCCCGCACCAACTCCTCAACCACTACCTCCTTCAGGTACACATGTGGTCCTTGAGTCACCACCACTGCCCCAATTGTTGCCTCCCTGCCAGCCTGACACCAGCCCTCCCCGCCCCCAGATGGATCGGCAGCTCCCTCAGCTGCCATGGCCTCTGGGTTGGCCATCATGAACACCTCAGACGTCCTTTCCATGTACGAGTGGCCTTTGTCGATTTATGAGGTTTTCACTTGTGACCCCGTTGCTTATTGCTTGTTGTTGGTCTTTGTGTCTCAGTATCTTGCTCAGTCATCTGTCGTTGCATCTGTTTTTCCTTCCCTGTTCATCTGTCTTGTTTGTTTGTGGACTGCTCCCATTCGGTACCACTGCACTTTCATTGACAGCATACCTGCAGCCATTCCGGTCATGGTTACAACAGGGAAGATCAAAGCAAATCGGTAAGAAATTTGAAAGCTCAAAGCGGTCATGAGGACACAATTTCGTTTCCTGAAAGCAGAGTACAAGGGGGTGCTTCAACACTAAAAGCAGTCGCAAATCCTCATTGTGGGACCGAAGGTGGTGAATGTTTCATTGGAGAACAGTCATGATGAACAGACGTTGGTGTCACCTCGGCAGATGCTGAGTGACAGCCTAGGAAGAGGTGCTACTACAGATTGCAGACACAGGAGGATCCTGCTCGATGGAGTCAGACAGAAACATCAGATCGCTTGTGCGGGCTGTCTGTGGAGTCCAGTGCCGAAAAACAGTTTTTAGTTAACATTGGCATCATGGAGGCTGGCCGGGGTAAGGTATTACATGCCGACACCATCGAAGAGGATCTTCAGGGTGGCAAAAGGAGGACTGTTTGCCTTTGGAGGACTTCTTCGAGCCCTCCCAGTTGATGACTCAAGTGTTGTTTGGCTGGAGGGACAGAGTAAGTCTTCATGGGAGTACTCCTTCTGGCCTTTCCGGCCTACTGGTTGTGTAGCTGGTTGCTTGGGCCCTTGAGGCAAGAGTTCGACGGTTTCTTGCAAAGCAGCACAGAGGGATGGCGATGCTACCTTGACACTGGGCAATTTCATGTCTTCAGAGTTGAATTGGAGGTTGTATGTCTGCCTGGCCACGTCTTTCATGGAGTAAGGGGTAACAAAAACAGAAATAGATGCCAGACAGGAGAACACAGGGTTTGTGACTACTCAGTAACTGGATAAGGCACCTTTTCCCTCAACTGGATCTATTGAACAACGTGCACACCAAGATACACTGGTCACTCCTAAGATGAATTCGCATGGCCGCATTTGCAGTTGATACAGCAGGGAGATAGAGGTGGACGATCGCCCTCGTGCGCATCCCTACCACAGGTGACATGTGGCTGGGTGTTGACAAGATGTTATAGAGTGGTTAAAATGATGACATTGGTAGCAGCACATTGGGTTTGGAATGTATGGCAATTTGGAAAGTTTACTGCTCACGCACACACCCCACCCTGAGACTGGCCTACAGCAGGAGGAACGAGAGAATCCGACCTGTCAACACGGGGCTGGGAATTATGAGTCACCCAGTTGCCTGTTATGCACAGATGCATGGGCCAGCCTTTAGGAGCACACAGGGAGCAAGAAGAGAAAAAGAGGACCCTCGAACGCAGAAGCGGAGGAACAAGAGAAGGGGAACAGAGAAAGGAAAATGGAGCAGAAGACAAAGGTGAGATTGTTTGTACATCGGTGACAGAATGCTGGACATTCCCAAGAATACCCCAGACATGTTCCCCAAGGGGAAAAAGAACAGCAAGATGAATGACATACAACACAAAAGGGAAAAGGTGCTGCAAAGCCTGGGGCCCCATGGTAGCCAAGAATGAACCCACCAAGGAATGGCGTGCCCCCGGAGGGGTGGGGGGGCAGTGTTACCAAGCTACCAAGTGGTGGCATGAGAAAAACACACACACACACACACACACACACACACACACACACACACACACACACACACACACGTTTAACTTATACAAACATTTGGAGCCACTCCACTTACATTACATTGCTAATAAAATTGGTTTGCTATATTTTTAGGTGGGGCTCATGTGTCTTACCCCATGGCCACCCCTCACTCTCCACAGTCCTGGTTGCAATGGCTGAGCAGTTTCTCAAAACCGCACACTCCTGTTGTCAACACTAAACAATACTGAAGGTCCCGTAATGAGCAATGTCCACTGGACAGTGGACAACTGGAAGCAGGGGACTAGGAGTGAAGTGACAAATCATTCTATATTCCATGGCAATGTGACTGAAGGATTTGGGTTAGCTGAATGCTGGCTGAACTTTACCTGCCATCATCTTTAGTACCAACAATCATGTGAAGAGGAGGCAGTGTTACAGTATGCAATTCCTCATCGTTAACTTGTTGTCCTCTTATTGCACTTTAGAAAATGCTAAATTCAGAAGGATAATTATGTATTTGACGGTAGTGTACTGTCTACAGCAGAGGAAGTGTTCAGACACAAAGACTGACAATCAGCTCAACAATGCCACCTGTCACTGAGCAGCATTGTGAGGTGAAGGTTTATGGACAATGACATTCCTGAAGTGAACTTGCGTGCCAATGTTCCAACCTGAAAGCAGTGGATCATATTCGGGACGAGTCATAATGGTGACATCATTCCAAACCTGATGTCCAACATCTCTACCTTCTTTGGGTTTAGCTCTCGAGGAAGAATGGGCTGCCATTCCTTCACAGAGGTTCAGACGTCTCGATGAAAGTACAAACAGAAGAGTTCAAGCCACCATAAAGGAGAAGGGTGGACACACTCCCTCTTAATGTCCACTAATAGTTGTCCTGATACATTTGATTCACAAGCCTCCCACTGTGGGCTCTCACTACTACTCACCCACTGAGTGCCTGGCACCTCCAGCTCTTGCTTCTTTACTGGGTACGGCATCTTCCTCAAGTTGCCGCCGTCTTCCAGCAGCTGCAACTGTACACACAGAGAGGAAAGCATCTCTTAATAACTTTATTTACTGCTTTAGTGATGTGCTCCTTCTACTATTCCCACATTATGGCTGCAATGACTGGAACATACATTAATTTTAACACACACTGTTGCCATACTGAGCCTCTAATCAATCTAAGAAGACATTACGAAGAAACAGAAAGCCACATTCATGGTCTGTGTAAAAAGGAAACTTTTAGACAGTGTCAATTAGCACACTACTTTCATGGAATATGCTTGTACATACCACTTCAAAGGAGTGATGCCTTCTTAATGAATGACATTTTTAAAAATGTCATTAATACAGTATGAAAATAATAACATAAAACAACCTGTCATATTGTTCATTAGATTTATTTTCATTTTTTATATGGCGAATTTTCGACATGGAACAATATGCACCTTCAGCACTGGGGAGTTTTAACAGCAGCTTTCAGTGAGAAACTATGTGCTTGGCTGTGGTAATAGGTACTCCGTGGGTCACAACACTGTCCTGCTGATGCATAGGCTTCCAAAGGGCAGTTATTTCAATAAATTATACATGCAGTGAGACACAGAAGAGGAATGTTGGAATTATTACAATTCTCTCTTTTATACTGAATGAATGAAAGTGGTCTTTTAGGTGTGTGTGTGTTTTCTATGACTGTTAAAAAACAACAACAACAACAACAACAACAACAACAACAACAACAACTACTACTACTACTACTACTACTACAATACCAATAATGTCTGCAGGAAGGATGAGTTGGAGAATCTTTGTTATCCTTCCAAACTCTGTGTCAGACAATTAAAAATCATATAAAGGGCTGCCATGCTCCAATGTATTTACATCACAGATGAAAATGGTAAAATAGGTCCAAGCAATAACCACACCTGTAAATTACTAATAAGTACTTTGATCAACTCTTGAACTGTAAACAACTAAATTGTTCCATCATCTTTCGCGCGTGCACTTGGGGCAGCGACAATTCTTCTTGTAATATTTCAGGTAGAAACCTCCCAGCAGACTTCAAGGCAAGTCGGAGACTGAGTTCATAGCATTTGCGCATGCCTATTTATATGGAGAGTCATGTGATACAAAGCTGCTGAGGATTAAAAGCGCATGCGTCAAAGATATCAAAGTCTAGTCATAGTTAAGATTTATATAGCAAAGATAAACATATAAGCGCAGATTGCAAACAAAATAGTGCTGCTGCGAATCCACCGTGCTTGTAAATAAATAATTAATCTTTAAAAGAGGTAACATCTGTCAGAAGTGAAGATGCAGAAATTCTTTCAGAACGAAGGTGTGAAATAAGTGGTTTCCAAGCATTGTCAAGATGAAATCCTTCATCATGGTTTAGCAGGTTGTCGGCTAGTTGTATTTCTACAGCTTCCTTAACAACTGAGTCCCAGAAAGATGAAGCAGTAGTTAAAATCTTAACATCTACATAATCCATGGCATGGCCAGTAGAAATGCAACATTCAGCAACTGCTGATTTGTTGGACTGAAGAAGACGTGTGTACCACTGGTGTTCGACGCATCGTTCCTGTACAGTGCACATGGTAGCCCTATGTAACATTTTCCACACTCACAAGGGATTTCATAAACTCCCGCCTTTTGCAAGAGCAGATCATCCATAACAGATCCCAACAAGGATGCAGTCTTAGCGGGTGGGCGGAATATCACATCCACTTTATGTTTCTTCAAGATTCCAGCAATTTTAGAAGAAATATCATCCACGTATGGGAGAAAGGCTGTAGATTTCACTTCACTTTCCACTTCCTCATTCTTTTCCTTTGATTTTTCTGCAGTTTTTATTTGCAGGGCTTTCTTAATCTGCTGTTACAAATAGCCATTTCTCTGAAATATCGCAAGAAGAGTTGTTGAGCTGCGGTCATCCAACAATCTTCACAATTTTAAACCCATATCTGAACCAAAACAAATTTAAATAGGTGTTCCTCAGGGCAGCATTCTGGGCCCGTTGTTGTTTCTAATTTATATCAATGATACACAGGCTCCAGACAGTTCAGCCAAAATTCTACTATTTGCAGATGACACGAGTATCATAATTAGTGACAAAAAACAATCACTGTGTACTAGAGCAGAAAAAAAGCTCTCATACATACAGTCATGGTTTTATTCAAAAAGGGCTACCATGCTCCAATGTATCACAGGCGAAAATGGTAAAATAGGCCTAAGCAATAACCATACATGTAAATTACTAAGAAAGTACTTTGATCAACTCTTGAACTGTAGATAACTGAATTGTTAGCTAGAATTTCAAGATATTTGATGAAAACATGGAAGCTGATCTACCACCTACAGCAAACAAACAAACAAACAAAAAACCCTGAAAAACAACAAAGCCAGTGGAGAAGAAATAAAATCATCTCAACCATAACTGGTGTCAAGCAGAAATGACAACTAACCTTCAGATTATGTCTGAAGAAATATGGGAAACTGAAAAGATTCCAGAGACTGGAAAGTGGCTCCTATCCATCCTGTGCACAAAAAAGTCATAGGCATTACCTAAATAATTGCACAGGTATATATCTGTTGCCAGTGGGCTGTATTATATTTTTAACAATATTACTAAACAAGGTAGAAGTAACACTTGACAGCCATTTGGGAGAATATCAGAGTGAATTTAGAAAGATCAAATCAGGCTCAGAACAGAATTTCAACTTTTAGTCCATACGAATTATAAGACATAGTTTTAACATTTACAGGTTTTAGAAAAGCATTTGATTGACAGGTAAACAGTGGGTAAAGTGACTCGAGAACTTGGCATTACACTAAACTAGCAAACCTTATTCGTGAAACACCCACACACTGAAGAATAAATAAAGTTTTGGTGTGAAACACCTAAGGCACTCAAAATAACAGGTGAAATGCAGGGTGACAACATGTATCCACACCACCTCAACTGCATCTTAGAGGAAATAGTAAGATAATTGAAACAAAAGGCAAAGAACATAAGCTGTCACAATGAGACTGGAGACTTCAGGAAAAAGAGATACTGAAATTCAGTGTCTAGTATTTGCAAATGATTATGCCATTCTTTATAAAAATATAACAAATTCAGAAATACAAATCAACCTCTTAGAAGGAATACCTAACAAAGCAGCTTTAAAAGTTTCTGTAGAAAATTTTTTTTAGGACAAACATAAATAAATGACCCAGAAATCCTAGTAATAGATAATGAACTGATAAAGAGGGTTTATAAATTTAAATATTTGTGAGGAAAGATTCAAGGCAATGGCTTCAAAAATATTTGCTGTAGACAAAAGAGTATGTAAAGTGGAGAAAGCATATGATATAAACATGAACATTTACAACAAGATGTGTGTGTCTAAAAATTTGGAAATACAGCACTACAGCACAGTAGTAAAACCAGAATGTCTCTATGCAAGTGAATGTTTAATGTTGAATTATGAATTATACAAACTTCAAGTCCTAGAATTAAGAATCATTTGAAAAATACTCAGACTGCTAGGAAATCCATAAGTATGAATATTAAGAAGTAATAAAGTATATTGCAGCATAGGAAAAACAACTGAAATGCTGCAGAAGAGCTGACTATTATTTTTTGGACATTTATACAGAGTGAACAGCAACAGGTTAACCAAACATATTGTTAAGCATCTTTGGGACAAGATGTCAACAACAGGACAGATTCAAGTAGTTAGGAAAGATTTGGAAAGAAATACAAGAAAAAGACCCAGCAGAATGATAGGATTTCAAGAAGAAAGTGTTGCAAATGGAAGCATTCCAAGGCAGGAAGAAGAAGAGGAAGACAGGGTCAGAATGGTCTGAGGAAGAAAAAAGGATAGATAGTGAAGACGAAGGAAACCTGGAAGAAGAACAAAGGAGGAAGCATTGAAATTAGTATGTGGTAATTAGATACCCCAAACAGAAAAACAAAAAGAAGAAGAATGTCTGTGATGTCATTAATATAAAACATCAATATCAAGGGCCCCACACACTTCCTTGGAGCACATCTACAGTTACATCTACAATGTTCCATATAGTTCTATGCAGTGTCCTATGTACCGATATATCTTCAGCCTTGTCACGAAGCTCTTTTCATTTGTACATATTTTTTATTTAAACCACCCATCATCAATGCATTATGATGTAGGTACATCATTAGAACATTAAATGTTGGGAGCAAAAACAGAGAGACATCTTAAGTGAACACTGTGCACTGTGTTATTGTTACTTATGCAGCCGATACCAATAATGTAAGAGTGAGCACACAATGTATGCTTTAAGTCAGCCTTTCCCATCATTGTGTTTTGTGTTGTTGGGGGCATTACATGTGATCTAAGACAAGTTCATATGCCTAGGGATCAAAGGATACAGTTGTCTTTTCCACCATTTTTACGAAGTACATTACCTTGTTCTCACTTAATGTGGACACATTCTTTTAGGTAAATTGTCATTCTATGAATATTATGTTGACACAAAGCACTGCTACATTTTAATTTAAAATGGCTAAGTGGGCAAAATGAGAACAGTGGTGTTTATGAATATGTGGTTTCAATGGTAACGTTTTCACCATGTATGGGTATAATGCCATGGGACAGAGCATGGCAAGGAAAAATTTTCTAATTTAAAGGATGATTGTTTTGACATTGACCCTCCATTTTCAGAAAGACCTTCAGCATTTGATGAAGATCATCTGAATGCATTAATCCACGATGATGCACATCATTGCACTCAAGAACCAGAATATGTGATGAAGTATGACCATTCTGTCACTGTGCAGCATTTGAATACAAAGAAGAAGGTTCAACAATAAAGCATATGGGTACCACATGCCAAACCATATAAATCAGTGGTTGGCTGTATGTACATTACCCTCTTGCTTGTTCTTGATTAGTGGGTGAATACCACTGACCATTTCTAACCTGTATTGTTACTGATGACTAGAAATTTTGTTTTTATGCTAATGTAAGAGAAAGAACGGAAACGAATGCTTTAATCCAAACAAAGCAGCAGTGCCACATAGACTTTTGAGCATCCACACAAGATAATGTTATGGATATTGTGGAGAGGTCCGGTGTTAGAATATTGCTGCGGGGTGTGGGAGCCTTACCAGGTGGGATTGACGGAGGACATCGAAAGGGTGCAAAAAAGGGCAGCTCGTTTTGTATTATCACGTAATAGGGGAGAGAGTGTAGCAGATATGATATGCGAGTTGGGATGGAAGTCATTAAAACAAAGACGTTTTTCATTGCGGCGAGATCTATTTACGAAATTTCAATCACCAACTTTCCCTTCTGAATGCGAAAATATTTTGTTGAGACCAATCTACATAGGTAGGAATGATCATCAAAATAAAATAAGAGAAATCAGAGCTCCAACAGAAAGTTTTAGGTGTTCGTTTTTCCCATGCGCTGTTCGGGAGTGGAATGGTAGAGAGATAGTATGATTGTGGTTGGATTAACCCTCTGCCAAGCACTTAAATGTGAATTGCAGAGTAATCATGTAGATGTAGATGTACGTGACCATGTGGTGTACTACGAGTTGCTTTCATGAGGTGTAACTTCCCTGTTGGTATTTATTGTCAACAACAGACATCTTGCAGATATAGTCCCAGAAAAACATCCAGGAAGACTGTGTGAAGTGGTGCTATTCCACAGTAACAGTCACCAGCATTCTGCTAGACTGGCAACAAACACTATAGAACAACTGGGTTGAGAAGTCATTTTGCACCCACCTTTTTCATTTGATCTTGCACCCTCAGATTTCATCTTCTCTGCTCTCTGTTCAATGATCTTGACATACTTCCTTTGGGGTGAAAATACACTTTGAACATGGCTCTTTGCTACAAAATCACATGATTTCTACAGTTGTGGATTCAGAAAGTTATCCCAACAGACTGAAGTGAACAGCGAAACAAATTATATTATTTATGATGATTTAAGTCTCCAGTATGTATAGTCTGAGTTTTTTAACTTGTAGGAAACACTACAGTGTTATGCATCAGCCTAAGATGTTCGATTGGCCATGAAAGGGTTAATCTGGAAATAAGCAGTAAAAGGCTAAGCCTGGAATAACATTTGTTGTGTTCTGTCCCTCTGCCAATCAGATAAATTGTCATAAACCTGCAGGCCAACTGCGTGAGGAGTTGTGGTGGACAGATTTAATGCAAATGTCATAGAGGGGATGGGGTGGCAGAGGGTGTAACATAGGAGGTACAGGTACAGGTACAGAGCTAGGCATGGGAAAGGGCAGTGTAGGGGTGCTAGTACTGAGGGAAGGATTTTGAAACTTAAGTTAAGGGGAACTCCAAAATTTTCAAATTAGGGAAGCTGGTATGGGAGTAGAGGGGGTGAGAGGAGTATGAGATGGGTCTCAAGAATGCAGTACACAAGTTGTGAAGCCACCAACAAGTCAGCCACCTTGTACTCAGTAGCATGTTGTCACCGGGTAGTCAATAACACTCTTGGCAGGTGAGGGATTGAGAGTAACTGTGGCACCCAGATGGGTCAGGCTATTTCACACATCAGTCAGGTGGCAAAATTCATTACTACTTATCGTAGTGTGCCTATTTGTAATGTTTGCTTAACATTACAATGACACATTTTCATTGCTACTGCACATTTATAACCAATCTTTCGTAGTTACAATAACACCGCCAATTTTCAGTATGAATTATGTATGACATAATTAACATCCAGTGTTAAGTTATAGTATAGAATTTTGAAAAACTGTTTCACAAAAATTATTTAGCACACCACCAATGGAATATTAATGTCAAAGAAAAAGATGAAAAATAAAGTACCACATAATAAAATATTAAAGTCATAACTTTAATGTGTAATTAAGCTACTGAAGGAAGCAAATATCTCACCTGCTAACAGTTCCTCCATCCTCAACTTCTGCGGCATCTGCAAAAATATTAAGAAGCTGAATAACTTTACATCAACAGAATTTGAGTGTAACTCAAACATCTTGATATGTGGCAGTGGTTGTCTTCTCACTGCACATGCTCATTTTAATGTCAAGAAGTTGCTACACTAAAATAGTGATGGAGATTAGGAATCAGGTGCTGTGGCAAGTACATACATGAGAGATTTTATAAAAGTGAGATTGATGAATACTGCATAATGATCCAAGTGAAGAACCACAAAATATTTTAATTTTAATTGTCTGAATTCATTACAGCTGCCATATACAGCCACTGTCACAGAGAAGGACAAAGGTGCCCACAAAAAGCAAGGCAACATTGGTGTGTGGAGGCTGGTGTAAGGACACTGCCAGTCACCGAAATAATGGTACAGCTTAGTTTGCTGGAATGAACACCCCTCATGAAAGGGGAAAGGAATAACAGACCATTATAAAATTACAGACTGTCACAGTTAGGAGATAGAGAAATTATGTCATGTACAATTCTGATAGTGTCTACATTGGATTTCAAGTTACTGAGAACCAGCAGATCCCAAAGTGTTGAGCCACAGCAGTTCACGTGGCACACGTTGCAAATGACATGCCATGTAGTGTAGCAGAGTTGTGGCAGCTTACAACTATGTGACTCACTTTCTTTTGTATTAGTAGTGTGATGTTGATTGGAAGCCATAAAGGCCACATGAATACCCAGAATCCTGATCGAAACACTTTGAACTATCTGCAAGTATTGTAATGACTACATACCTAAAAAAATGGAGGACACTGGCCTCAACAATACATTATGATTTTATGAGCTTTGTCTATTTAGGGGTGTACTAACCTGTTCCAGGGTGGTGTTGTGTTAGAGTAATTCTTCATCAAAGTTCATATTTTGGATTCCAACATGCTAATAGCTGCCCCAGAGGTAAGGAGGTTTAATGTGTCGAGGGTATGCCCACAGATACTTAACATGCATGGCCAGCACATAAGTTTTCATTTCAATTGAGTCACACTACCCTGTTAGGGAGCTTCTTACAGATGCAAGCAGTTTGTTCAAGGCACATTGTTGGTTAGGGTTTGGATAGTTATTTTCTATGTGAATTACGTATTTTGTGTTGATTAGCACATGCTCAGTTAGCCCCCAAACTACACTGAATAGCTCTTGTTGTTCACACTGCTACAGCAGACTGCAATGTGATTGAAATATAGCACTGTAGGCATCCAAATCGCTATTGATGGCATTCTCCTGTAAAAATGCATCAGTGGCAACTGGCATCAGTGTATCAGCCTCACTGATTTGTACCTGCACACACAGAACAAGTGAGACTTGTGTGTTTCATAGTGAATGACTAGGTGGAAGCCACTTCATACTGTGGACAGTGTTAAGGTGATATGCAGAAAAGTATATCTAATTTACAAAGATGATAGTGTAGGTGTCTTGAAGTGTACTATGTGACATTGGTAGCAATGATATACGGCATCATTAATCACAAATACTGTAACAGCCTAGCACATATTCATAGTAACACTGCAGAGAGCAACAATGACTGCATGAAGAACCAGCATAAAGGTGTGGGAGTTTAAACAATTGGAAAATTTTATATCCAGCAACTAAAGGAACTATATGCCAATTTGGATACACAGCTTAAACAACAAAACTATCATCAACAAGTGTGGTACTCAGTACTGGTGACTTAACATGAGGCATTCCTGTCAGGGACTGCTGTTACAACTTTTACAAGAAACTAATGTAACATTTACACAAAATCCAACTGCAATGTAAATTTGGATTCCTTGACACGCATAAGGCAAGTCCTACATCACTTGGAGGGGAAAGGAAATTTCAAAACTGAAGTCTTTAAAGTAATCTGTAAGAGCACAGTTTGACAGAACTACAGGCAATGCATCATTATCCCATTTTGGTATATTCGATCATTTAATTGGGAAGCTGTTAGAGCAGTTGCTGTGGACAATTTTGAAGGCAACTTTGTATTTTGGCCATGCATATATCTGTGGTCATGGCTAACAGGGATGGAAGCTGATATTATGACAGCAGCAACATAATGTGACTAATGTGAACACATCCAATAGAGAGGAATCTGCAAATAAGAACTTTTTGTCCAGTAGTGACTTGAGCAGGAGCATAATTGGACTGGGGCAGCCCAACAACTAGGGCCCCAATGGCAGTCAAAACAAAGGAAATACAAGAAATTAAAATGGAAACAAAAAGTGGAAAAATAGGTAAAAACATCTGACTAAACACGTCCACAAATGTCCATAGCTCATTGAGGAGTTACAGCAATGGTCTGGAATTAGTCATCAAAGTGAACTAAATGGATTTTGGTCCACTCAGCTTGTGTCAGTTGCTAACAGGATGCGGCTTAACTTCCAGCACTGCAGTACCTCATGAGAAACAAGTACTTTTATTCACTCTGTGAAGGCAGTACAGAATTCTCTGACCAGTTATTTGTACAGAAGTTGGTGGCAGTGACTGCACTGAAGTCATTCCATGTGGTACTGTGTTACAATCATTACTGTATGCCTCCTACCAGATTTAAACACATGATAATGAATTTAATAATGGTTAGCGAGAGCCAAGGATGCTTGCACAAGGTATACCAGAGTGGAGAACTGCATCAAACCCCATTCGGACTGACAATAACAATAACAACAACAAGAACAACTGCAGTCCATAAACTGCGTGAGTATGAGCCTAATACCAAGTGGTGCTTACTTTACAAACTGATTTTCTGCTACATCAGTCCCATACTGACTTCCCTCCTACCTCCCTCCCACCCACCCTACCTCCCTCCTTTCGCACTGCAGTTCTGCAAGTATGAAGTGTCTGAGATGAGTGGCAGTATAGTTACTTCCCACTCACCAAATCTATCACTCTCACTGAAGGGTGCAGTGATGTAAGACAGATTGTGATTTTGGGGGGGGGGGGGGGGGGGGGTGTTGGTATGTTTAAGGGGGACTAAACAGCTAAGGTCATCAGTCCCCCATTCCAAAAAAACAGGCGAGACTGAAATGCACGAAGCAGGTAAAACCCCAAGGGGAAGGAGACTCCCCCCCAGGCCCTAAAAGAACACAAATGCGGTAACGAACACTACAGACACGAAGACACTAGACAAAAAGAAACAGAACAAAAGAAGATGACCGGAGACTGGTTGACTGACCATGACAACAAAAAAGGGAAAGAGTCAACCAACCGACTACACACTAAAATCTGCAACCAAACATAAGAGACTCGAGGACAAGAGACACACAAAGGGAAAGGAGCAGGACTTCCCTAAATGGAACCACAAAAAGGACTACCACGGATAAAATGTAAAACATTGTCAGCCATAGAGGCATCGTCACATAAAATCAAAGGTAAAGTGCCCGAGAGATTAAAAGACTGCTGGAGGGTGCGCAGTCGGGGACACTCCAATAATATGTGGGCGACCATCAGCCGGGACCCACACCGACACAGGGGGGGATCCTCCTGACGCAAAAGATGGCCGTGCATCAGGTATGTATGGCTGAGAAGACCGCAAGGAGGAGCGCCACACATTGGTCGTCTCCTTGACAGCCCGCAGTTTATTCGGGGATGTCAGGCCACGCCACTCAGCAGCCCACACCTTACGGCGCAACACCAACTGCTGATCTCGATCTGGGAGGCCGATCTCCAAAGCTGGGTCGTCGATCGCCCCTTTGGCCAGCCTGTCGACACGTTCGATCCCCGGGATGCCAAAGTGACCTGGCGTCCAAACAAAGACCACCGAATGACCAGAGCGGGTAATGGCGGAAACAGACTCCCGAATAGAGGATACCACAGGAGAAGAGTGATAGCAGCAGTCGATGGCCTGGAGGCTGCTCAGGGAGTCACTGCAGATGACGATGGGCGTACCTGAGCAGGAACGCATATGCTCAAGAGCGCGCAATATGGCCACCAGCTCTGCAGTAAAATTACTGCAGCCAGCCGGCAAGGAGCGCTGCTCAACATGGGCAGCGTGAGCAAAAGCGTAGGCAGTGCGACCATCAACCAGGGAACCATCAGTGTAGACGGGCTCACAGTCCGAAAATGAGGCGAGGAGCGCAAGAAAACGGCGACGGAGGGCCACAGGCAGAACCGAGTCCTTGGGTCCCTGTGCCAAGTCCAGACGGACAGACGGCCGGGACAAACACCAGGGAAGTGTAGGTGCACGGACCCGAAAGGGAGGCAGAAGAGGGAATGACCCCAGTTCCGACAGCAGGGACTGGACACGGACAGCTACGGAAAGCCCAGACCTAGGTCGCCGTTCGGGCAGATGGAGGACCATGGCAGGGAAAAGCAGGCGACGATTGGGATGGCCAGGCGAGCAATGCACGTAGACAGCATAGTCGGCGAGCAGTCGATGGCGGCGAATCCGCAGTGGAGGAACCCTGGCCTCCACCAGTAGACTATCCACGGGGCTCGTACGGAAAGCGCCAGTTGCAAGCCGAACCCCACAGTGGTGTATGGGGTCTAACAACGTCAACACTGAGGGTGATGCAGACCCATAGGCCAGGCTCCAATAATCAAGCCGGGACTGCACAAGGGCTCTGTACAACCGCAGCAGCGTGCAGCGATCTGCACCCCAAGACGTGTGGCTAAGGCAGCGGAGAGCGTTGAGGTGTCGCCAGCATTTTTGCTTCAGCTGAGTAACATGAGGAACCCATGTGAGCCGGGCATCAAACACGAGTCCCAAGAAGCAGCAAGTGTCCACCACTTCAAGCAGGTGGCCGTTGAGGTAAAGTTCAGGATGAGGGTGGACCGTCCGACGCCTGCAGAAGTGCGTAACTCGAGTCTTGGCAGCAGAGAACTGAAAACCACGAGTCAGAGCCCATGATGCTGCCTTGCAAACGGCGACTTGCAGCCTGCGTTCGGCGACTCCCGTAGTCGTGGAGCTAAATGAGATGCAGAAGTCGTCGGCATACAGAGAAGGAGACACCGACGACCCCACTGCTGCAGCCAGACCATTAATGGCCACTAAAAATAAGGAGACACTCAACACCGAGCCCTGCGGGACTCCATTTTCCTGTATATAAGATGAACCAGAGGTGGCACCGACTTGCACCCGGAAAGAGCGGCGCAATAAAAAGCTTTGAAGAAAAGCCGGGAGCCGACCACGAAGACCCCACTCATGCAACGTGGCGAGAATGTGATGCCTCCATGTGGTGTCATACACCTTCCACAGATCGAAAAATACAGCAACGAGATGCTGACGTCGGGCAAAGGCCGTACAAATAGCAGATTCCAGCCGCACCAAATTGTCCGTGGCAGACCGGCCCCGACGGAAGCCACCCTGGGATGGAGCGAGGAGACCGCGCGACTCAAGGACCCAACACAAACGCCGCCCCACCATACATTCGAGCAATTTGCACAAAACGTTGGTGAGGGTAATGGGACGATAGCTGTCCACCGCCAGTGGGTCCGCACCGGGCTTCAAGATGGGGACAATAAGACCCTCTTGCCATTGCGACGGGAACACGCCCTCGCTCCAGATGCGGTTAAAGATGGTGAGGATGTGTCTCTGGCAGTCCCTGGAGAAATGCTTCAGCATCTGTGCGTGGATGCAGTCCGGTCCTGGTGCTGTATCAGGGCAATCGGCGACGGCAGCGAGGAATTCCCTCTCGCTGAAAGGAGCATTGTATTTTTCAGAACGACGTGTGTGGAACGATAACGGCGTCTGCTCAGCACGCTCCTTGAGAGAGCGAAAGGCGGGGGGATAAGTTGCAGTCGCAGAGCTCTTAGCGAAGTGCGCAGCAAGGTGTTCAGCAATGGCGGCAGCGTCCGCGCAGACAGCGCCGTCCAAAGAGATCCCAGGGACACCCGTAGGGGTCTGGTGTCAATAAATCCGCCGTATCCGGGACCACACGAGTGAGGGGGAGACACGGGAGCCCAAGGAGGAGACATACCACTCCCAGCACTCCTGCTTACGCCGTGTAATAAGACGACGGGCAAAGGCACGGAGCCTCTTAAAGGCGATGAGGGTCTCGAGAGACGGGTGCCGCCTATGACGCTGGAGAGCCCGCCGACGGTCGCGAATAGCCTCAGCAATCTCCAGCAACCACCAGGGTACAGCCTTCCTCCGAGGGAGGCCAGAAGAGCGGGTGATGGCAGCCTTGGCGGCCAAAATCGTTGACGTGGTTAAGACGCGGACCACCTCATCAATGTCACCCTGTGGGGGAGACTCAATGATTGCAGCGGAAGTAAAAGCCGCCCAGTCAGCCCTATGGAGAGCCCAGCGGGGCAGGCGCCCAGAAGAATGACACTGGGGCAGTGACAAATAGATGGGAAAATGGTCACTACCCGACAGGTCAGGGTGCACCCTCCAGTGGAGGGATGGGACAAGTCCGGGGCTGCAAAGAGAGAGATCGATGGCCGAGAACGAGCCATGGGCCACACTGGAATGCGTGGGAGCACCGGTGTTCAAGAGGCTAAGGTCGAGCTGAGCCAACAAATGCTCCATGGCTCGACCGCGGTAATCAGAGACAGTCCCACCCCATAGAGGGTTGTGGGCATTGAAATCGCCCAGAAGCAGCAATGGTGGCGGGAGTTGAGCCAGCAGCGCAGCCAAGACATGTCGGGGGAGCTCCCCATCTGGAGGAATGTAAACAGAGCAAACAGTAATAGCCGGCGAGAGCTCAACCCTGGCAGCAACTGCCTCCAAAGGCGTCTGAAGGGGTACTGACGAGCTACAGACAGAGTGGTGAACAAAGAGGCAAACGCCACCTGACGCTCGTTGACAGGCAGCACGGTTCTTATAGTATCCCCGATAACCACGAAGGGCGGGGGTCCGCATTGCAGGAAACCAAGTTTCCTGCAGAGCAATGCAGAGAACAGGGGAAACACTCAGAAGCATCCGGAGCTCAGGCAGGTGGCGGAAATAACCGCCGCAGTCCCATTGGAGAATGGAAGCAGGAAGGGACTGGGAGGGCGTGAATGCGACTAAGAGGCAGACAGCGCCTCAGAGCCAACTGCTGCCACTGGGGGAGAGTCAGCTGAGTCCATAGGAGAGGCCCCCAAGGGTTCCGTGAGGGTGAGATCCGCGGCAGAGGCAAGGATCTCCACCTCATCCCCGGAGCCAGGACCATGTACAGCAGGCGGTGCAGAAACTACCGGAACGTCCTTCTTCTTGGACACATGCCGTTCCTTCTTCTCACGTCGGCCCTTAGGGTGAGAGGGCTGGGAGAGCTTCTCTGAAGGAGCGTCGGAGGCTGACGATGACGCAGAAGCCCTACAACCAGCAGGTGGCGGAACCTTCAGCCACTGGCTGACATCCGGCTGGGTAGGAGAAGAAACGGAGGAAGGGAGAGCCCCGAGGGACCCCTTCCGCGAGAGAGGAACCGGCGGAGGCAACGCAGGCGGAGAAGGAGGGGGAGGGATCGAGCCTCCCGGTTGTGGAGCAGATGTCACTCCCAAAGAAAGCGTAGGGGGAGCGACAGAAGAGGGTTTGCCCCCAACTGCTAAAGGGGCAACAGAGGAAGGCTTGCCCCCAAACACGAGGGGGCAGACAGAGATACACGGCCCAGAGGGCCCACTGAAGGCGGCACAGATGAGGCGACAACCGTCGCTCGCATGGGCAACGATAACGTGGCTGCAGCATAAGATGTTCGAATGGAAGCAGGATACAACCTTTCATATTTCAGTTTTGCCTCTCGATAAGTAAGCCGGTCCAGAGTCTCAAATTCCATGATCTTTCGCTCCTTATGAAGAACGGGGCAATCCGGCGAGCATGGAGAGTGGTGCTCCCCACAGTTGACACATACAGGCGGAGGCGCACATGGAGAATCGGGATGAGAGGGCTGTCCGCAATCTCGACATGTAGCGCTGGATGGGCAACAGGAGGACATATGCCCAAACTTCCAGCACTGGAAGCACCGCATCGGGGGAGGGACGTATGGCTTGATGTCGCAATGGTAAACCATCACCTTGACCTTCTCGGGCAAGACATCACCCTCGAAGGCCAAGATAAAGGCACCGGTGGCCACCCTGTTAGTCTTGGGTCCGCTATGTACACGACGGACAAAATGAACACCACGTCGTTCCAAGTTGGCTCTCAGCTCGTCATCGGATTGTAACAAGAGGTCACGATGGTAAATAATCCCCTGGACCATATTTAAGCTACTGTGGGGAGTGACGGTAACAGGGACGTCCCCCAGCTTATCACACAAGAGCAAAGCTCGTGACTGGGCTGGGGAGGACGTCTTGAGGAGGATGGACCCATTCCTCATTTTAGACAACCCCGCCACTTCCCCAAACGTATCCTCCAGGTGTTCCACAAAAAACAGAGGCTTCGTCATAAGAAAGGAGTCACCATCAGTCCTGCTGCAGACAAGGTATTGCGGTACGTAAGGCTCCCGCTTGGCACTAGATCGGCGTCCCTCCCATGGCGCAGCCAACGAGGGGAACAACTGAGGGTCATATTGCACAGCATCAAAGTCTACTCTACCTTGCTTAGAGACGCTGGTGGCCGTGCGACCACCAGTTTGGTGTGATTTATTGCGCTTCATTGCGCCACATCCGCCCAGATGCCACCTACTCCGAACGAGGGCTCTCCCCAAGGGCGCCACCCAGCCAAACCAACGGGTACCTGGCCGATATCCCGTTGCCCGGAGTCCCCGTGCCCCAGAGCGGATGGGCACATACTCCTTGGCATGCATGGGGAGGAAACAGCTCTGGCATCTGTAGTGCGATCCCTGCGTGGTCAGGGGGCTACCACCAAGAGGGTACATGACGACCCCACCACAACGGACTGGCTACCGTGCTGGATTTTAGGTGTTGAAAGGGTCCACAGTTGTTGTGGGCGTGAAGAAGAAGAGTGCGCTCAAGCCAAGAAGGAGACAACCCAGAAGACGTTGGGCGTAGTCCTTCCCCCCCCCCCCCCCCCCCCCCCCCCCCACACACACGACAATAGGGAACATGCAAGATGGTGGAGCATGATGGACCAATAGAAAAACACCACATAAGGTGTCCTTCCCCAAATGGCACGTACTAACTACAGAAATTTGGAGAAAAAAAAAAACAAAAAAAAAAAAAAACAAAACAAAGAGGTCAAACCCAAGAGGGGACCATCACAGAAGGCCGAAACGTTTGAGACTCCTTTTAGTCGCCTCTTACAACAGGCAGGAATACCGCGGGCCTATTCTTACCCCCGAACCCGCAGGGGGAGATTGTGATTTAGTAAGCAAATTGAGTGCACGGTCTTGCTATTGTTAGGTAGCACTGATTAGGACAAATGACCGACAGTCGAGATCAGATGGCCTCTAACAAAGCTGTGTTTAGTCAGGCTGTGGAGGATGCATGGGGAAATTACATGATGCAGTGTCCACAGTTGCATTTTTCCTCAATTACATGAAGGAAGAACAATCTCTGGACAAAGTTCATTGCTGTAGCTCAGGATTCAGACAAGAAATAAACACGTTTTGCCCAACAGAAATTAAATGCCATATTGTTTCTTATTCTACATACAGCATGAGGAAACACATGTACTCCATCAAATAAATGCAGCATACAGACCAATTTCTATATATATAAACACCATTTAGAAACTACAAATTATCCTACTGCCCTGTTTTCTTATTTGGTCATGAGAGACTTTCCAATTTCTAATTTGCCTGTGCGTGTGTGTGTGTGTGTGTGTGTGTGTGTGTGTGTGTGTGTGTGTGTGTGTGTGTGAGAGAGAGAGAGAGAGAGAGAGAGAGAGAGAGAGAGAGAGAGAGAGAGAGAGAGAGAGAGAGAGAGAAGAGAAGATATATTTTGCACATTTTTGGCCGAGTCCGATGGGTGGCAATAGAGTGGGAGAGAGATGAATTTGACATAACAAAAAATAGCCCTAAAAAGGGGCACTCTTGATTTATTCATTTCATGTATGTAGGCAGAGAGCAAGTAAAGAGAATGTAATACTCAAAATATTAAATTAAAATAAATTTATTTCAGGTACAAGGATAATGCCAACTAGAACTAGCTCAAATTTCCTTCTCTCATCTTTGATATTTTTCCGTCACCAAGAGATTTTGTGCTGGCTCTCACTGACAGAACACTGCACAGCAGAACAAGGAAAGAAAGTAAAATGTTCTCAGTCCATAACATTTTATCCAGAATGCCCCATTATTTCTGACTTCTGTCATGCACCCTGGCACTGAATCTGTGAGGCATTGGACCCATTTGTCAGAAGAGGCAACCCCACCGAGGCTTCAAAAAAAGCAGTCCAAAAGAGCATCAGCTATAAATGGTGTGTTTCACACCCAGTTCTCTGTGTGTTCGTGCTACTTACACACACATAATTTCCATTGTGTTCATGTGAGCAGTCTCTCACAGCAAGTCCATTACATTAATGTCTATGTTGGACAGCTGCAGTTGAATGAGCAGACCTATACACAAGTGAATATTCGTCCTGTAGCATGAGATCCCCTCCACAATATAGCATTCACACTAAATGCAGCACCACTTTCTTCAAAATGTGGGCATACGGCCTGCTACTGAGGAAGCATTCCTGCTCCTCTCACAGAAATCCGACGCCCCAACGGGGAAACCAACGCCCCCAACGGGGAAACCAACGCCCCCAACGGGGAAACCAACGCCCCCAACGGGGAAACCAACGCCCCCAACGGGGAAACCAACGCCCCCAACGGGGAAACCAACGCCCCCAACGGGGAAACCAACGCCCCCAACGGGGAAACCAACGCCCCCAACGGGGAAACTGACAATCGGCTAGTACTACCTGTTGTCACCACCTATTCCCCATTATGTCTGGACCCTCGCGGCTGCTAAACTACTGTTTGGTCTTGGTAAGACAACTTATCTGTGAAAAGTACATTGTTCCACATTGCATTCAGATGGAGCTCTGTGGCTGCCAGCCAGTGTAACACATTTCCTCACTGAGTTCCTGTTTTATAGTGGATCATTGTGCGTGCAGTACAGCTTTCCTTGGCCCTCAGTGAACTGCATCATTGGAACTGGGAAGTTGGTCACTCACTACAACTGCTTCATATCTAGGGGAGGGATTAGTTGGCTCTTACAGGCAAGCTATGTGTTTTCCTGCTGTGTGCTCATTATCTTGAGCCAGGCATTCTGCTGATAGTGCCTCCTTCAACAAAATTCTTTAAAATTCTGTTTACAGTAGGGGTAGGCTTCTGCCATTCCAAAGATTCATCAATCACACAGGTTGATATTTCATCCAAAGTTCCCAATACTCAGGCAACTTCCATTCCCATAGTCACCCTTGGGGTGAATTTGTATAGCTTTAAAAATGCACGTTACTACCCCTTAATATTTGTCATGTCAACATAGGATACATAGAAATTCACGACTCTGCCAGATATGTGACAAGAATGGATGGAAAGCCAAATCATCTGCATACTGCAGACGTTTGCTGAACCCTGCACAGCTTACACTGGGGACAGGCCACATATTTGAACAAAATTTCCTTAAACATTTTTGCCATTTATCAGCATGACAAGAGAGAAATCAGCATTGGAATAATATGCCATTTCTGATGACTAACACCTCTGACAATACCTCAGTTACAGTCATCCACTCACAAGCAGCACCACAGGAATATCACAGTCAAGCAAACATTAATGGTTTGAGTTGGAGCCAGGGCATGGGTAACAACAACCAAAGGTGTATTCATTTATTTCTTATGTCTGTTACTTGTAATTAGGGTCTCAGTGATGTTCTAAGACCTTCCATGACATCTTCCACTGATCTGTGCTGGCTGGGCTGTTTTGAGGGAAGAGACCAAACTGCGAGGTCATCGGTCTCATCGGTTTAGGGAAGGATGGGAAAGGAAGTCGGCCGTGCCCTTTCAAAGGAACCATCTCGGCATTTGCCTGGAGCAATTTAGGGAAATCACGCTGATCTGTGCCCGCAACTATTGCTGCTATGATGGTCTAACACAAGACTGCAACTCACCTCGCCATCATCTTCCTTATCGTCCCCTTCTCCCTGTTCCCTTTGTCGAGCACGATATGCAGTACACTAGGACTCCCATACAAGACAAACATCGTGTGATGAAAACCTGAATAGTATTGTAAACCACGTGAAGAAATTTTATCTCTTTTTGCTGTAGAAATGTTTGTGGAAGTGCACTTCACAATGTTGATATTGTGCTGGACTATACACAAGCACTGTAATGGAAAGTGAAGTTATTCTTTGGCACATGTGACAGATGAGATTTGATGGAATATGATCAAATGTTTTGTTGCAACACTTGGCTTACCTAGGCCTGCAACTGGATGATACTGTGAATCATTAGTTTCACTGTTTCTATTCTTTGCCATGAGGTCTGGTTTGTGTTCAAATAGCTATATCAAATTTGGCTCTCATTCTACATCTACACCAGTAAAGGCACATAAGTGAGTACTTAAGATGCCAGCATCCGAGTTCAAATGCATCTGGAAGCTTTTAATTGTTGGCATTCTTTTTTCTGGTAGTTCATAATATATGTAATAGATTATAGTTAATATTCTCTGACAAATAGCTGACCCAGTAATGTTGATAACTAATTTGATAATGCTGCATGCCCATTCATTAGAGCTTTAATGGCTGTATGTAGGTGCACAAGAACATCATTATTTGTTCACACTTTGTCAAAGTACTCTGGGAAATTTTAACCACTGCTTTAAACAATTAAGGATGGTAAGTATTAAGTGTGGTTGCAGTAGTGTGTAACATTTCTTATCATGAACTGTTAAAGGTTTCATGTTTCATTCTGTCTTTTAAGAAGAGCTCTTCAAATGTTGCTTTTGTTGTTGGTTATTTTCTCTATCATAAAACATTATAACTTTCATGACTTTAGCTACAGGTATTTTAATAAATGTATCTGAAACAGAGTGAAGCCCATATGCAACAAGAGCAGCTATTTAATTACTCAGACACACAATTCCATTATTTGCATAAATGTCCAAAAAATCTGTCTCTCTTTCTAGTGAATTTGCAAAAACAATTAAAAAATGGAAATGTGTAGCTTTGAACTCTGCACCTTCAGGTTACCGTGCAATGCTTCTATCATTTCACCATGGAGAATGGATTTGGGAAGAGCAGGTAATTTTGAGGCCTTAACCTTCATTCCAAAACATGCAGAGATATATTTTCAAGCTGCAAAATGAAGAATATGAGTGGCAGTGGAATACAAAAAACTTGTTGGTAAAACTGGTCTTCCATTCTTAGTTGCTTGAATGGTAGACAGTGAGCACTTAGAACCTGAATGCCAATTAATATACTAAGGCTAAGAGAGTGCATATGTCAGTGATTTGAACCTTCTGAGAGTCAGGTCAATAACCTATGCAGTTAAGTAAGCGATCACTAGCATATGGGGCATACACGAATACTGAGTCAGTATCAGACACCTCACATTTACCACACCAATGACACTCATCTCCCCGAGATCAATCCCTGGTCTGGTTTTTACGGCACTATTGCCAAATGGTCTGATCTTTCCTGGCTTTTGTCTAATAAGGCACAATTGTTTGTTTGCTGATAAGTGTACACTGACCCCTACCCCAGCACCTCAATGCCTCGAGCCATCACAATTCTTCAGAAATGAATTTAACAATACCATGGAAGGCACACAGGCACGACAAAAAAAAAAAAAAAAAAAAAAACTGTAAGAAAGTGAGCTCTCAGTGAACAAGGCCTCTGTTATATATAGATAACATACACTCACATACTCACGCAAATGCAACTCTCACACACGTGATCACACTCTCTGGCAGCTGAAGCCAGGCTGCGAGCAGTTGCACATGACGAAACAGGCAATCATGTGGGGGTAAGGAGGAGGCTGGGACAGGGTGTGGGAGGGTAACAGGGTAGGGGTGGGCAACAGTAGACTGCTGGAGATGACCTGCAGGAGACAGGACATAATAAAGTTAAAGGCAATAGCAAAGAGGGTCACACTCAAAACAGTACCCTGAGGCACACCAACTTCCTGGTGAAGGTGTCTGACAAGGCAGTACCAACATTCCTTGAAAAATCAATACTTTAAAAATACCTGAAGGACATGGGGCATGCGGCCTCAGATGTGCCACATGTAGAGAGATCAAGAATACCCATCCTTCAGAAGGTGTTTTAGGCTTTCTGCAAATTTAAAAACACTGCCAGTGTCTGATATATCCACAGAAAACCATTCGCGACACACATTGACAAAGTGATGAGATGGTCAGCTGCAGGACGGCCTGCTCAAAATCCGCACGGTACAGTGGTCAGTGAATTGCCACACTCTAGTCACTATACCAGACAGGCATGAATTACATGTTTCATCAGTTTGCAAACACAGCTTGTGGGAGAAACGGGGCAGTAACTAGAAGGAAGGTATTTTTCCTTACTGGGCTTGGGTATGGGTATGGGAATGACAGTGTCTCTATGCTGGCATCTGGCAAACGGTGCCCTCTGCCCAGATGCAGTTGTACATAAGAAAGAGCAAGCGCTTGCCCACAAAAGAAAGGTTTAGCAACATCTGAATGCAAACATCGTCCAGCACTGTGTTGGAGGATTGATATGAAGTGAGAGCAAGTTCTCGCCCAATCATACTAAAGGCAGCTTGTAGCACTCGCTAATCTGCCAAAATAAGGGTACTACCCAAGCCTCCTCCACTTGTTTCTGGTGGAGGAAGGCAGAATGATAGTGGGTGGAGCTTGAAATCTCCACAGAATAGCAGCCCAATGGATCTTGGTCCTGCAGGGCCCATACAACAATTGAGGTAGTGGAACTGTTAGAAGAACTAGTTAAGGAAATCTAGCTAGATTTTTGCTATCCTGAAGGGTGCAACGACACTGTGCATGCAACTGTTCATAATGAATGCAGTTTGCCATCATAGAATGATGGTTAAAAACATGGAGAACACATCTCTGCATGTGAGTTGAGTCACAACACAGCTCAGTCAATCAAGGCACTGGGACATGGCACAGTAAAGATGAAGTGCGAGAATGGAATATTGTGTGGTGGTAATGATGGCATTTGTAACATATTCTACTTGGCCATCACAACTGGAGAAATTATGTCACTCAAAGGGGGCCAGGGAACAGTAAATCTCCAGTCATCCCTAGAAAGTTGCCATTTCGGTGTGCATAAAGGAAGATGGGTACTCCCACGATAAGGCAAATGAGGTTAAGGTGATTGAGAAGTTCAGCCTAGACGGCACCTCTCTGTCAGGTTCTGGGAGATTTCCAAAGGGAATGGTGTGCATTACAGTCAACGAGCAGCAGAAAGGGGTGAGGGAGTTGGCCAGTAAGCTGGATGTAGAGTGTCCATGACACCAAATGACTAAGGGATGTAAACAGTACATATGCAAAAGTTCAGGAGAGGAAGTAAAATGCAGACAGGAATAGCTTCAAGCTGGGTAGTCAGGTAGAAGGGTTGACTTTGAACGTCCTTTCATATGAGCAGCATGAATCCCCTCTCTCCTCCTACGATATGGAATGCCATCTTTGGAGAGAGGGAGTCAAAGCAGACTGGGAAGAAATACAAAAGCTCAAATCAGTCTTGAGGATGCAATTTTGTTTCCTGCAGGCACAGAACTAGCAGAGGATGCGATTCCAAGAGCAGCCGCAAGTCATCTTTTTGGATTGAAGGCCACCAGTATTCCATTGGAATAATGTCATGATTGGGAAAGAGGAGGAGGGAAGAAATGGAGAGGTGGCACCTCAGCGGCCATTCCTGTGTTACATTCTTGATTGCATTTACATAAACTTATGGCTCCTCTTTTTTGGTTTCTTAAACATTTTATTTTATCTGACACATTCCATGACCTTTAAGATTTGTGCCACATATTGGTCCTAAACAACAAGATGTATGAAAAAGAAACCACTTACTGGATAAAGGACTGTTTGCCATGGTCATGGGAGCTGGCAAATAAGTCAATGCAAGATCTGAAAGATCACAAGAATGATCATTCGATTCTGTTTAATGTACCAGAGACCTATATTAATATTACTGAAAGCAAATCCCTAACAACAAAAGTAACTAAACAGTTACTTTGAAATCACACTGCACAATTTGTGATGCACGTGCTTAAGTACACTAAGGTAGTTTTATTGAGTTACTAATCAACATTTGTCAAACATAACAAACACTATGACAAGTATACCTCTCAAAGTAGTTCACTTGGTAGTTATTTCACAAGCAGGAAAGTATTTTCAGAAGAGTTTAGGAAGTTTGATAGGCCATGAATGTATGGAGGAGAATGAGTCTGATATCATTCTAGAAAGTTACTTTGAAACGTGTTTGCGATTGCGAGTACCTGTCATTTGTGTTTGTGATATTTGCTCAAAAATGGGGAAATCTCAGTTCCCAACTGCAATCAGCAAGCATTTTAGACAACAGTAAGTGGTAAGTGTCGATTTTAAGGAATATTTATTGTCATGTTTAATGAATATCAACTATGGTGTAACACATCGCTTTGGTGAAGGTGTACATCTCACAATGTCTATAGTACCGATGAACAATGGTCACCACCACAAAGTGTTTTTTTTTTTATTTTATTTCAAATGGTGGCTTTAAACTTTTATACCCTTCTGTGTTGTGCATAATGTGGTGTCACCGTCAGACACCACACTTGCTAGATGGTAGCCTTTAAATCAGCCACGGTCCGGTAGTATACGTCGAACCCACGTGTCGCCACTTTCAGTGATTGCAGACCAAGCGCCACCACATGGCAGGTCTAGAGAGACTTCCTAGCACTCGCCCCAGCTGTACAACCGTCTTTGTAGTGATGGTTCACTGACAAAATACGCTCTCATTTGCCGAGACGATATTTTAGCATAGCCTTCAGCTACTTCATTTGCTACGACCTAGCAAGGCGCCCATATCAGTTACTATTGATATTGTGAATCATGTACCATCAAGACAGACGTTCATCATTAATGGATTAAAGTTAAGTATTCCACCAGCTATGTCCGTTTTTCTAAATTCAAATTTCCTTGTCCTGTTCCAGACCTCACGCCAGCCTGTGCGAGTTAAAACGCATGCATTTTGTCCTCCTCTAGTAACACCCTCCAACCAAAACACACAAAATCTAGTGGAGACTGATGCAGCATATCTGCAGGGTGAGATAACGATAATTAGTTTATTGTTCTTCACAGTTCATTATGATTTCAGTGTTTTATTCTATCATGATGATGATGATACCTGGTTACGGGGCACTCAAGGGCATGGTTATCAGCATCCACAGGAATTCCCAACTTTTACATGGTCCAGCCATGCCACTTTCACAAATGATGATGGCAACACAAACAACCAGTCCATGGGTTTATATCTTGCTGTCTCATTCTTGTTCAGCAATGTGCCTTCCCCCTAGAACTGTCAGCATCATGACAACTGCCATTACATCAGGAGAATGAAGATGAAGTTGAGCTGTCAGTAAGATTCTGTACACTGACCAATGACACATGACTTGACATTAATAATTAAAGAGAGTTACTTGTTTTAAATTAAGAGCCAGTATATGAGTGGTCTTTGAGATATTTTTTTTGGGTCATTTCGCAGGTAATTTAGACTTGAGATAGCATTTCAGTTAACAGTGCTAAAGAAGTTGCAAAGTTTGTGATGTCAGGAAACAGACTGCCATGGGAGACGCAATGAGACTGAAATAGAGATGAATAGGATATTAATAAAGGTGTTTATTTGATTAAGCAAGTGAGTAGTGTGTAAAGTAGCTCAGAATAGGAGGAAGTATTTTAACGGTTCCAAGCCCTGAGCTGATGAAATGTGTCCTCACCCAGGGAGGAGGACAGGAAGCAGTGTGGGGTTTATTACATGCCACAGAACCAAACTTTATATGCTACTGGTGAAAATCACACTTGCTCTGCCAGTCTCATACGTGCATCCACTACTTTCACTCACCTGAGCGATGGGACGCGTGCCTTTCTCCTCAGCAGGGCCTGATTGACAAAAAAAGAATTTGCGTGTTAACATAAAAAATACCTTATCTGCACAAGTAAAGCAAACTAGTGATAAACTAAGTGTGTTTCAACATGACCTGATAAAGAACAGAATCAATTGTTTCTATCTTTTAGAAAACCTACGGATCAGTGTATAATTGAGCATCTAATCTACTCAATTATAAACAACCATCAATATTACCGAGTTCCAGAAAGCCAGAACTTTATTCCAGTTGCATGCTTGCTATCTGAAGTCTGGCAGGGACAAATAAATGTTTATTGTCATCATTTCACATAAAAATTGCTCAAATTTTAAAATTTAAGATCCTGTACTTATCTGCTTTATAAAACATACAATCTTATGTTACACAGTTAACACACTGTTTCATGAATGAGATTTTCACTCTGCAGCGGAGTGTGCGCTGATATGAAACTTCCTGGCAGATTAAAACTGTGTGCCCGACCGAGACTCGAACTCGGGACCTTTGCCTTTCGCGGGCAAGTGCTCTACCAACTGAGCTACCGAAGCACGACTCACGCCCGGTACACACAGCTTTACTTCTGCCAGTACCTCGTCTCCTACCTTCCAAACTTTACAGAAGCTCTCCTGCGAACCATGCAGAACTAGCACTCCTGAAAGAAAGGATATTGCGGAGACATGGCTTAGCCACAGCCTGGGGGATGTTTCCAGAATGAGATTTTCACTCTGCAGCGGAGTGTGCGCTGATATGAAACTTCCTGGCAGATTAAAACTGTGTGCCCGACCGAGACTCGAACTCGGGACCTTTGCCTTTCGCGGGCAAGTGCTCTACCAACTGAGCTACCGAAGCACGACTCACGCCCGGTACACACAGCTTTACTTCTGCCAGTACCTCGTCTCCTACCTTCCAAACTTTACAGAAGCTCTCCTGCGAACCATGCAGAACTAGCACTCCTGAAAGAAAGGATATTGCGGAGACATGGCTTAGCCACAGCCTGGGGGATGTTTCCAGAATGAGATTTTCACTCTGCAGCGGAGTGTGCGCTGATATGAAACTTCCTGGCAGATTAAAACTGTGTGCCCGACCGAGACTCGAACTCGGGACCTTTGCCTTTCGCGGGCAAGTGCTCTACCAACTGAGCTACCGAAGCACGACTCACGCCCGGTACACACAGCTTTACTTCTGCCAGTACCTCGTCTCCTACCTTCCAAACTTTACAGAAGCTCTCCTGCGAACCATGCAGAACTAGCACTCCTGAAAGAAAGGATATTGCGGAGACATGGCTTAGCCACAGCCTGGGGGATGTTTCCAGAATGAGATTTTCACTCTGCAGCGGAGTGTGCGCTGATATGAAACTTCCTGGCAGATTAAAACTGTGTGCCCGACCGAGACTCGAACTCGGGACCTTTGCCTTTCGCGGGCAAGTGCTCTACCAACTGAGCTACCGAAGCACGACTCACGCCCGGTACACACAGCTTTACTTCTGCCAGTACCTCGTCTCCTACCTTCCAAACTTTACAGAAGCTCTCTTGCGAACCATGCAGAACTAGCACTCCTGAAAGAAAGGATATTGCGGAGACATGGCTTAGCCACAGCCTGGGGGATGTTTCCAGAATGAGATTTTCACTCTGCAGCGGAGTGTGCGCTGATATGAAACTTCCTGGCAGATTAAAACTGTGTGCCCGACCGAGACTCGAACTCGGGACCTTTGCCTTTCGCGGGCAAGTGCTCTACCAACTGAGCTACCGAAGCACGACTCACACCCGGTACACACAGCTTTACTTCTGCCAGTACCTCGTCTAGTGCTAGTTCTGCATGGTTCGCAGGAGAGCTTCTGTAAAGTTTGGAAGGTAGGAGACGAGGTACTGGCAGAAGTAAAGCTGTGTGTACCGGGCGTGAGTCGTGCTTCGGTAGCTCAGTTGGTTAGAGCACTTGCCCGCGAAAGGCAAAGGTCCCGAGTTCGAGTCTCGGTCGGGCACACAGTTTTAATCTGCCAGGAAGTTTCATATCAGCGCACACTCCGCTGCAGAGTGAAAATCTCATTCTGGAAACATCCCCCAGGCTGTGGCTAAGCCATGTCTCCGCAATATCCTTTCTTTCAGGAGTGCTAGTTCTGCATGGTTCGCAGGAGAGCTTCTGTAAAGTTTGGAAGGTAGGAGACGAGGTACTGGCAGAAGTAAAGCTGTGTGTACCGGGCGTGAGTCGTGCTTCGGTAGCTCAGTTGTTAGAGCACTTGCCCGCGAAAGGCAAAGGTCCCGAGTTCGAGTCTCGGTCGGGCACACAGTTTTAATCTGCCAGGAAGTTTCATATCAGCGCACACTCCGCTGCAGAGTGAAAATCTCATTCTGGAAACATCCCCCAGGCTGTGGCTAAGCCATGTCTCCGCAATATCCTTTCTTTCAGGAGTGCTAGTTCTGCATGGTGCGCAGGAGAGCTTCTGTAAAGTTTGGAAGGTAGGAGACGAGGTACTGGCAGAAGTAAAGCTGTGTGTACCGGGCGTGAGTCGTGCTTCGGTAGCTCAGTTGTTAGAGCACTTGCCCGCGAAAGGCAAAGGTCCCGAGTTCGAGTCTCGGTCGGGCACACAGTTTTAATCTGCCAGGAAGTTTCACACTGTTTCATGTTTAACATTTAGGAACTGTGTGTAAGCTTGTTTATGCACCTTCACTAATTGCATTCATGTACTGACATTATATTCATCCAGTATTTGGCAATGAGAGCACTTAGTGTTTTGCAGAAAACTTCCCCAGTAATTTTAAATTATCATGAATTTCTCTCACAGATACCCCACAGAAAGTAATAGCAAAAATGTTTATCACTTACCACATTTTTGCTGTTTGTGCAGTAATAATGCCACATCAAACACATTCAATGTAACACTCCTTTCTTTACTTACAGATGGCTACAAGTAGTGAGGAGAATGAGTGGCAGGTGAGGCAGATTATTTCTCAGGTGGATTTTTTGTGGAGGTGAGACAGAAAGAGAATCTGATGCGTATGGGAACAGGATGGATTAGGAGACATAATAGGAATGAGGTGGAAGTGGGTGGTGTAGCATCTGGCTGGTGCTTTACAATCCTGCCTTATGCCACACAACAGAGGTATGTCAGTTGCTGGCATCTTAACAGGCTTGAAACTGAAACTCACCCACAGTACAGCAGATCTTGCCAATGACAGCCACTGCATGGTTTCCACCCTGGAGCCATGTGACACTGGACAACTTAACAGTATTTCTCCACTACATAGCCTTTGTAGGAGAATGTACAGTGGCTCACCAGCCAACCCAAGTTCCAGACTCGACATCAACTATCTACTTTGGAATGCATGACTATATTAATAAGAATGCAGCCCACAATATTGGCATTGCCAGTGCAACCTACAGCAGTGTTCGTCAGTTGTTACAGAGTGCTCAACTGGAAGCTTCAAGAATAGTTTTCATATTAGTGGCAATCTTTTCATGCATCAGGGCATTCTCTACCTTGCCTTCATCACAAAGTTGTTTCATTTGCTTCATGTTGGCATGTACCATCTGTCCCGCAATGAAACACTCTTCCTCTTGTCCACTCAGGAACATCTCTCTTCTTGTGCTTTTATAATTCCTTTTTTGTCTCTGGAAGCTTTTTACCAGTGTCTTGTGATCCATTAGGTAGCCTTCATCTCTGTGATCAAGTGCTTCTGCATAGTGTTTGAATGGTTTTGCTCCGTGTTCAAATGCCTTGTGCCACTTCTTTCTTTCATCCTGGTATCTTTCTGCCTGCACCATTCCACATCATCATCCCTCCTTACTGATGTCTTGGCCCAATTTCTGTATTTTTCTTCCAGGTGTGTGCCTCATGGATGGCATTGCCACCTCCTCCATGGGGATGACAGTTCATACTTTTGGCTGCTGTTACAGTCAAAACTTTTCCTCTGAGCACAGCAACATTGGAATCTAGGACATCATCAGTGCAGCTTGCAGTGCTCAGCTTAGCTCATATTAGTGACAACCTTACAGCATATCAGGAGTATTTTTATGTTGCTTGCACTAGGAAGCTGTTTCACTTGCCCAACATTATCATGTGCCTTCTGTGTTGCAATGAAGTTCTATTGTTCATGGCTACCTGAGCACATCTCTCTCCTTGTGCATGAATCATCCACATTAGGTGGGACATATGACCATGAGTGTGGGTGGCAGATGGGGCAAGGCAGCTCCCTGCTGGACTCCCTGTAGAGAGGTGAGGCAGAAAGACGAACAGATTGGTCTGGGATCAAACTATAGTGAAAGTCTTGATGGGAAATATTTTATGAACAAAGGTACTGGCACCAGAGACAAATCTAGTGAACAGCAAGTGATACTGTATTATCAGCCATTCTCTCCAAAAGCATTGACACATTCATCCCACATGCTTCAGTTGTTTCCACTCTACTATACACTCCCAGCACCTTCATTTTAGAGGTGATCAGCTTTCATATGTTATAAAGTAGACCATAGAAACCTTATTTCTGCTGACTGTATTCTTCATAACCACCCTACCCATTATTCAAAAGACAGCTCCATAAATAATTGTAAACAATTAATTCCAAGAAACTACTGAGACATTCAAGACAAAATAAGGAAAAGAAAACAAATGTCTCCAGTACACTATCTCATGAGAAATAAGAAAAACAGTACATCAAAAGAACAGTATCTGTACATTTGGGGTGGTAGATTTCCAACTACAGTCATGATTTTGATATGATTTTCATTAATAAAGACACGCATTAATTTTAGTTACAAGACACAGACATCAGTTTTCTTCAAGAATGAGTTATCAGTGAAAATAGATGTCAAATAGTATATACGTAGCAAATAATGTAACAAAGATAAATAATATCTACACTGTCTTTGCCATCCACAATTAAGCCAAAGATAGGAAGCTCCTTCTACAAAACATACTGTACTCACTTCTGTACCAACAAAGAAAAAACACATTCTAGCATCACCTGTCAGATTCTGGGTTCTAATTGTACATAAACTGAACAAAAGATCACAGTACACAATGAAATGGGACATTCCTATGGTTGTGCAGATTCTGAAACAAACATTTTGGCAGGACCTTTATGTCTGATTGACCACAGAAAGGTTAAGGGAGCCCCTGAAAATGTTAGTATCAAATAACTTATGGTAGTGCTGAACGCATCAGCTATGACCATTTATAAACTACATTCACACCCCAATATTTCCATTTAAGTTACTACCCTAATAGGTTGTACAAAAATGTTCAGTTTTGAAATACAAATCATCCTCAGTTTCTTCTACTCACATCATTCATTCATTGGAGTCCCACTGTTTGATTAAGCCTCTTCCCTGGCTTCTCCTGGTATTCTGGTCTCAACCTACAGGCATTGCAGCTTGAAGTCCATGTAGCCTGATATCCACTCAATGCCTCTCACCAGACTGTCACCTCAATGTTCCCCCCACTCACCTCCCTAGGATACGAGCATGTAATTGTCTTATCCTATCTGTCACTCACTCCATCACTACATGTATCACTCATCTCCACTACCTCCACACTACGTCTCCTAATCCTGCCTGTTCCCTGTCCATTTTTCTGTTTCCTTTTCCCTCCCAGTAATTCTCAGCACACATATTTCCACAGCTATAGAGGCAAACTTTGTATTTCTGTTAGTCAGTAAATACTCGCCCCAAATCAAAGTCCTCAATATTCAAAAACATAAATATAATAAAATATATTATGATTTCTGGATTCTAATTCAATTGTGTATGGTGGACTGACTAAGGGGTTGCAGAAATCACATAGATAAGAACTATAAACCCACTATCCAATCAAAATACCTGGGCACCCTTATGTAACGGGCAACTGAGCACTTTAATTCAATGAGAGGTGGAGCTACTATTATAGGAAGTGAAATGATAATTAAATGGACACCCTAGCTGCAAACAGGCGGTGATGTACTTCATTGGGGAAATGGTGAAAATGTGTGCCCCGACCGGGACTCGAACCCGGGATCTCCTGCTTACATGGCAGACGCTCCATCCATTTAATTATCATTTCATTTCATTTCATTTCTAGCAAAGCTGCATGGTCATCCACGGTAATTGTTCTTTCAGGAACAGATACTACCGTCATATACAGTTAAAATACGGCTTCCCGGCCATTGACCTTCTTGTGCGAACGCACACGCTATGCCCAAACTCGTACGGGACTTGGTAGATTAATTTGCCACGAGTAATGAGTACGATCGGCAAACATCTGTTAGGCACACTACGAATGTAGTGGGGTGGACATGTTGGGAATGTGGATCTCACGGGGAGTGTGCAAGGGATAAGTCCCTGCAGACGCACTATCCTCTGTGCCCGCGGTGGCTCAGATGGATAGAGCGTCTGCCATGTAAACAGACGATCCCGGGAACGAGTCCCGGTTGGGCCACACATTTTCAACATGTCCCCAATGAAGTACATCACCACCTGTTTGCAGCTAGGGTGTCCATTTAATTATTTCATTTCTAGCAAAGCTGCATGGTCATCCATGGTAATTGTTCTTTCGGGAACAGATACTGCCGTCATATATATTATAGGGAGTGGCAGGTAATACTGTTTTGTAAGCAGAATTCATCAGGCAGGGATCTGAGTACACTGAACATGGACTTTTCTTTGCATTACACCTGAATAATTAACACAGGGATGCATTTCAGCCCTTCCAAACTTGCCCAAGTCAACTGTCAGTGATTTGACAGTTGAGTGAAAATGTGAAGGAACAACCAATGCTACATGAAGTCCAGGCACACACAGTATGCTGATGGACAAGTGCTTCTATCATTGTGGTAGGAAATAGTAAAAACCAGCTTGCAGTTAGATGCTGCAGTCACTCTTCAGTTTTGAAGTGCAGCTAGGAGCCCGCTAAGGAAATGGCTGTGTACAGGGAGTTAGAAAAACTGGTTACAATGGCTGAGCAGCTTCTGGAAACAACATTTCTGTTCAACATAAAGTCACACTGACTGTAGCATAAAAACCTATGACTGCTGGTGAGTGGATGAGTGGAAACGAGATTTGGAGTGACAAACAGTGCTATACTCCGTGGGTATCTGACGGAAGAATTTGGATGTGGTGACTACTAAGCGAACATTATCCGCCATTACCTCTACTGCCAACAATGCAGTGCAGAGCAGGCAGTGTAACAATATGCAATTTCTCCTCTTTAACTTGTTCTCCCCTTATTGTACTTCAGGATATGATAAATGCAGAAGGGTAATTACATATTTGACATTATTGTGTACTATACACAGCAGGGGAACAGTTCACAGATAACGACCAATTTGATCAGCTCAATACTTGTACCTCTCATGGATCAGCATTGTTAGGCAAAGGCTTATAACCAGTGGCATTCCTGAAGAAGGTTTGCCTGCCGATGTTCCAACCTGAAAGCAATGGATCGTCTTAGGGATTAGTTATAAATGGCATTTTCACTCCATACCCTGTGTCTAATATTTCTACCTTGTCTGGTATCAGCTATTAAGGAAGAATGGGCTGGCATCCACCCACAGAGATTTCGAAATGTCAAGGTGTCCCCAGAAGAGTTCAAGTCCCCATAAAGGAGAACACAAAATCTTAATGTCCACTAATAGGTGTCCAGATACATTTGATTCTCTAGTGTACAGAGCAGGAATGTAAGCCTCGCACAGTGGGCTCTTACTCTTACTCACCAGGTGACTTTGCTGCAGCTGCAGTACTGGGTCCAGCCTCTGGTGACCGTAGCCGCTGTTGTTCTGCACTGCCTACTATTGTACACACAGAGAGTAAAACGTCTTTTAAGTACTTTATGTACTGCTTTAGTTAAGGCTGCAATTACGTGTAAAGTTACTCTTACTCACCAGGTGACTTCACTGCACGTATGTCCTCAGCCCCAGTACTGGTTCCAGGCTTGGGTGTCTGCAGCCGCTGTGGTTCTGCACTGGATACTATTGTACACACAGAGAGGAAAACATCTTTCAAGCACTTTATGTTCACTTTAGGGACATTCTCTTAAATTATGGCTGCAATTGAGGGTAAATTTGCGTATTTTATCATGGACAATGATGTACTGAGGCTATAACCAATCTCTGAAGCCATAGTTACAAAAAGAAATCCACATTCATGGCATATAGGAAAAAAAAATTTTAAAAAACTTTGGACTGTGTTCACTGGGCGCCATGTTCACAGACTGTGCTTGTACGTACCACTCCAGAGGAGAGATGCACATATCAATGACTTCTTATCAATGAATGCCATTTTGAAAGAAGTTTTGTGTACACATTATGAAAAGAGCAATAGAAAACAACATGTCAAACATAAATGTACAGAAATTGTTCATTAGTGTTATTTCTATTTTGTGTGTGGTGACTTACATCAGGGGACAATATGCACCTTCAGCACTGTACAGCTATCGCAGCAGCTTTGGGTGCCAAACTACATGTGTTGAAATAAGTATTCTGTGGGGTCACCACACTGTCCTGTAAAGCAATAGGCTGCTGAAGGAGTTATTTCAACAACTGATGTATGTTGTGAGACACAGAAGAGGAACCTTCAAAATTATTGTGAGTGTCTCTTTCATACTGAATGAAGGTGATCTTTTAGTGTAGTTCACGAGTGTGATGATGAAGGGAATAAATAATTTGTTAAGTCAAAAGTGACATAGTAAGTTATTTATTTAAATGTGATGCATCAAAGGCATCAATTTTGAATTTTAAAGTAATTATAACAGAGTTTGAGAAGAAGTATAGAAGATAAGGTACAGAATATAATACATCATTGTATTAAATAATTACACCACATGACACCTGACTGCAGTGTTAGGGGACAAACGACATGAAAGGGAAGCTGTGTTGACAGAGGAGTGAGACAAGTGTCAGAGTCCTGCACAACTGAGTAAGCGAGCACAAAATGTGAGATCAGGAGACCACAGCCTAACTTGATAGGCTGCCCACACCACCTGTCATAGACATGCACAGAAGTTGTGACTGAGCCTTATACAATGTACAGATATAGTTTAAGTCCTTTTGGTCACACATATTATAAACTTGCCAGTCAGTACTATAGGCAAAATGTCAAAGGTGGTGGTGTATGCATTTATCTAAATCCCAAGCTTAAATTTAAGATAAGATATGAGGCTAAACCATTAATCATAGAAAAGAAAGTAATTGTTGCAGCAATTTGCAGATCACCATCTGGAGATACTGAAGTCTCTCTTAAGAATTTGGAAGAAATGCTAGACATTTTTCTCAAATGAGAACTCTGCCATAATTCTTTGTGGTGACTTTAATATTAATCAATTGGTCCAGAGTTCAGTAAAATACTTGTTTTTAGACATACTAAAAGCTTCAACTTGTTTCCCCACGTATCAGCTCCCACTAGAACATCAGATTCCAGTGAAAGCCTAATAAATAACATCTTCTCAAATGTGGTCACACATGAAGTTGCAGTTACAAATGTGAATATAGGATTATCAGATCATAATGCACTAACCTTTAATCTCACTGCAACTCCCAAGGAGGGGAAAATAAAAAGGAGTACAAACGATTTTTCTCTACTGAAAATTGTAATCAGTTCAAAAATAATGTTAAAAATGCAGTTTGGCCAGAGGTCTTGGCACAAACAAACACAAAAGATGCTTACAATACATTTGCTTCCACTTTTATGGCATACTTTGAAATGTGCTTCCCAAAAAAGCTTTTGAGTTACAGATCATCTGGATCCAAAGGGACCTTGAGTACATCCGGAATTAAAACATCAAGTGAAACCATGATATTACTAAGTTTTAAGTTAAAAACATGTCATGATCAGCAGTTTGTTGAGTATGTGAGAACATACAAACAGACTTACCGCAAAGTAATATCAAAAGCAAAATTATTAAGTAATGATAGATTAATAAGGCAGGCTAGTAACAAGTCCAGAATGATGAGGTAAAAAAAAAAGAAAAAAAATTTGGGTCAAACTAAAGAACAGGAAATCCATCTTAAAAATAATGAAAGTATCCCCATAGAAAAAACGCCATGGCAAACAATGTAAACAATTATTTTGTTAATATTCCCCTTACTTTAAGCAACAATTAACAGTGATGTCTCCAATGGTAAATACCAGCATGATGGCAATCCCATCAGACGAGCATTAAGTTCTAAAAGTCATTAAATGCTTGAAATCCAAATTGTCCTCTGGTTTGGATGATGTACCTGTATCAATAATTAAAAAATTGTTCCACGTGTTGTCGAACCTATAGTGCACATAGCAAACTTGTCCCTTAGTGAAGAGATATTTCCGGATAAAATAAAATCTCTAAAGTGATACCTCTACACAAAAATGGTGACAGACATAAAATAGAAAATTACCAACCTATATCTCTTCTCCCATACTTCTCCAAAATACTTGAGGAATTTATGAAAATCAGGGTTACAAAATATCTAGAAAAACATAAACTAATAAATAACAGTCAACATGGCACAGTACAGAAACAGCCATATTGCACAGCAATAGTAAGAAATTTTGAGTCAAATAAACAGGTTGTTGGAATTAATCTAGATTTAGCCAAAGCCTTCAATACTGTGAACAATGTAATATTACTAGGGAAACTTGAAGCAATATGAATCAGGGGTACCGTTAAAAATTGGTTTGAATCCTATCTGCAAAACAGATCACAAGTTGTTGAGCTGAGGTCATCCAAGAATCTTCACAATTTTAAACCCATATCTGAACCAAAACAAATTTAAATAGTTGTTTCTCAGGGCAGCATTCTGGGCCCATTGTTATTTCTAGTTTATATCAATGACATACAGGCTCCAGACAGCCCAGCCAAAATTCTACTATTTGCAGATGACACGAGTATCGTAATTAGTGATAAAAAAGAATCACTGTGTACTACAGCAGAAAAAATGCTCTCATACATACAGTCATGGTTTTATTCAAAAAGTGATATCATGCTCCAATGTATTTACATCAGAGACGAAAATGGTAAAATAGGTCTAAGCAATAACCACACATGTAAATTACTAAGAAAGTACTTTGATCAATTCTTGAACTGTAGATAACTGAAGTGTTAGCTAGAATTTCCAGATATTTGATGAAAACATGGAAGCAGATCTACCACCTACAGCAAACAAACAAACAAACAAACAAAAACCCTGAAAAACAACAAAGCCAGTGGAGAAGAAATAAAATCATGTCAACCATAACTGGTGTCAAGCAGAAATGACAACTAACCTTCAGATTATGTCTGAAGAAATATGGGAAACTGAAAAGATTCCAGAAGACTGGAAAGTGGCTCCTATCCATCCCGTGCACAAAAAAGTCATAGGCATTATCTAAATAATTGCACAGGTATGTATCTGTTGCCAGTGGGCTGTATTATATTTTTAACAATATTACTAAACAAGGTAGAAGTAACACTTGACAGCCATTTGGGAAAATATCAGAGTGGATTTAGAAAGATCGAATCTGGCTCAGAACAGAATTTGAACTTTTAGTCCATACAAATTCTAAGACATAGTTTTAACATTTACAGGTTTTAGAAAAGCGTTTGATTGACAGGTAAAGAGTGGGTAAAGTGACTCAAAAACTTGGCATTACACTATACTAGCAAACCTTATTCGTGAAACACCCACACACTGAAGCATAAATAAAGTTTTGGTGTGAAACACCTAAGGCACTCAAAATAACAGGTGAAATGCAGGGTGACAACATGTTTCCACGCCACCTCAACTGCATCTTAGAGGAAATAGTAAGATAATTGAAACAAAAGGCAAAGAACATAAGCTGTCACAATGAGACTGGAGACTTCAGGAAAAAGAGATACTGAAATTCAGTGTCTAGTATTTGCAAATGATTATGCCATTCTTTATAAAAATATAACAAATTCAGAAATACAAATCAACCTCTTAGAAGGAATACCTAACAAAGCAGCTTTAAAAGCTTCTGTAGGAAAAATGTTTTAGGGCAAACATAAAAAAATGACCCAGAAATCCTAGTAACAGGTAATGAACTGATAAAGAGGGTTTATAAATTTAAATATTTGGGAGGAAAGATTCAAGGCAATGGCTTCAAAAATATTAGCTGTAGACAAAATAGTATGTAAAATGGAGAAAGCATATGATATAAACATGAACATTTACAACAAGGTGTGTGTGTCTAAAAATTTGAAAATACAGCACTACAGCACAGTAGTAAAACCAGAATGTCTCTATGCAAGTGAATGTTTAATGTTGAATTATGAGTTATACAAACTTCAAGTCCTAGAATTAAGAATCATTTGAAAAATACTCAGGCTGCTAGGAAATCCATGAGCAGATTGTTAAGCATCTTTGGGACAAGATGTCAACAACAGGACAGATTCAAGTAGTTAGGAAAGATTTGGAAAGAAATACAAGAAAAAGACCCAGCAGAATGATAGGATTTCAAGAAGAAAGTGTTGCAAATGGAAGCATTCCAAGGCAGGGAGAAGAAGAAGAAGACAGGGTCAGAATGGTCTGAGGAAGAAAAAAGGATAGATAGTGAAGATGAAGGAAACCTGGAAGAAGAACAAAGGAGGAAGCATTGAAATTAGTATGTGGTCATTAGATACCCCAAACAGAAAAACAAGAAGAAGAAGAATGTCTGATGTCATTAATATAAAACATCAATATCAAGGGCCCCACACACTTCCTTGGAGCACATCTACAGTTACATCTACAATGTTCCATACAGTTCTATGCAGTGTCCTATGTACCGATATATCTTCAGCCTTGTCACGAAACTCATTTCATTTGTACATATTTTTTATTTAAACTACCCACCATCAATGCATTATGATGTTGGTACATCATTAGAACATTAAATGTTGGGAGCAAAAACAGAGAGACATCTTAAGTGAACACTGTGCACTGTGTTATTGTTACTTATGCAGCCGATACCAATAATGTAAGAGTGAGCACACAATGTATGCTTTAAGTCAGCCTTTCCCATCATTGTGTTTTGTGTTGTTGGGGGCATTACATGTGATCTAAGACAAGTTCATATGCCTAGGGATCAAAGGATACAGTTGTCTTTTCCACCATTTTTACGAAGTACATTACCTTGTTCTCACTTAATGTTGACACATTCTTTTAGGTAAATTGTCATTCTATGAATATTATGTTGACACAAAGCACTGCTACATTTTAATTTAAAATGGCTAAGTCGGCAAAATGAGAACAGTGGAGTTTATGAATATGTGGTTTCAATGGTAATGTTTTCACCATGTATGGTGATAATGCCATGGGACAGAGCATGGCAAGGAAAGATTTTATAATTTAAAGGATGATTGTTTTGACATTATTGACCCTCCATTTTCAGAAAGACCTTCAACATTTGATGAAGATCATCTGGATGCATTAATCCACGATGATGCACATCATTGAACTCAAGAACCAGAAAATGTGATGAAGTATGACCATTCCGTCACTGTGCAGCATTTGAATACAAAGGAGAAGGTTCAACAATAAATCATACGGGTACCACATGCCAAACCATATAAATCAGTGGTTGGCCGTATGTACATTACCCTCTTGCTTGTTCTTGATTAGTGGGTGAATACCACTGACCATTTCTAACCTGTATTGTTACTGATGACTAGAAATTTTGTTTTTATGCTAATGTAAGAGAAAGAACGGAAAGGAATGCTTTAGTCCAAACAGAGCAGCAGTGCCACATAGACATTTGAGCATCCACACAAGATAATGTTATGGATATTGTGCAGAGGTCCGGTGTTAGAATATTGCTGCGGGGTGTGGGAGCCTTACCAGGTGGGATTGACGGAGGACATCGAAAGGGTGCAAAAAAGGGCAGCTCGTTTTGTATTATCACGTAATAGGGGAGAGAGTGTAGCAGATATGATATGCGAGTTGGGATGGAAGTCATTAAAACAAAGACGTTTTTCATTGCGGCGAGATCTATTTATGAATTTTCAATCACCAACTTTCTCTTCTGAAAGCGAAAATATTTTGTTGAGACCAATCTACATAGGTAGGAATGATCATCAAAATAAAATAAGAGAAATCAGAGCTCCAACAGAAAGGTTTAGGTGTTCGTTTTTGCCATGTGCTGTTCAGGAGTGGAATGGTAGAGAGACAGTATGATTGTGGTTGGATAAACCCTTTGCCAAGCACTTAAATGTGAATTGCAGAGTAATCATGTAGATGTAGATGTAGGTGACCATGTGGTGTACTACGAGTTGCTTGCATGAGGTGAAACTTTCCTGTTGGTATTTTTTGTCAACAACAGACATCTTGCAGATATAGTTCCAGAAAAACATCCAGGAAGACTGTGTGAAGTGGTGCTATTCCACAGTAACAGTCACCAGCATTCTGCTAGACTCTCAACAAACACTATAGAACAACTGGGCTGAGAAGTCATTTTGCACCCACCCTTTTCATCTGATCTTGCACCCTCAGATTTCATCTTCTCTGCTCTCTGTTCAATGATCTTGACATACTTCCTTTGGAGTGAAAATACACTTTGAACATGGCTCTTTGCTACAAAACCACATGATTTCTACAGTTGTGGATCCAGAAAGTTATCCCAACAGACTGAAGTGAACAGCGAAACAAATTATATTATTTATGATGATTTAAGTCTCCAGTATGTATAGTCTGAGTCGTTTTAACTTGTAGGAAACACTACAGTGTTATGCATCAGCCTAAGACGTTCGATTGGCCATGAAAGGGTTAATCTGGAAATAAGCAGTAAAAGGCTAAGCCAGGAATTACATTGTTGCGTTCTGTCCCTCTGCCAACCAGATAAATTGGCATAAACCTGCAGGCCAACTGCGTGAGGAGTTGTGATGGACAGATTTAATGCAAATGTCATAGAGGGGATGGGGTGGCAGAGGGTGTAACATAGGAGGTACAGGTACAGGTACAGGTACAGAGCTAGGCACGGGAAAGGGCAGTGTAGGGGTGGCTAGTACTGAGGGAAGGATTGTGAAACTTAAGTTAAGGGGAACTCCAAAATTTTCAAATTAGGGAAGCTGGTATGGGAGTAGAGGGGGCGAGAGGAGTATGAGATGGGTCTCGAGAATGCAGTACACAAGTTGTGAAGCCACCAACAAGTCAGCCACCTTGTACTCAGTAGCATGTTGTCACCGGGTAGTCAACAACACTCTTGGCAGGCGGGGGATTGAGAGTAACTGTGGCACCCAGATGGATCAGGCTATTTCACACATCAGTCAGGTGGCAAAATTCATTACTACTTATCGTAGTGTGCCTATTTGTAATGTTTGCTTAACATTACAATGACAAATTTCTAAATGTCAATTTGGTACTTAAAAATTTGTCTGTTTTCTCTTTGACCACATTTCCCTCACAATCTACCACAGTACACATTTTCAATGCAACTGTACATTTGTAACCAATCTTTCGTAGTTACAATAACACCACCAATTTTCAGTATGAATTATGTATGACATAATTAACATCCAGTGTTAAGTTATAGTATAGAGTTTTTAAAAACTGTTTCACAAAAACTATTTAGCACACCACCAATGGAATATTAATGTCAAAGAAAAAGATGAAAAATAAAGTACCACATAATAAAATATTAAAGTCGTAACTTTAATGTGTAATTAAGCTACTGAAGAAAGCAAATATCTCACCTGCCAACAGCTCCTCCATCCTCAACTTCTGCGGCATCTGCAAAAATATTAAGAAGCTGAATAACTTTACATCAACAGAATTTGAGTGTAAATCAAACATCTTGATATGTGGCAGTGGTTGTCTTCTCACTGCACATGCTCATTTTAATGTCAAGAAGTTGCTAAATTAAAATAGTGATGGAGATTAGGAATCAGGTGCTGTGGCAAGTACATACATGTGGAATTTTATAAAAGTGAGATTGATGAAAACTGCATAATGATCCAAGTGAAGAACCACAAAATATTTTAATTTTAATTGTCTGAATTCATTACAGCTGCCATATGGTTCAAATGGCTCAGAGCACTATGCGACTCAACTGCTGAGGTCATCAGTCGCCTAGAACTTAGAACTAATTAAACATAACTAACCTAAGGACAGCACACAACACCCAGCCATCACGAGGCAGAGAAAATCCCTGACCCCGCCGGGAATCGAACCCGGGAGTGGGAACACAGCTGCCATATACAGCCACTGTCACAGAGAAGGTCAAAGGTGCCCACAAAAAGCAAGGCAACATTGGTGTTTGGAGGCTGGTGTAAGGACACTGCCAGTGACCGAAATAATGGTACAGCTTTGTTTGCTGGAATGAACACCCCTCATGAAAGGGGAAAGGAATAACAGACCATTATAAAATTACAGACTGTCACAGTTACGAGATAGAGAAATTATGTCATGTACAATTCTGATAGTGTCTCCATTGGATTTCAAGTTACTGAGAACCAGCAGATCCCAAAGCGTTGAGCCACAGCAGTTCACGTAGTACACGTCGCAAATGACATGCCATGTAGTGTAGCAGAGTTGTGGCAGCTTACAACTATGTGACTCACTTTCTTTTGTATTAGTAGTGTGATGTTGATAGGAAGCCATAAAGGCCACATGAATACCGAGAATCCTGATCGAAACACTTTAAACTATCTGCAAGTACTGTAATGACTGCATACCTACAAAACTGGAGGACACTGGCCTCAACAATACATTATGATTTTATGAGCTTTGTCTATTTAGGGGTGTACTAACCTGTTCCAGAGTGTTGTTGTGTTAGAGTAATTCTTCATCAAAGTTCATATTTTGGATTCCAACATGCTAATAGCTGCCCCAGAGGTAAGGAAGTTTAATGTGTCGAGGGTATGCCCACAGATACTTAACATGCGTGGCCAGCACATAAGTTTTCATTTCAATTGAGTCACACTACCCTGTTAGGGGGCTTCTTACAGATGCAAGCAGTTCGTTCAAGGTACATTGTTGGTTAGGGTTTGGCTAGTTATTTTCTATGTATTTTGTGTTTATTAGCACATGCTCAGTTAGCCCCCAAACTACACTGAATAGCTCTTGTTGTTCACACTGCTACAGCAGACTGCAATGTGATTGAAATATAGCACTGTAGGCATCCAAATCGCTATTGATGGCATTCTCCTGTAAAAATGCATCAGTGGCAACTGGCATCAGTGTATCAGCCTCACTGATTTGTACCTGTACACACAGAACAAGTGAGACTTGTGTGTTTCATAGTGAATGACTAGGTGGAAGCCACTTCATACTGTGGACAGTGTTAAGGTGATATGCAGAAAAGTATATCTAATTTACAAAGAAGATAGTGTAGGTGTCTTGAAGTGTACTACGTGACATTGGTAGCAATGATATATGGCATCATAAATCACAAATACTGTAACAGCCTAGCACATGTTCATAGCAACACTGCAGAGAGCAACAATGACAGCATGAAGAACCAGCATAAAGGTGTGGGAGTTTAAACAATTGGAAAATTTTATATCCAGCAACTAAAGGAACTATATGCCAATTTGGATACACAGCTTAACCAACAAAACTATCATCAACAAGTGTGGTACTCAGTACTGATGACTTAACATCAGGCATTCCTGTCAGGGACTGCTGTTACAACTTTTACAAGAAACTAATGTAACATTTACACAAAATCCAACTGCAGTGCAAATTTGGATTCCTTGACATGCATAAGGCAAGTCCTACATCACTTGGAGGGGAAAGGAAATTTCAAAACTGAAGTCTTTAAAGTAATCTGTAAGAGCACAGTTTGACAGAACTACAGGCAATGCATCATTATCCCATTTTGGTATATTCGAGCATTTAATTGGGAAGCTGTTAGAGCAGTTGCTGTGGACAATTTTGAAGCAACTTTGTATTTTGGCCATGCATATCTCTGTGGTCATGGCTAACAGGGATGGAAGCTGATATTATGACAGCAGCAACACAATGTGACTAATGTGAACACATCCAATAAAGAGGAAACTGCAAATAAGAATTTTTTGCCGAGTAGTGACTTGAGTAAGAGCATAATTGGACTGGGGCAGCCCAACAACTAGGGTCCCAATGGCAGTCAAAACAAAGGAAATACAAGAAATTAAAATGGAAACAAAAAGTGGTAAAATAGGTAAAAACATCTGACTAAACACGTCCACAAATGTCCATAGCTCATTGAGGGGCTACAGCAGTGGTCTGGAATTAGTCCTCTGAAAGTGAACTAAATGGATTTTGGTCCACTCAGCTTGTGTCAGTTGCTAACAGGATGTGGCTTATCTTCCAGCACTGCAGTACCTCATGAGAAACAAGTACTTTTATTCACTCTGTGAAGGCAGTAAAGAATTCTCTGACCAGTCATTTGCACAGAAGTTGCTGGTGGTGACTGCACTGAAGTCATTCCATGTGGTACTGTGTTACAATCATTACTATATGCCTCCTACCAGATTTAAACACATGATAATGAATTTAATAACGGTTACCGAGAGCCAAGGATGCTTGCACACGGTAGACCAGAGTGGAGAACTGCATCAAACCCCATTCGGACTGACAACAACAACAAGAACAAGAACAAGAACAACTGCAGTCCATAAACTGAGTGAGTATGAGCCTAACACCAAGTGGTGCTTACTTTACAAACTGATTTTCTGCTACATCAGTTCCATACTGACTTCCCTCCTACCTCCCTCCCACCCACCCTACCTCCCTCCTTTCGCACTGCAGTTCTGCAAGTATGAAATGTCTGAGATGAGTGGCAGTATAGTTACTTCCCACTCACCAAATCTATCACTCTTACTGAAGGGTGCAGTGATGTAAGACAGATTGTGATTTAGTAAGCAAATTGAGTGCACGGTCTTGCTATTGTTAGGTACCACTGATTGGGACAAATGACTGACAGTCGAGATCAGATGGCCTCTAACAAAAGCTGTGTTTAGTCAGGCTGTGGAGGATGCATGGGGAAATTACATGATGCAGTGTCCACAGTTGCATTTTTCCTCCATTACATGAAGGAAGAACAATCTGTGGACAAAGTTCATTGCTGTAGCCCAGGATTCAGACAAGAAATAAACACGTTTTGTCCAACAGAAATTAAATGTCATATTGTTTCTCATTCTACATACAGCATGAGGAAACACATGTACTCCATCAAATAAATGCAGCATACAGACCAATTTCTATATATAAACACGATTTAGAAACTACAAATTATCCCACTGCCCTGTTTTCTTATTTGGTAATGAGAGACTTTCCAATTTGTAATTTGCCTGAGTGTGTGTGTGTGTGTGTGTGTGTGTGTGTGTGTGTGTGTGTGTGTGTGTGTGTGTGACAAAAAATAGCCCTAAAAAGGGGCACTCTTGATTTATTCATTTAATGTATATAGGCAGAGAGCAAGTAAAGAGAATGTAATACTCAAAATATTAAATTAAAATAAATTTATTTCAGGTACAAGGATAATGCCAACTAGAACTAGCTCAAATTTCCTTCTCTCATCTTTGATATTTTTCCGTCACCAAGAGATTTTGTGCTGGCTCTCACTGGCAGAACACTGCACAGCAGAACAAGGAAAGAAAGTAAAATGATCTCAGTCCATAACATTTTATCCAGAATGCCCCATTATTTCTGACTTCAGTCATTCACCCTGGCAATGAATCTGTGAGGCATTGGACCCATTTGTCAGAAGAGGCAACCCCACCGAGGCTTCAAAAAAAAGCAGTCCAAAAGAGCATCAGCCATAAATGGTGTGTTTCACAGCCAGTTCTCTGTGTGTTCCTGCTACTTACACACACATAATTTCCATTGTGTTCAAGTGAGCAGTCTCTCACAGCCAGTCCATTACATTAATGGATATCTTGGACAGCTGCAGTTGAATGAGCATACCTATACACAAGTGAATATTCTTCCTGTAGCATGAGATCCCCTCCACAATATAGCATTCACACTAAATGCAGCACCACTTTCTTAAAAATGTGGGCATACGGACTGCTACTGAGGCGGGGAAACCGGCGCCCCCGGCGGGGAAACCGGCGCCCCCGGCGGGGAAACCGGCGCCCCCGGCGGGGAAACCGGCGCCCCCGGCGGGGAAACCGGCGCCCCCGGCGGGGAAACCGGCGCCCCCGGCGGGGAAACCGGCGCCCCCGGCGGGGAAACCGGCGCCCCCGGCGGGGAAACCGGCGCCCCCGGCGGGGAAACCGGCGCCCCCGGCGGGGAAACCGGCGCCCCCGGCGGGGAAACCGGCGCCCCCGGCGGGGAAACCGGCGCCCCCGGCGGGGAAACCGGCGCCCCCGGCGGGGAAACCGGCGCCCCCGGGAAACTGGCAATCGGCTAGTACTACCTGTTGTCACCACTTATTTGCCATTATGTCTGGACCCTCGCGGCTGCTAAACTACTGTTTGGTCTTGGTAAGACAACTTATCTGTGAAAAAATACATTTTTTCACATTGCATTCAGATGTAGCTCTGTGGCTGCCAGCCAGTGTAACATTTCCTCACTGAGTTCCTGTTTTATAGTGGATCATTGTGCGTGCAGTACACCTTTCCTTGGCCCTCAACTAACTGCATCATTGGAACTGGGAAGTTGGTCACTCACTACAACTGCTTCGTATCTAGGGGAGGGATTAGTTGGCTCTTACAGGCAAGGTATGTGTTATCCTGCTGTGTGCTCAGTGTCTTGAGCCAGGCATTCTGCTGATAGTGCCTCCTTCAACAAAATTCTTTAAAATTCTGTTTACAGTAGGGGTAGACTTCTGACATTCCAAAGATTCATCAATCACACAGGTTGATATTTTATCCAAAGTTCCCAATACTCAGGCAACTTCCACTCCCATAGTCACCCTTGGGGTGAATTTGTATAGCTTTAAAAATGCACGTTACTACCCCTTAATATTTGTCATGTCAACACAGGATACACAGAAATTCACGACTCTGCCAGATATGTGACAAGCATGGATGGAAAGCCAAATCATCTGCATACTGCAGACGTTTGCTTAACCTTGCACAGCTTACACTGAGGACAGGCCACATATTTGAACAAAATTTCCTTAAACATTTTTGCCATTTATCAGCATGACAAGAGAGAAATCAGCATTGGACTAATATGCCATTTCTGATGACTAACACCTCTGACAATACCCCAATTACAGTCATCCACTCACAAGCAGCACCACAGAAATATCACAGTCAAGCAAACATTAATGGTTTGAGTTGGAGCCAGGGCATGGGTAACGACAATCAAAGGTGTATTCATTTCTTTCTTATGTCTGTTACTTGTAATTAGGGTCTCAGTGATGTTCTAAGGCCTTCCATGACATCTTCCACTGATCTGTGCCCGCAACTATTGTTGCTATGATGGTCTAACACAAGACTGCAACTCACCTCGCCATCATCTTCCTTATCTTCCCCTTCTCCCTGTTCCCGTTTTCAAGCACGATATGCAGTACACTAGGACTCCCGTACAAGACAAACATTGTGTGATGAAAACCTGAATAGTATTGTAAACCCCGTGAAGAAATTTGATCTCTTTTTGCTGTAGAAATGTTTGTGGAAGCGCACTTCACAATGTTGATATTGTGCTGGACTATACACAAGCACTGTAATGGAAAGTGAAGTTATAGTTTGGCACATGTGACAGATGAGATCTGATGGAATATGATCAAATGTTTTGTTGCAACACTTGGCTTACCTAGGCCTGCAACTGGATGATACTGTGAATCATTCGTTTTACTGTTTCTATTCTTTGCCATGAGGTCTGGTTTGTGTTCAAATAATTATATCAAACTTGGCACCCATTCTACATCTACATCAGTAAAGGCACATAATTGAGTACTTAAGATGCCAGCATCCGAGTTCAAATGCATCTGGAAGCTTTTAATTGTTGGCATTCTTTTTTCTGGTAGTTTATAATAGATTTAATAGATTATAGTTAATATTCTCTGACAAGTAGCTGACCCAGTAATGTTGATAACTAATTTGATAATGCTGCATGCCCATTCATTAGAGCTTTAATGGCTGTATGTAGGTGCAAAAGTACATCATTATTTGTTCACACTTTGTCAAAGTACTCTGGGAAATTTTAACCACTGCTTTAAACATTTAAGGATGGTAAGTATTAAGTGTGGTTATAGTAGTGTGTAACATTTCTTATCATGAACTGTTCAAGGTATCATGTTTCATTCTGTCTTTTAAGAAGAGCTCTTCAAATGTTGCTTTTGTTGTTGGTTATTTTCTCTATCATAAAACATTATAACTTTCATGACTTTAGCTACAGGTAGTTTAATAAATGTATCTGAAACAGAGTGAAGCCCATACACAACAAGAGCAGCTATTTCATTACTCAGACACACAATTCCATTATTTGCATAAATGTCAAAAAAATCTGTCTCTCTTTCTAGTGAATTTGCAAAAACAATTAAAAAATGGAAATGTGTAGCTTTGAACTCTGCACCTTCAGGTTACCGTGCAATGCTTCTATCATTTCACCATGGAGAATGGATTTGGGAAGAGCAGGTAATTTTGAGGCCTTAACCTTCATTCTAAATCATGCAGAGATATATTTTCAAGCTGCAAAATGAAGAATATGAGTGGCAGTGGAATACAAAAAACTTGTTTGTAAAACTGGTCTTCCATTCTTAGTTGCTTGAATGGTAGACAGTGAGCACTTAGAATCTGAATGCCAATAAATATACTAAGGCTAAGAGTGTGCTTATGTCAGTGATTTGAACCTTCTGAGAGTCAGGTCCATAACCTATGCAGTTAAGTAAGCGATCACTAGCATATGGGGCATACATGAATACTGAGTATCAGACACCTCACATTTACCACACCAATGACACTCATCTCCCCAAGATCAATCCCTGGTCTGGTTTTTACGGCACTATTACCAAATGGTCTGATCTTTCCTGGCTTTTGTCTAATAAGGCACAATTGTTTGTTTGCTGATGAGTGTACACTGACCCCTACCTCAGCACCTCAATGCCTCGAGCCATCGCAATTCTTCAGAAATGAATTTAACAATACCATGGAAAGCACACAGGCACGACAAAAAAAAAAAAAAAAAAAAAAACTGTAAGAAAGTGAGCTCTCAGTGAACAAGGCCTCTGTTATATATAGATAACATACACTCACATACTCACGCAAATGCAACTCTCACACACGTGATCACACTCTCTGGCAGCTGAAGCCAGGCTGCGAGCAGTTGCACATGATTAAACAGGCAATCACGTGGGGGTAAGGAGGAGGCTGGGACAAGGTGTGGGAGGGTAACAGGGTAGAGGTGAGCAACAGTAGATTGCTGGAGATGACCTGCAGGAGACAGGACATAATAAGGTTAAAGGCAATAGCAAAGAGGGTCACACTCAAATCAGTACCCTGAGGCACACCAACTTCCTGGTAAAGGTGTCTGACAAGGCAGTACCAACATCCCTTGAAAAATCAATACTTTAAAAATACCTGAAGGACATGGGGCATGTGACCTCAGAAGTGCCACATGTAGAGAGATCAAGAATACCCATCCTTCAGAAGGTGTTTTAGGCTTTCTGCAAATTTAAAAACACTGGCAGTGTCTGATATATCCACAGAAAACCATTCGCGACACACGTTGACAAAGTGATGAGATGGTCAGCTGCAGGACGGCCAGATCAAAATCCGCACAGTACAGTGGTCAGTGAATTGCCACACTCTAGTCACTATACCAGCCAGGCATGAATTACATGTTTCATCAGTTTGCAAACACAGCTTGTGGGAGAAATGGGGCAGTAACTAGAAGGAAGGTATTTTTCCGTACTGGGCTTGGGTATGGGTATGGGAATGACAGTGTCTTTATGCTGGCATCTGGCAAACGGCGCCCTCTGCCCAGATGCAGTTGTACATAAGAAAGAGCAAGTGCTTGCCCACAAAAGAAAGGTTTAGCAACATCTGAATGCAAACATCGTCCAGCACTGTGTTGGAGGATCGATAGGAAGTGAGAGCAAGTTCTCGCCCCCTCATACTAAAGGCAGCTTGTAGCACTCGCTAATCTGTCAAAATAAGGGTACTTCCCAAGCTTCCTCCACTTGTTTCTGGTGGAGGAAGGCAGAATGATAGTGGGTGGAGCTTGAAATCTCCGCAGAATAGCAGCCCAATGGATCTTGGTCCTGCAGGGCCCATACAACAGATGAGATAGTGGAACTGTTAGAAGAACTAGTTAAGGAAATCTAGCTAGATTTTTGCTATCCTGAAGGGTGCAATGACACTGTGCATGCAACTGTTCATAATGAATGCAGTTTGCCATCATAGAATGATGGTTAAAAACATGGAGAACACATCTCTGCATGTGAGTTGAGTCACAACACAGCTCAGTCAATCAAGGCACTGGGACATGGCACAGTAAAGATGAAGGGCGAGAATGGAATATTGTGTGGTGGTAATGATGGCATTTGTAAGATACTCTACCTGGCCATCACAACTGGAGAAATTATGTTACTCAAAGGGTGCCAGGGAACAGTAAATCTCGAGTCATCCCTAGAAAGTTGCCATTTGGGTGTGCATATATGTGGCGTAGGAGTCAGAAAATGGATAGCAAATGGTAAATGGTTGCTCGAGTACATACTAGAGACAGTGATGAGATGATGGGCAAATTGGGCAGTGCAGGAGATTTCCAGATATGGGTAGGAGTGCATGTGGTATAAAAGGAAGATGGGTACTCCCACGATAAGGCAAATGAGGTTAAGGTGACAGAAGTTCAGCCTAGAGGGCACCTCTCTGTCAGGTTCTGGGAGATTTCCAAAGAGAATGGTGTGCATTACAGTCAACGAGCAGCAGAAAGGGGTTAGGGAGTTGGCCAGTAAGGTGGATGAAGATTGTCCACGACACCGAATGACTGAGGGATGTAAACAGTACATATGGAAAAGTTCAGGAGAGGAATGTAAAACGCGGACAGGAATAGCTTCAAGCTGGGTAGTCAGGGAGAAAGGTTGACTTTGAACGTCCTTCCACATGAGCAGCATGACTCCCCTCTCTCCTCCTACGATATGGAATGCCATCTTTGGAGAGAGGGAGTCAAAGCAGACTGGGAAGAAACACAAAAGCTCAAATCAGTCAGGAGGATGCAATTTTGTTTCCTGCAGGCAGAGAACTAGCAGAGGCTGCGATTCCAAGAGCAGCCGCAAGTCATCTTTTTGGATTGAAGGCCACTAATATTCCATTGGAATAATGTCATGATTAGGAAAGAGGAGGAGGGAAGGAATGGAGAGGTGGCACCTCAGCGGCCATTCCTGTGTTACATTCTTGACTGCATTTACATAAACTTATGGCTCCTCTTTTTTGGTTTCTTAAACATTTTATTTTATCTGACACATTCCTGACCTTTAAGATTTGTGCCACATATTGGTCCTAAACAACAAGATGTATGAAAAAGAAACCACTTACTGGATAAAGGACTGTTTGCCATGGTCATGGGAGCTGGCAAGTAAGTCAATGCAAGATCTGAAAGATCACAAGAATGATCATTCAATTCTGTTTAATGTACCAGAGACCTATATTAATGTTACTGAAAGAAAATCCCTAACGACAAAAGTAACTAAACAGTTACTTTGAAATCACACTGCACAATTTGTGATGCACGTGCTTAAGTACACTAAGGTAGTTTTATTGAATTACTAATCAACACGTGTCAAACATAACAAACACTATGACAAGTATACCTCTCAAAGTAGTTTACTTGGTAGTTATTTCACAAGCAGGAGAGTATTTTCAGAAGAGTTTAGGAAGTTGGATAGGCCATGAATGTATGAAGGAGAATGAGTCTGATATCATTCTAGAAAGGTACTTTGAAATGTGTTTGCAATTGCGAGTACCTGTCATTTGTGTTTGTGATATTTGCTCAAAAATGGAGAAATCTCAGTTCCCAACTGCAATCAGTAAGCATTTTAGACAACAGTAAGTGATAAGTGTCGATTTTAAGGAATATTTATTGTCATGTTTAATGAGTATCAACTATGGTGTAACACATCGCTTTGGGAAAGGTGTACATCTCACAATGCCTATAGTACCGATGAACAATGGTCACCACCACAAAGTGATTATTTTTTTTTTTAATTCAAATGATGTCTTTAAACTTTTATACCCTTCTCTGTTGTGCATAATGTGGTGTCACCACCAGACACCACACTTGCTAGGTGGTAGCCTTTAAATCGGCCGCGGTCCGGTAGTATACGTCGGACCTGCGTGTCGCCACTATCAGTGATTGCAGACCGAGCGCCACCACACGGCAGGTCTAGAGAGACTTCCTAGCACTCGCCCCAGCTGTACAACCGTCTTTGTAGTGATGGTTCACTGACAAAATACGCTCTCATTTGCCGAGACGATAGTTTAGCATAGCCTTCAGCTACCTCATTTGCTACGACCTAGCAAGGGGCCAAAAACAGTTACTATTGATATTGTGAATCATGTACCATCAAGACAGACATTCATCATTAATCCATTAAAGTTAAGTATTCCACCAGTTAAGTCAGTTTTTCTAAATTCTAATTTCCTTGTCCTGTTCCAGACCTCACGCCAGCCTGCGTGAGTTAAAACGCATGCATTTTGGCCTCCTCTAGTAACACCTGCCAACCACAACACACAAAATCTAGTGGAGATTGCTGCAGCATATCTGCAGGGTGGGATAACGATAATTAGTTTATCGTTCTTCACAGTTCATGATGATTTCAGTGTTTTATTCAATCATGATGATGATGATGATACCTGGTTAGGGGGCACTCAATGGCGTGGTTATCAGCATCCACACGAATCCCCAAATTTTACATGGTCCAGCCATGCCACTTTCACAAATGATGATGGCAACACAAACAACCAGTCCATGGGTTTATTCCTTGCTGTCTCATTCTTGTTCAGCAATGTGCCTTCCCCCTAGATCTGTCAGCATCATGACAACTGCCATTACATCAGGAGAACGAAGATGAAGTCGAGCTGTCAGTAAGATTCTGTACACTAACCAATGACACATGACTTGACATTAATAATTAAAGAGAGTTACTTGTTTTAAATTAAGAGCCAGTATATGAGTGGTCTTTGAGATATTTTTTGGTTCATTTAGCAAGTAATTTAGACTTGAGATAGCATTTCAGTTAACAGTGCTAAAGAAGTTGCAAAGTTTGTGATGTCAGGAAACAGACTGCCATGAGAGATGCAATGAGACTGAAATGGAGATGAATAGGATATTAATAAAGGAGTTTATTTGATTAAGCAAGTTGGTAGTGTGCAGAGTAGCTCAGAATAGGAGGAAGTATTCTAACGGTTCAAAGCCCTGAGCTGATGAAATATGTCCTCACCCTGGGAGGAGGACAGGAAGCAGTGTGGGGTTCATTACATGCCACAGAACCAAACTTTATATGCTACTGGTGAAAATCACACTTGCTCTGCCAGTCTCATACGTGCATCCACTACTTTCACTCACCTGAGCGATGGGGCGCGTGCCTTCCTCCTCAGCAGGGCCTGATTGACAAAAAAAGAATTTGCGTGTTAATATAAAAAATACTTTATCTGCACAAGTAAAACAAACTAGTGATAAACTAAGTGTGTTTCAACATGACCTGATAAAGAACAGAATCAATTGTTTCTATCTTTTAGAAAAAGTACGGATCAGTGTATAATTGAGCATCTAATCTACTCAATTATAAACAACCATCAATATTATCGAGTTCCAGAAAGCGAGAACTTTATTCCGGTTGCACGCTTGCTATCTGAAGACTGGCAGGGACAAATAAATGTTTATTGTCATCATTTCACATAATTATTGATCAAATTTTAAAATCTGCTTAATAAAATATACAATCTTATGTTACACAGTTAACACAGTGTCACATTTAACATTTAGGAACTGTGTGTAAGCTTGTTTATGCACCTTCACTAATTGCATTCATGTACCGACATTATATTCATCCAGTATTTGGCAATGAGAGCACTTAGTGTTTTGCAGAAAACTTCACCATAATTTTAAATTATCATGAATTTCTCTCACAGATACCCCACAGAAAGTAATAGCAAAAATGTTTATCACTTACCACATTTTTGCTGTTTGTGCAGTAATAATGCCACATCAAACACATTCAATGTAACACTCCTTTCTTTACTTACAGATGGGTACAAGTAGTGAGGAGAATGAGTGGCAGGTGAGGCAGATTATTTCTCAGGTGGATATTTTGTAGAGGTGAGACAGAAAGAAAATCTGATGCGTATGGGAACAGGATGGATTAGGAGACATAGTAGGAATGAGGTGGAAGTGGGTTGTGTAGCATCTGGCTGGTGCTTTACAATCCTGCCTTATGCCACACAACAGAGGTATGTCAGTTGCTGGCATCTTAACAGGCTTGAAACTGAAACTCACCCTCAGTGCAGCGGATCTTGCCAATGACAGACACTGCACGGTTTCCACCCTGGAGCCATGCGACACTGGACAACTTAACAGTATTTCTCCGCTACATAGCCTTTGTAGGGGAATGTACAGTGGCTCACCAGCCAACCCAAGTTCCAGACTCGACATCAACTATCTACTTTGGAATGCATGACTATATTAATAAGAATGCGGCCCACAATATTGGCATTGCCAGTGCTACCTACAGCAGTGTTTGTCAGTTGTTACAGACAGAGTGCTCAACTGGAAGCTTCAAGAATAGTTTTCATATTAGTGGCAATCTTTTCATGCATCAGGGCATTCTCTTCCTTGCCTTCATCAGAAAGTTGTTTCATTTGCTTCATGTTGGCATGTACCATCTGTGCCACAATGAAACACTCTTCCTCTTGTCCACTCAGGAACATCTCTCTTCTAGTGCTTTTATAATTCCTTTTTTGTGTCTGGAAGCTTTTTACCAGTGTCTTGTGATCCATTAGGTAGCCTTCATCTCTGTGTTCAAGTGCTTCTGCATAGTGTTTGAATGGTTTTGCTCCGTGTTCAAATGCCTTGTGCCACTTCTTTCTTTCATCCTGGTATCTTTCTGCCTGCACCATTCCACATCATCATCCCTCCTTACTGATGTCTTGGCCCAATTTCTGTATTTTTCATCCAGGTGTGTGCCTCATGGTTGACACTGCCATCTCCTCCATGGGGATGACAGTTCATACTTTTGGCTGCTGTTACAGTCAAGACTTTTCCTCTGAGCACAGCAACATTGGAATCTAGGACATCATCAGTGCAGCTTGCAGTGCTCAGCTTAGCTCATATTAGTGACAACCTTACAGCATATCAGGAGTATTTTTATGTTGCTTGCACTAGGAAGCTGTTTCACTTGCCCAACATTATCATGTGCCTTCTGTGTTCCAATGAAGTTCTAATGTTCATGGCTACCTGAGCACATCTCTCTCCTTGTGCATGGATCATCCACATTAGGTGGGACATATGACCACGAGTGTGGGTGGCAGATGGGGCAAGGCAGCTCCCTGCTGGACTCCCTGTAGAGAGGTGAGGCAGAAAGATGAACAGATTGGTCTGGGATCAAACTGTAGTGAAAGTCTTGATGGGAAATATTTTATGAACAAAGGTACTGGCACCAGAGACAAATCTAGTGAACAGGAAGTGATACTGTATTATCAGCCATTCTCTCCAAAAGCATTGACACATTCATCCCACATGCTTCAGTTGTTTTCACTCTACTATACACTCCCAGCACCTTCATTTCAGAGGTGATCAGCTTTCATATGTTATAAAGTAGATCATAGAAACCTTATTTCTGCTGACTGTATTCTTCATAACCACCCTCCCCGTAATTCAAAAGACAGCTCCATAAATAATTGTAAACAATTAATTCCAAGAAACTATTGAGACATTCAAGACAAAATAAGGAAAAGAAAACAAATGTCTCCAGTACACTATCTCATGAGAAAGAAGAAAAACAGTACATCAAAAGAACAGTATCTGTACATTTGTGGTGGTAGATTTCCAACTACAGTCACGATTTTTATATGATTTTCATTAATAAAGACATGCATTAATTTTAGTTACAAGACACAGACATCAGTTTTCTTTAAGAATGAGTTATCAGTGAAAATAGATGTCAAATAGTATATACGTAGCAAATAATGTAACAAAGATAAATAATATCTACACTGTCTTTGCCATCCACAATTAAGCCAAAGATAGGAAGCTCCTTCTACAAAACATACTGTACTCACTTCTGTACCAACAAAGAAAAAAACACATTCTAGCATCACCTGTCAGCTTCGGGGTTCTAATTGTACATAAACTGAACAACAGATTACAGTACACAATGAAATGGAACATTCCTATGGTTGTGCAGATTCTGAAACAAACATTTTGGCAGGACCTTTATGTCTGATTGACCACAGAAAGGTTAAGGGAGTCCCTGAAAATGTTAGTATCAAATAACTTATGGTAGTGCTGAACGCATCAGCTATGACCATTTATAAACTAGATTCACACCCCAATATTTCCATTTAAGTTACTACCCTAATAGGGTGTACAAAAAGGTTCAGTTTTGAAATACAAATCATCCTCAGTTTCTTCTACTCACATCATTCATTCATTCATTCATTGGAGTCCCACTGTTTGATTAAGCCTCTTCCCTGGCTTCTCCTGGTATTCTGGTCTCAAGCTACAGGCATTGCAGCTTGTAGTCCATGTAGCCTGATATCCACTCAATGCCTCTCACCAGACTGTCACCTCAATGTTCCCCCCACTCACCTCTCTAGGATAGGAGCATGTAATTGTCTTATCCTATCTGTCACTCACCCCATCACTACATTTGTCACTCATCTCCACTACCTCCCCACTACGTCTCCTACTCCTGCCTGTTCCCTGTCCATTTTTCTGTTTCCTTTTCCCTCCCTGTAATTCTCAGCACACATATTTCCACAGCTATATAGGTAAACTTTGTATTTCTGTAAGTCAGTAAATACTCGCCCCAAATCAAAGTCCTCAATATTCAAAAACATAAATATAATAAAATATATTGTAATTTCTGGATTCTAATTAAATTGTGTATGGTGGACTGACTAAGGGGTTGCAGAAATCACATAGATAAGAACTATAAACCCACTATCCAATCAAAATACATGGGCACCCTTATGTAATGGGCAACTGAGCATTTTAATTCAATGAGAGGTGGAGCTACTGTTATAGGAAGTGAAATGATAAATGGACACCCTAGCTGCAAACAGGCGGTGATGTACTTCATTGGGGAAATGTTGAAAATGTGTGCCCCGACCGGTACTCGAACCCGGGATCTTCTGCTTACATGGCAGACGCTCCATCCATTTAATCATCATTTCATTTCTAGCAAAGCTGCATGGTTATCCATGGCAATTGTTCTTTCGGCAACAGATACTGCCGTCATATATATTATAGGAAGTGGCAGGTAATACTGTTTTGTAAGCAGAATTCATCAGTCAGGGATCTGAGTACACTGAACATGGACTTTTCTTTGCATTACACCTGAATAATTAACACAGGGATGAATTTCAGCCCTTCCAAACTTGCCCAAGTCAGCTGTCAGCGATGTGACAGTTAAGTGAAAATGTGAAGGAACAACCAATGCTACATGAAGTCCAGGCACACACAGTATGCTGATGGACAAGTGCTTCTATCATTGTGGTAGGAAATAGTAAAAACCAGCTTGCAGTTAGCTGCTGCAGTCACTCTTCAGTTTTGAGGTGCAGCTAGGAGCCCGCTAAGGAAATGGCTGTGTACAGGGAGTTAGAAAAACTGGTTACAGTGGCTGAGCAGCTTCTGGAAACAACATTTCTGTTCAACATAAAGTCACACTGACTGTAGCATAAAAACCCATGACTCCTGTTGAGTGGATGAGTGGAAACGAGATTTGGAGTGACAAACAGTGCTATACTCCGTGGGTATCTGACGGAAGAATTTGAATAGAGTGACTACTCAGTGAACATTATCCGCCATTAACTCTACTGCCAACAATGCAGTGCAGAGCAGGCAGTGTAACAATATGCAATTTCTCCTCTTTAACTTGTTTTCCCCTTATTGTACCGAGCGAGGTGGCGCAGTGGCTAGCACACTGGACTCGCATTCGGGAGGACAGCGGTTCAATCCCGTCTCCGGCCATCCTGATTTAGGTTTTCCGTGATTTCCCTAAATCGTTTCAGGCAAATGCTGGGATGGTTCCTTTGAAAGGGCACGGCCGATTTCCTTCCCAATCCTTCCCTAACCCGAGCTTGCGCTCCGTCTCTAATGACCTCGTTGTCGACGGGACGTTAAACACTAACCACCACCACCACCACCACCACCTTATTGTACTTCAGGATATGATAAATGCAGAAGGGTAAGTACATATTTGACAGTATTGTGAACTATACACAGCAGAGGAACAGTTCACAGACAACGACCGATTTGATCAGCTCAACACTTGCACCTCTCATGGATCAGCATTGTTAGGCAAAGGCTTATAACCAGTGGCATTCCTGAAGAAGGCTTGCCTGCCGATGTTCCAACCTGAAAGCGATGGATCGTCTTAGGGATTAGTCATAAATGGCATTTTCACTCCATACCCTGCGTCCAATATTTCTACCTTGTCTGGTATCAGCTATCAAGGAAGAATGGGCTGGCATCCACCTACAGAGATTTCGAAATGTCAAAGTGTCCCCAGAAGAGTTCAAGTCCTCAAAGGAGAACACAAAATCTTAATGTCCACTAATAGGTGTCCAGATACATTTGATTCTCTAGTGTACAGAGCAGGAATGTAAGCCTGCCACAGTGGGCTCTTACTCTTACTCACCAGGTGACTTCGCTGCACCTGCAGTACTGGGTCCAGCCTCTGGTGACCGTAGCTGCTGCTGTTCTGCACTGGATACTATTGTACACACAGAGAGTAAAACGTCTTTTAAGTACTTTATGTACTGCTTTAGTTAAGGCTGCAATTACGTGTAAATTTACTCTTACTCACCAGGTGACTTCACTGCACGTATGTCCTCAGCCCCAGTACTGGTTCCAGGCTTGGGTGTCCGCAGCCGCTGTGGTTCTGCACTGGATACTATTGTACACACAGAGAGGAAAACATCTTTCAAGCACTTTATGTTCACTTTAGTGACATGCTCTTAAATAATGGCTGCAATTGAGGGTAAATTTGCGTATTTTATCATGGACAATGATGTACTGAGGCTATAACCAATCTCTGAAGCCATAGTTACAAAAAGAAATCCACATTCATGGCATATAGGAAAAAAAAATTTTAAAAAACTTTGGACTGTGTTCACTGGGCGCCATGTTCACAGACTGTGCTTGTACGTACCACTCCAGAGGAGAGATGCACATATCAATGACTTCTTATCAATGAATGCCATTTTGAAAGAAGTTTTGTGTACACATTATGAAAAGAGCAATAGAAAACAACATGTCAAACATAAATGTACAGATATTGTTCATTAGTGTTATTTCTATTTTGTGTGTGGTGACTTACATCAGGGGACAATATGCACCTTCAGCACTGTATAGCTATCGCAGCAGCTTTGGGTGCCAAACTACATGTGTTAAAATAAGTATTCTGTGGGGTCACCACACTGTCCTGTAAAGCAATAGGCTGCCGAAGGAGTTATTTCAACAACTGATGTATGTTGTGAGACACAGAAGAGGAACCTTCAAAATTATTGTGAGTGTCTCTTTTATACTGAATGAAGGTGATCTTTTAGTGTAGTTCACGAGTGTGATGATGAAGGGAATAAATAATTTGTTAAGTCAAAAGTGACATAGTAAGTTATTTATTTAAATGTGATGTGTCAAAGGCATCAATTTTGAATTTTAAAGTAATTATAACAGAGTTTGAGAAGAAGTATAGAAGATAAGGTACAGAATATAATACATCATTGTATTAAATAATTACACCACATGACACCTGACTGCAGTGTTAGGGGACAAACGACATGAAAGGGAAGCTGTGTTGACAGAGGAGTGAGACAAGTGTCAGAGTCCTGCACAACTGAGTAAGCGAGCACAAAATGTGAGATCAGGAGACCACAGCCTAACTTGATAGGCTGCCCACACCACCTGTCATAGACATGCACAGAAGTTGTGACTGAGCCTTATACAATGTACAGATATAGTTTAAGTCCTTTTGGTCACACATATTATAAACTTGCCAGTCAGTACTATAGGCAAAATGTCAAAGGTGGTGGTGTATGCATTTATCTAAATCCCAAGCTTAAATTTAAGATAAGATATGAGGCTAAACCATTAATCATAGAAAAGAAAGTAATTGTTGCAGCAATTTGCAGATCACCATCTGGAGATACTGAAGTCTCTCTTAAGAATTTGGAAGAAATGCCAGACATTTTTCTCAAATGAGAACTCTGCCATAATTCTTTGTGGTGACTTTAATATTAATCAACTGGTCCAGAGTTCAGTAAAATACTTGTTTTTAGACATACTAAAAGCTTCAACTTGTTTCCCCACGTATCAGCTCCCACTAGAACAACAGATTCCAGTGAAAGCCTAATAAATAACATCTTCTCAAATGTGGTCACACATGAAGTTGCAGTTACAAATGTGAATATAGGATTATCAGATCATAATGCACTAACCTTTAATCTCACTGCAACTCCCAAGGAGGGGAAAATAAAAAGGAGTACAAACGATTTTTCTCTACTGAAAATTGTAATCAGTTCAAAAATAATGTTAAAAATGCAGTTTGGCCAGAGGTCTTGGCACAAACAAACACAAAAGATGCTTACAATACATTTGCTTCCACTTTTATGGCATACTTTGAAATGTGCTTCCCAAAAAAGCTTTTGAGTTACAGATCATCTGGATCCAAAGGGACCTGGAGTACATCCGGAATTAAAACATCAAGTGAAACCATGATATTACTAAGTTTTAAGTTAAAAACATGTCATGATCAGCAGTTTGTTGAGTATGTGAGAACATACAAACAGACTTACCGCAAAGTAATATCAAAAGCAAAATTATTAAGTAATGATAGATTAATAAGGCAGGCTAGTAACAAGTCCAGAATGATGAGGTAAAAAAAAAAAAGAAAAAAAATTTGGGTCAAACTAAAGAACAGGAAATCCATCTTAAAAATAATGAAAGTATCCCCATAGAAAAAACGCCATGGCAAACAATGTAAACAATTATTTTGTTAATATTCCCCTTACTTTAAGCAACAATTAACAGTGATGTCTCCAATGGTAAATACCAGCATGATGGCAATCCCATCAGACGAGCATTAAGTTCTAAAAGTCATTAAATGCTTGAAATCCAAATTGTCCTCTGGTTTGGATGATGTACCTGTATCAATAATTAAAAAATTGTTCCACGTGTTGTCGAACCTATAGTGCACATAGCAAACTTGTCCCTTAGTGAAGAGATATTTCCGGATAAAATAAAATCTCTAAAGTGATACCTCTACTCAAAAATGGTGACAGACATAAAATAGAAAATTACCAACCTATATCTCTTCTCCCATACTTCTCCAAAATACTTGAGGAATTTATGAAAATCAGGGTTACAAAATATCTAGAAAAACATAAACTAATAAATAACAGTCAACATGGCACAGTACAGAAACAGCCATATCGCACAGCAATAGTAAGAAATTTTGAGTCAAATAAACAGGTTGTTGGAATTAATCTAGATTTAGCCAAAGCCTTCAATACTGTGAACAATGTAATATTACTAGGGAAACTTGAAGCAATATGCATCAGGGGTACCGTTAAAAATTGGTTTGAATCCTATCTGCAAAACAGATCACAAGTTGTTGAGCTGAGGTCATCCAAGAATCTTCACAATTTTAAACCCATATCTGAACCAAAACAAATTTAAATAGTTGTTTCTCAGGGCAGCATTCTGGGCCCATTGTTATTTCTAGTTTATATCAATGACATACAGGCTCCAGACAGCCCAGCCAAAATTCTACTATTTGCAGATGACACGAGTATCGTAATTAGTGATAAAAAAGAATCACTGTGTACTACAGCAGAAAAAATGCTCTCATACATACAGTCATGGTTTTATTCAAGAAGTGATATCATGCTCCAATGTATTTACATCAGAGACGAAAATGGTAAAATAGGTCTAAGCAATAACCACACATGTAAATTACTAAGAAAGTACTTTGATCAATTCTTGAACTGTAGATAACTGAAGTGTTAGCTAGAATTTCCAGATATTTGATGAAAACATGGAAGCAGATCTACCACCTACAGCAAACAAACAAACAAACAAACAAAAACCCTGAAAAACAACAAAGCCAGTGGAGAAGAAATAAAATCATGTCAACCATAACTGGTGTCAAGCAGAAATGACAACTAACCTTCAGATTATGTCTGAAGAAATATGGGAAACTGAAAAGATTCCAGAAGACTGGAAAGTGGCTCCTATCCATCCTGTGCACAAAAAAGTCATAGGCATTATCTAAATAATTGCACAGGTATGTATCTGTTGCCAGTGGGCTGTATTATATTTTTAACAATATTACTAAACAAGGTAGAAGTAACACTTGACAGCCATTTGGGAGAATATCAGAGTGGATTTAGAAAGATCGAATCTGGCTCAGAACAGAATTTCAACTTTTAGTCCATACGAATTTTAAGACATAGTTTTAACATTTACAGGTTTTAGAAAAGCATTTGATTGACAGATAAACAGTGGGTAAAGTGACTAGAGAACTTGGCATTACACTAAACTAGCAAACCTTATTCGTGAAACACCCACACACTGAAGCATAAATAAAGTTTTGGTGTGAAACACCTAAGGCACTCAAAATAACAGGTGAAATGCAGGGTGACAACATGTTTCCACGCCACCTCAACTGCATCTTAGAGGAAATAGTAAGATAATTGAAACAAAAGGCAAATAACACAAGCTGTCACAATGAGACTGGAGACTTCAGGAAAAAGAGATACTGAAATTCAGTGTCTAGTATTTGCAAATGATTATGCCATTCTTTATAAAAATATAACAAATTCAGAAATACAAATCAACCTCTTAGAAGGAATACCTAACAAAGCAGCTTTAAAAGTTTCTGTAGGAAAAATGTTTTAGGGCAAACATAAAAAAATGACCCAGAAATCCTAGTAACAGGTAATGAACTGATAAAGAGGGTTTATAAATTTAAATATTTGGGAGGAAAGATTCAAGGCAATGGCTTCAAAAATATTAGCTGTAGACAAAATAGTATGTAAAATGGAGAAAGCATATGATATAAACATGAACATTTACAACAAGGTGTGTGTGTCTAAAAATTTGAAAACACAGCACTACAGCACAGTAGTAAAACCAGAATGTCTCTATGCAAGTGAATGTTTAATGTTGAATTATGAGTTATACAAACTTCAAGTCCTAGAATTAAGAATCATTTGAAAAATACTCAGGCTGCTAGGAAATCCATGAGCAGATTGTTAAGCATCTTTGGGACAAGATGTCAACAACAGGACAGATTCAAGTAGTTAGGAAAGATTTGGAAAGAAATACAAGAAAAAGACCCAGCAGAATGATAGGATTTCAAGAAGAAAGTGTTGCAAATGGAAGCATTCCAAGGCAGGAAGAAGAAGAGGAAGACTGGGTCAGAATGGTCTGAGGAAGAAAAAAGGATAGATAGTGAAGACGAAGGAAACCTGGAAGAAGAACAAAGGAGGAAGCATTGAAATTAGTATGTGGTCATTAGATACCCCAAACAGAAAAACAAAAAGAAGAAGAATGTCTGTGATGTCATTAATATAAAACATCAATATCAAGGGCCCCACACACTTCCTTGGAGCACATCTACAGTTACATCTACAATGTTCCATACAGTTCTATGCAGTGTCCTATGTACCGATATATCTTCAGCCTTGTCACGAAACTCATTTCATTTGTACATATTTTTTATTTAAACCACCCACCATCAATGCATTATGATGTTGGTACATCATTAGAACATTAAATGTTGGGAGCAAAAACAGAGAGACATCTTAAGTGAACACTGTGCACTGTGTTATTGTTACTTATGCAGCCGATACCAATAATGTAAGAGTGAGCACACAATGTATGCTTTAAGTCAGCCTTTCCCATCATTGTGTTTTGTGTTGTTGGGGGCATTACATGTGATCTAAGACAAGTTCATATGCCTAGGGATCAAAGGATACAGTTGTCTTTTCCACCATTTTTACGAAGTACATTACCTTGTTCTCACTTAATGTTGACACATTCTTTTAGGTAAATTGTCATTCTATGAATATTATGTTGACACAAAGCACTGCTACATTTTAATTTAAAATGGCTAAGTCGGCAAAATGAGAACAGTGGAGTTTATGAATATGTGGTTTCAATGGTAATGTTTTCACCATGTATGGGGATAATGCCATGGGACAGAGCATGGCAAGGAAAGATTTTATAATTTAAAGGATGATTGTTTTGACATTATTGACCCTCCATTTTCAGAAAGACCTTCAACATTTGATGAAGATCATCTGGATGCATTAATCCACGATGGTGCACATCATTGAACTCAAGAACCAGAAAATGTGATGAAGTATGACCATTCCGTCACTGTGCAGCATTTGAATACAAAGGAGAAGGTTCAACAATAAATCATATGGGTACCACATGCCAAACCATATAAATCAGTGGTTGGCCGTATGTACATTACCCTCTTGCTTGTTCTTGATTAGTGGGTGAATACCACTGACCATTTCTAACCTGTATTGTTACTGATGACTAGAAATTTTGTTTTTATGCTAATGTAAGAGAAAGAACGGAAAGGAATGCTTTAGTCCAAACAGAGCAGCAGTGCCACATAGACATTTGAGCATCCACACAAGATAATGTTATGGATATTGTGCAGAGGTCCGGTGTTAGAATATTGCTGCGGGGTGTGGGAGCCTTACCAGGTGGGATTGACGGAGGACATCGAAAGGGTGCAAAAAAGGGCAGCTCGTTTTGTATTATCACGTAATAGGGGAGAGAGTATAGCAGATATGATATGCGAGTTGGGATGGAAGTCATTAAAACAAAGACGTTTTTCATTGCGGCGAGATCTATTTATGAATTTTCAATCACCAACTTTCTCTTCTGAAAGCGAAAATATTTTGTTGAGACCAATCTACATAGGTAGGAATGATCATCAAAATAAAATAAGAGAAATCAGAGCTCCAACAGAAAGGTTTAGGTGTTCGTTTTTGCCATGCGCTGTTCAGGAGTGGAATGGTAGAGAGACAGTATGATTGTGGTTGGATAAACCCTTTGCCAAGCACTTAAATGTGAATTGCAGAGTAATCATGTAGATGTAGATGTAGGTGACCATGTGGTGTACTACGAGTTGCTTGCATGAGGTGAAACTTTCCTGTTGGTATTTTTTGTCAACAACAGACATCTTGCAGATATAGTTCCAGAAAAACATCCAGGAAGACTGTGTGAAGTGGTGCTATTCCACAGTAACAGTCACCAGCATTCTGCTAGACTCTCAACAAACACTATAGAACAACTGGGCTGAGAAGTCATTTTGCACCCACCCTTTTCATCTGATCTTGCACCCTCAGATTTCATCTTCTCTGCTCTCTGTTCAATGATCTTGACATACTTCCTTTGGAGTGAAAATACACTTTGAACATGGCTCTTTGCTACAAAACCACATGATTTCTACAGTTGTGGATCCAGAAAGTTATCCCAACAGACTGAAGTGAACAGCGAAACAAATTATATTATTTATGATGATTTAAGTCTCCAGTATGTATAGTCTGAGTTGTTTTAACTTGTAGGAAACACTACAGTGTTATGCATCAGCCTAAGACGTTCGATTGGCCATGAAAGGGTTAATCTGGAAATAAGCAGTAAAAGGCTAAGCCAGGAATTACATTGTTGCGTTCTGTCCCTCTGCCAACCAGATAAATTGGCATAAACCTGCAGGCCAACTGCGTGAGGAGTTGTGATGGACAGATTTAATGCAAATGTCATAGAGGGGATGGGGTGGCAGAGGGTGTAACATAGGAGGTACAGGTACAGGTACAGGTACAGAGCTAGGCATGGGAAAGGGCAGTGTAGGGGTGGCTAGTACTGAGGGAAGGATTGTGAAACTTAAGTTAAGGGGAACTCCAAAATTTTCAAATTAGGGAAGCTGGTATGGGAGTAGAGGGGGCGAGAGGAGTATGAGATGGGTCTCGAGAATGCAGTACACAAGTTGTGAAGCCACCAACAAGTCAGCCACCTTGTACTCAGTAGCATGTTGTCACCGGGTAGTCAACAACACTCTTGGCAGGCGGGGGATTGAGAGTAACTGTGGCACCCAGATGGATCAGGCTATTTCACACATCAGTCAGGTGGCAAAATTCATTACTACTTATCGTAGTGTGCCTATTTGTAATGTTTGCTTAACATTACAATGACAAAGTTCTAAATGTCAATTTGGTACTTAAAAATTTGTCTTTTTTCTCTTTGACCACATTTCCCTCACAATTTACCACAGTACACATTTTCAATGCAACTGCACATTTGTAACCAATCTTTCGTAGTTACAATAACACCGCCAATTTTCAGTATGAATTATGTATGACATAATTAACATCCAGTGTTAAGTTATAGTATAGAGTTTTTAAAAACTGTTTCACAAAAATTATTTAGCACACCACCAATGGAATATTAATGTCAAAGAAAAAGATGAAAAATAAAGTACCACATAATAAAATATTAAAGTCGTAATTTTAATGTGTAATTAAGCTACTGAAGAAAGCAAATATCTCACCTGCCAACAGCTCCTCCATCCTCAACTTCTGCGGCATCTGCAAAAATATTAAGAAGCTGAATAACTTTACATCAACAGAATTTGAGTGTAAATCAAACATCTTCATATGTGGCAGTGGTTGTCTTCTCACTGCACATGCTCATTTTAATGTCAAGAAGTTGCTAAATTAAAATAGTGATGGAGATAAGGAATCAGGTGCTGTGGCATGTACATACATGTGGAATTTTATAAAAGTGAGATTGATGAAAACTGCATAATGATCCAAGTGAAGAACCACAAAATATTTTAATTTTAATTGTCTGAATTCATTACAGCTGCCATATACAGCCACTGTCACAGAGAAGGACAAAGGTGCCCACAAAAAGCAAGGCAACATTGGTGTTTGGAGGCTGGTGTAAGGACACTGCCAGTGACCGAAATAATGGTACAGCTTTGTTTGCTGGAATGAACACCCCTCATGAAAGGGGAAAGGAATAACAGACCATTATAAAATTACAGACTGTCACAGTTACGAGATAGAGAAATTATGTCATGTACAATTCTGATAGTGTCTCCATTGGATTTCAAGTTACTGAGAACCAGCAGATCCCAAAGTGTTGAGCCACAGCAGTTCACGTAGTACACGTCGCAAATGACATGCCATGTAGTGTAGCAGAGTTGTGGCAGCTTACAACTATGTGACTCACTTTCTTTTGTATTAGTAGTGTGATGTTGATAGGAAGCCATAAAGGCCACATGAATACCGAGAATCCTGATCGAAACACTTTAAACTATCTGCAAGTACTGTAATGACTGCATACCTACAAAACTGGAGGACACTGGCCTCAACAATACATTATGATTTTATGAGCTTTGTCTATTTAGGGGTGTACTAACCTGTTCCAGAGTGTTGTTGTGTTAGAGTAATTCTTCATCAAAGTTCATATTTTGGATTCCAACATGCTAATAGCTGCCCCAGAGGTAAGGAGGTTTAATGTGTCGAGGGTATGCCCACAGATACTTAACATGCATGGCCAGCACATAAGTTTTCATTTCAATTGAGTCACACTACCCTGTTAGGGAGCTTCTTACAGATGCAAGCAGTTCGTTCAAGGTACATTGTTGGTTAGGGTTTGGCTAGTTATTTTCTATGTATTTTGTGTTTATTAGCACATGCTCAGTTAGCCCCCAAACTACACTGAATAGCTCTTGTTGTTCACACTGCTACAGCAGACTGCAATGTGATTGAAATATAGCACTGTAGGCATCCAAATCGCTATTGATGGCATTCTCCTGTAAAAATGCATCAGTGGCAACTGGCATCAGTGTATCAGCCTCACTGATTTGTACCTGTACACACAGAACAAGTGAGACTTGTGTGTTTCATAGTGAATGACTAGGTGGAAGCCACTTCATACTGTGGACAGTGTTAAGGTGATATGCAGAAAAGTATATCTAATTTACAAAGAAGATAGTGTAGGTGTCTTGAAGTGTACTATGTGACATTGGTAGCAATGATATATGGCATCATAAATCACAAATACTGTAACAGCCTAGCACATGTTCATAGCAACACTGCAGAGAGCAACAATGACAGCATGAAGAACCAGCATAAAGGTGTGGGAGTTTAAACAATTGGAAAATTTTATATCCAGCAACTAAAGGAACTATATGCCAATTTGGATACACAGCTTAGCCAACAAAACTATCATCAACAAGTGTGGTACTCAGTACTGATGACTTAACATCAGGCATTCCTGTCAGGGACTGCTGTTACAACTTTTACAAGAAACTAATGTAACATCTACACAAAATCCAACTGCAGTGTAAATTTGGATTCCTTGACATGCATAAGGCAAGTCCTACATCACTTGGAGGGGAAAGGAAATTTCAAAACTGTAGTCTTTAAAGTAATCTGTAAGAGCACAGTTTGACAGAACTACAGGCAATGCATCATTATCCCATTTTGGTATATTCGAGCATTTAATTGGGAAGCTGTTAGAGCAGTTGCTGTGGACAATTTTGAAGCAACTTTGTATTTTGGCCATGCATATCTCTGTGGTCATGGCTAACAGGGATGGAAGCTGATATTATGACAGCAGCAACACAATGTGACTAATGTGAACACATCCAATAAAGAGGAAACTGCAAATAAGAATTTTTTGTCGAGTAGTGACTTGAGTAAGAGCATAATTGGACTGGGGCAGCCCAACAACTAGGGTCCCAATGGCAGTCAAAACAAAGGAAATACAAGAAATTAAAATGGAAACAAAAAGTGGAAAAATAGGTAAAAACATCTGACTAAACACGTCCACAAATGTCCATAGCTCATTGAGGGGCTACAGCAGTGGTCTGGAATTAGTCCTCTGAAAGTGAACTAAATGGATTTTGGTCCACTCAGCTTGTGTCAGTTGCTAACAGGATGCGGCTTAAATTCCAGCACTGCAGCACCTTTGAGAACAAGTACTTTTATTCACTCTGTGAAGGCAGTACAGAATTCTCTGACCAGTCATTTGCACAGAAGTTGCTGGTGGTGACTGCACTGAAGTCATTCCATGTGGTACTGTGTTACAATCATTACTGTATGCCTCCTACCAGATTTAAACACATGATAATGAATTTAATAATGGTTACAGAGAGCCAAGGATGCTTGCACAAGGTAGACCAGAGTGGAGAACTGCATCAAACCCCATTCGGACTGACAATAACAACAACAAGAACAACTGCAGTCCATAAACTGGGTGAGTATGAGCCTAACACCAAGTGGTGCTTACTTTACAAACTGATTTTCTGCTACATCAGTTCCATACTGACTTCCCTCCTACCTCCCTCCCACCCACCCTACCTCCCTCCTTTCGCACTGCAGTTCTGCAAGTATGAAATGTCTGAGATGAGTGGCAGTATAGTTACTTCCCACTCACCAAATCTATCACTCTTACTGAAGGGTGCAGCGATGTAAGACAGATTGTGATTTAGTAAGCAAATTGAGTGCACGGTCTTGCTATTGTTAGGTACCACTGATTGGGACAAATGACCGACAGTCGAGATCAGATGGCCTCTAACAAAGCTGTGTTTAGTCAGGCTGTGGAGGATGCATGGGGAAATTACATGATGCAGTGTCCACAGTTGCATTTTTCCTCCATTACATGAAGGAAGAACAATCTGTGGACAAAGTTCATTGCTGTAGCCCAGGATTCAGACAAGAAATAAACACGTTTTGTCCAACAGAAATTAAATGTCATATTGTTTCTTATTCTACATACAGCATGAGGAAAAACATGTACTCCATCAAATAAATGCAGCATACAGACCAATTTCTATATATAAACACCATTTAGAAACTACAAATTATCCTACTGCCCTGTTTTCTTATTTGGTCATGAGAGACTTTCCAATTTGTAATTTGCCTATGTGTGTGTGTGTGTGTGTGTGTGTGTGTGTGTGTGTGTGTGAGAGAGAGAGAGAGAGAGAGAGAGAGAGAGAGAGAGAGAGAGAGAGAGAGAGAGAGAGAGGTATTTTGCACATTTTTGGCCGAGGCTGATGGGTGGCAATAGAGTGGGAGAGAGATGAATTTGACATAACAAAAAATAGCCCTAAAAAGGGGCACTCTTGGCTTATTCATTTCATGTATGTAGGCAGAGAGCAAGTAAAGAGAATGTAATACTCAAAATATTAAATTAAAATAAATTTATTTCAGGTACAAGGATAATGCCAACTAGAACTAGCTCAAATTTCCTTCTCTCATCTTTGATATTTTTCCATCACCAAGAGATTTTGTGCTGGCTCTCACTGGCAGAACACTGCACAGAAGAACAAGGAAAGAAAGTAAAATGTTCTCAGTCCATAACATTTTATCCAGAATGCCCCATTATTTCTGACTTCAGTCATGCACCCTGGCACTGAATCTGTGAGGCATTGGACCCATTTGTCAGAAAAAACAACCCCACCGAGGCTTCAAAAAAAGCAGTCCAAAAGAGCATCAGCTATAAATGGTGTGTTTCACAGCCAGTTCTCTGTGTGTTCGTGCTACTTACACACACATAACTTCCATTGTGTTCAAGTGAGCAGTCTCTCACAGCCAGTCCATTACATTAATGTCTATCTTGGACAGCTGCAGTTGAATGAGCAGACCAATACACAAGTGAATATTCCTCCTGTAACATGAATTCCCCTCCACAATATAGCATTCACACTAAATGCAGCACGACCTTCTTCAAAATGTGGGCATACGGCCTGCTGCTGAGGAAGCATTCCACGCCCCCGGCGGGGAAACCGGCGCCCCCGGCGGGGAAACCGGCGCCCCCGGCGGGGAAACCGGCGCCCCCGGCGGGGAAACCGGCGCCCCCGGCGGGGAAACCGGCGCCCCCGGCGGGGAAACCGGCGCCCCCGGCGGGGAAACCGGCGCCCCCGGCGGGGAAACCGGCGCCCCCGGCGGGGAAACCGGCGCCCCCGGCGGGGAAACCGGCGCCCCCGGCGGGGAAACCGGCGCCCCCGGCGGGGAAACCGGCGCCCCCGGCGGGGAAACCGGCGCCCCCGGCGGGGAAACCGGCGCCCCCGGCGGGGAAACCGGCGCCCCCGGCGGGGAAACCGGCGCCCCCGGCGGGGAAACCGACGCCCCCGGGAAACTGGCAATCGGCTAGTACTACCTGTTGTCACCACTTATTTGCCATTATGTCTGGACCCTCGCGGCTGCTAAACTACTGTTTGGTCTTGGTAAGACAACTTATCTGTGAAAAAATACATTTTTTCACATTGCATTCAGATGTAGCTCTGTGGCTGCCAGCCAGTGTAACATTTCCTCACTGAGTTCCTGTTTTATAGTGGATCATTGTGCGTGCAGTACACCTTTCCTTGGCCCTCAACTAACTGCATCATTGGAACTGGGAAGTTGGTCACTCACTACAACTGCTTCGTATCTAGGGGAGGGATTAGTTGGCTCTTACAGGCAAGGTATGTGTTATCCTGCTGTGTGCTCAGTGTCTTGAGCCAGGCATTCTGCTGATAGTGCCTCCTTCAACAAAATTCTTTAAAATTCTGTTTACAGTAGGGGTAGACTTCTGACATTCCAAAGATTCATCAATCACACAGGTTGATATTTTATCCAAAGTTCCCAATACTCAGGCAACTTCCACTCCCATAGTCACCCTTGGGGTGAATTTGTATAGCTTTAAAAATGCACGTTACTACCCCTTAATATTTGTCATGTCAACACAGGATACATAGAAATTCACGACTCTGCCAGATATGTGACAAGCATGGATGGAAAGCCAAATCATCTGCATACTGCAGACGTTTGCTTAACCTTGCACAGCTTACACTGAGGACAGGCCACATATTTGAACAAAATTTCCTTAAACATTTTTGCCATTTATCAGCATGACAAGAGAGAAATCAGCATTGGACTAATATGCCATTTCTGATGACTAACACCTCTGACAATACCCCAGTTACAGTCATCCACTCACAAGCAGCACCACAGAAATATCACAGTCAAGCAAACATTAATGGTTTGAGTTGGAGCCAGGGCATGGGTAACGACAACCAAAGGTGTATTCATTTCTTTCTTATGTCTGTTACTTGTAATTAGGGTCTCAGTGATGTTCTAAGGCCTTCCATGACATCTTCCACTGATCTGTGCCCGCAACTATTGTTGCTATGATGGTCTAACACAAGACTGCAACTCACCTCGCCATCATCTTCCTTATCTTCCCCTTCTCCCTGTTCCCGTTTTCAAGCACGATATGCAGTACACTAGGACTCCCGTACAAGACAAACATTGTGTGATGAAAACCTGAATAGTATTGTAAACCCCGTGAAGAAATTTGATCTCTTTTTGCTGTAGAAATGTTTGTGGAAGTGCACTTCACAATGTTGATATTGTGCTGGACTATACACAAGCACTGTAATGGAAAGTGAAGTTATAGTTTGGCACATGTGACAGATGAGATCTGATGGAATATGATCAAATGTTTTGTTGCAACACTTGGCTTACCTAGGCCTGCAACTGGATGATACTGTGAATCATTAGTTTTACTGTTTCTATTCTTTGCCATGAGGTCTGGTTTGTGTTCAAATAATTATATCAAACTTGGCACCCATTCTACATCTACATCAGTAAAGGCACATAATTGAGTACTTAAGATGCCAGCATCCAAGTTCAAATGCATCTGGAAGCTTTTAATTGTTGGCATTCTTTTTTCTGGTAGTTTATAATAGATTTAATAGATTATAGTTAATATTCTCTGACAAGTAGCTGACCCAGTAATGTTGATAACTAATTTGATAATGCTGCCTGCCCATTCATTAGAGCTTTAATGGCTGTATGTAGGTGCAAAAGTACATCATTATTTGTTCACACTTTGTCAAAGTACTCTGGGAAATTTTAACCACTGCTTTAAACATTTAAGGATGGTAAGTATTAAGTGTGGTTATAGTAGTGTGTAACATTTCTTATCATGAACTGTTCAAGGTATCATGTTTCATTCTGTCTTTTAAGAAGAGCTCTTCAAATGTTGCTTTTGTTGTTGGTTATTTTCTCTATCATAAAACATTATAACTTTCATGACTTTAGCTACAGGTAGTTTAATAAATGTATCTGAAACAGAGTGAAGCCCATACACAACAAGAGCAGCTATTTCATTACTCAGACACACAATTCCATTATTTGCATAAATGTCAAAAAAATCTGTCTCTCTTTCTAGTGAATTTGCAAAAACAATTAAAAAATGGAAATGTGTAGCTTTGAACTCTGCACCTTCAGGTTACCGTGCAATGCTTCTATCATTTCACCATGGAGAATGGATTTGGGAAGAGCAGGTAATTTTGAGGCCTTAACCTTCATTCTAAATCATGCAGAGATATATTTTCAAGCTGCAAAATGAAGAATATGAGTGGCAGTGGAATACAAAAAACTTGTTTGTAAAACTGGTCTTCCATTCTTAGTTGCTTGAATGGTAGACAGTGAGCACTTACAATCTGAATGCCAATAAATATACTAAGGCTAAGAGTGTGCTTATGTCAGTGAATTGAACATTCCGAGAGTCAGGTCCATAACCTATGCAGTTAAGTAAGCGATCACTAGCATGAATACTGAGTTGGTATCAGACACCTCACATTTACCACATCAATGACACTCATCTCACCGAGATCAATCCCTGGTGTTGTTTTTACGGCACTATTGCCAAATGGTCTGATCTTTCCAGGCTTTTGTCTAATAAGGCACAATTGTTTGTTTGATGATGAGTGTACACTGACCCCTACCTCAGCACCTCAATGCCCCGAGCCATCGCAATTCTTCAGAAATGAATTTAACAATACCATGGAAGGCACACAGGCACAACAAAAAAAAAAAAAAAAAAAAAACTGTAAGAAAGTGAGCTCTCAGTGAACAAGGCCTCTGTTATATATAGATAACATACACTCACATACTCACGCAAATGCAACTCTCACACACGTGATCACACTCTCTGGCAGCTGAAGCCAGGCTGCGAGCAGTTGCACATGATTAAACAGGCAATCACGTGGGGGTAAGGAGGAGGCTGGGACAAGGTGTGGGAGGGTAACAGGGTAGAGGTGAGCAACAGTAGATTGCTGGAGATGACCTGCAGGAGACAGGACATAATAAGGTTAAAGGCAATAGCAAAGAGGGTCACACTCAAATCAGTACCCTGAGGCACACCAACTTCCTGGTAAAGGTGTCTGACAAGGCAGTACCAACATCCCTTGAAAAATCAATACTTTAAAAATACCTGAAGGACATGGGGCATGTGGCCTCAGAAGTGCCACATGTAGAGAGATCAAGAATACCCATCCTTCAGAAGGTGTTTCAGGCATTCTGCAAATTTAAAAACACTGGCAGTGTCTGATATATCCACAGAAAACCATTCGCGACACACGTTGACAAAGTGATGAGATGGTCAGCTGCAGGACGGCCAGATCAAAATCCGCACAGTACAGTGGTCAGTGAATTGCCACACTCTAGTCACTATACCAGCCAGGCATGAATTACATGTTTCATCAGTTTGCAAACACAGCTTGTGGGAGAAATGGGGCAGTAACTAGAAGGAAGGTATTTTTCCGTACTGGGCTTGGGTATGGGTATGGGAATGACAGTGTCTTTATGCTGGCATCTGGCAAACGGCGCCCTCTGCCCAGATGCAGTTGTACATAAGAAAGAGCAAGTGCTTGCCCACAAAAGAAAGGTTTAGCAACATCTGAATGCAAACATCGTCCAGCACTGTGTTGGAGGATCGATAGGAAGTGAGAGCAAGTTCTCGCCCCCTCACACTAAAGGCAGCTTGTAGCACTCGCTAATCTGTCAAAATAAGGGTACTTCCCAAGCTTCCTCCACTTGTTTCTGGTGGAGGAAGGCAGAATGATAGTGGGTGGAGCTTGAAATCTCCGCAGAATAGCAGCCCAATGGATCTTGGTCCTGCAGGGCCCATACAACAGATGAGGTAGTGGAACTGTTAGAAGAACTAGTTAAGGAAATCTAGCTAGATTTTTGCTATCCTGAAGGGTGCAATGACACTGTGCATGCAACTGTTCATAATGAATGCAGTTTGCCATCATAGAATGATGGTTAAAAACATGGAGAACACATCTCTGCATGTGAGTTGAGTCACAACACAGCTCAGTCAATCAAGGCACTGGGACATGGCACAGTAAAGATGAAGGGCGAGAATGGAATATTGTGTGGTGGTAATGATGGCATTTGTAAGATATTCTACCTGGCCATCACAACTGGAGAAATTATGTTACTCAAAGGGTGCCAGGGAACAGTAAATCTCGAGTCATCCCTAGAAAGTTGCCATTTGGGTGTGCATATATGTGGCGTAGGAGTCAGAAAATGGATAGCAAATGGTAAATGGTTGCTCGAGTACGTACTAGAGACAGTGATGAGATGATGGGCAAATTGGGCAGTGCAGGAGATTTCCAGATATGGGTAGGAGTGCATGTAGTATAAAAGGAAGATGGGTACTCCCACGATAAGGCAAATGAGGTTAAGGTGACAGAAGTTCAGCCTAGAGGGCACCTCTCTGTCAGGTTCTGGGAGATTTCCAAAGAGAATGGTGTGCATTACAGTCAACGAGCAGCAGAAAGGGGTGAGGGAGTTGGCCAGTAAGCTGGATGAAGAGTGTCCACGACACCGAATGACTGAGGGATGTAAACAGTACATATGGAAAAGTTCAGGAGAGGAATGTAAAACGCGGACAGGAATAGCTTCAAGCTGGGTAGTCAGGGAGAAAGGTTGACTTTGAACGTCCTTCCATATGAGCAGCATGACTCCCCTCTCTCCTCCTACGATATGGAATGCCATCTTTGGAGAGAGGGAGTCAAAGCAGACTGGGAAGAAATACAAAAGCTCAAATCAGTCAGGAGGATGCAATTTTGTTTCCTGCAGGCAGAGAACTAGCAGAGGCTGCGATTCCAAGAGCAGCCGCAAGTCATCTTTTTGGATTGAAGGCCACTAATATTCCATTGGAATAATGTCATGATTAGGAAAGAGGAGGAGGAGGAAAGAGATGGAGAGGTGGCACCTCAGCGGCCATTCCTGTGTTACATTCTTGACTGCATTTACATAAACTTATGGCTCCTCTTTTTTGGTTTCTTAAACATTTTATTTTATCTGACACATTCCTGACCTTTAAGATTTGTGCCACATATTGGTCCTAAACAACAAGATGTATGAAAAAGAAACCACTTACTGGATAAAGGACTGTTTGCCATGGTCATGGGAGCTGGCAAGTAAGTCAATGCAAGATCTGAAAGATCACAAGAATGATCATTCAATTCTGTTTAATGTACCAGAGACCTATATTAATGTTACTGAAAGAAAATCCCTAACGACAAAAGTAACTAAACAGTTACTTTGAAATCACACTGCACAATTTGTGATGCACGTGCTTAAGTACACTAAGGTAGTTTTATTGAATTACTAATCAACACGTGTCAAACATAACAAACACTATGACAAGTATACCTCTCAAAGTAGTTTACTTGGTAGTTATTTCACAAGCAGGAAAGTATTTTCAGAAAAGTTTAGGAAGTAGGATAGGCCATGAATGTATGAAGGAGAATGAGTCTGATATCATTCTAGAAAGATACTTTGAAATGTGTTTGCAATTGCGAGTACCTGTCATTTGTGTTTGTGATATTTGCTCAAAAATGGAGAAATCTCAGTTCCCAACTGCAATCAGTAAGCATTTTAGACAACAGTAAGTGATAAGTGTCGATTTTAAGGAATATTTATTGTCATGTTTGATGAGTATCAACTATGGTGTAATACATCGCTTTGGTAAAGGTGTACATCTCACAATGTCTATAGTACCGATGAACAATGGTCACCACCACAAAGTGATTATTTTTTTTTTAAATTCAAATGATGGCTTTAAACTTTTATACCCTTCTCTGTTGTGCATAATGTGGTGTCACCGCCAGACACCACACTTGCTAGGTGGTAGCCTTTAAATCGGCCGCGGTCCGGTAGTATACGTCGGACCCGCGTGTCGCCACTATCAGTGATTGCAGACCGAGCGCCACCACACGGCAGGTCTAGAGAGACTTCCTAGCACTCGCCCCAGCTGTACAACCGTCTTTGTAGTGATGGTTCACTGACAAAATACGCTCTCATTTGCCGAGACGATAGTTTAGCATAGCCTTCAGCTACCTCATTTGCTACGACCTAGCAAGGGGCCCATATCAGTTACTATTGATATTGTGAATCATGTACCATCAAGACAGACGTTCACCATTAATGGATTAAAGTTAAGTATTCCACCAGCTAAGTCAGTTTTTCTAAATTCTAATTTCCTTGTCCTGTTCCAGACCTCACGCCAGCCTGCGTGAGTTAAAACGCATGCATTTTGGCCTCCTCTAGTAACACCTGCCAACCACAACACACAAAATCTAGTGGAGATTGCTGCAGCATATCTGCAGGGTGGGATAACGATAATTAGTTTATCGTTCTTCACAGTTCATGATGATTTCAGTGTTTTATTCAATCATGATGATGATGATGATACCTGGTTAGGGGGCACTCAATGGCGTGGTTATCAGCATCCACACGAATCCCCAAATTTTACATGGTCCAGCCATGCCACTTTCACAAATGATGACGGCAACACAAACAACCAGTCCATGGGTTTATTCCTTGCTGTCTCATTCTTGTTCAGCAATGTGCCTTCCCCCTAGATCTGTCAGCATCATGACAACTGCCATTACATCAGGAGAACGAAGATGAAGTCGAGCTGTCAGTAAGATTCTGTACACTAACCAATGACACATGACTTGACATTAATAATTAAAGAGAGTTACTTGTTTTAAATTAAGAGCCAGTATATGAGTGGTCTTTGAGATATTTTTTGGTTCATTTAGCAAGTAATTTAGACTTGAGATAGCATTTCAGTTAACAGTGCTAAAGAAGTTGCAAAGTTTGTGATGTCAGGAAACAGACTGCCATGAGAGATGCAATGAGACTGAAATGGAGATGAATAGGATATTAATAAAGGAGTTTATTTGATTAAGCAAGTTGGTAGTGTGCAGAGTAGCTCAGAATAGGAGGAAGTATTCTAACGGTTCAAAGCCCTGAGCTGATGAAATATGTCCTCACCCTGGGAGGAGGACAGGAAGCAGTGTGGGGTTCATTACATGCCACAGAACCAAACTTTATATGCTACTGGTGAAAATCACACTTGCTCTGCCAGTCTCATACGTGCATCCACTACTTTCACTCACCTGAGCGATGGGGCGCGTGCCTTCCTCCTCAGCAGGGCCTGATTGACAAAAAAAGAATTTGCGTGTTAATATAAAAAATACTTTATCTGCACAAGTAAAACAGACTAGTGATAAACTAAGTGTGTTTCAACATGACCTGATAAAGAACAGAATCAATTGTTTCTATCTTTTAGAAAAAGTACGGATCAGTGTATAATTGAGCATCTAATCTACTCAATTATAAACAACCATCAATATTATCGAGTTCCAGAAAGCGAGAACTTTATTCCGGTTGCACGCTTGCTATCTGAAGACTGGCAGGGACAAATAAATGTTTATTGTCATCATTTCACATAATTATTGATCAAATTTTAAAATCTGCTTAATAAAACATACAATCTTATGTTACACAGTTAACACAGTGTCACGTTTAACATTTAGGAACTGTGTGTAAGCTTGTTTATGCACCTTCACTAATTGCATTCATGTACCGACATTATATTCATCCGGTATTTGGCAATGAGAGCACTTAGTGTTTTGCAGAAAACTTCACCAATAATTTTAAATTATCATGAATTTCTCTCACAGATACCCCACAGAAAGTAATAGCAAAAATGTTTATCACTTACCACATTTTTGCTGTTTGTGCAGTAATAATGCCACATCAAACACATTCAATGTAACACTCCTTTCTTTACTTACAGATGGGTACAAGTAGTGAGGAGAATGAGTGGCAGGTGAGGCAGATTATTTCTCAGGTGGATTTTTTGTAGAGGTGAGACAGAAAGAAAATCTGATGCGTATGGGAACAGGATGGATTAGGAGACATAATAGGAATGAGGTGGAAGTGGGTGGAGTAGCATCTGGCTGGTGTTTTACAATTCTGCCTTATGCCACACAACAGAGGTATGTCAGTTGCTGGCATACTAACAGGCTTGAAACTGAAACTCACCCTCAGTGCAGCGGATCTTGCCAATGACAGACACTGCATGGTTTCCACCCTGGAGCCATGCGACACTGGACAACTTAACAGTATTTCTCCACTACATAGCCTTTGTAGGGGAATGTGCAGTGGCTCACTAGCCAACCCAAGTTCCAGACTCGACATCAACTATCTACTTTGGAATGCATGACTATATTAATAAGAATGCAGCCCACAATATTGGCATTGCCAGTGCAACCTACAGCAGTGTTTGTCAGTTGTTACAGACAGAGTGCTCAACTGGAAGCTTCAAGAATAGTTTTCATATTAGTAGCAATCTTTTCATGCATCAGGGCATTCTCTACCTTGCCTTCATCAGAAAGTTGTTTCATTTGCTTCATGTTGGCATGTACCATCTGTGCCGCAATGAAACACTCTTCCTCTTGTCCACTCAGGAACATCTCTCTTCTTGTGCTTTTATAATTAACTTTTTGTCTCTGGAAGCTTTTTACCAGTGTCTTGTGATCCATTAGGTAGCCTTCATCTCTGTGTTCAAGTGCTTCTGCATAGTGTTTGAATGGTTTTGCTCCGTGTTCAAATGCCTTGTGCCACTTCTTTCTTTCATCCTGGTATTTTTCTGCCTGCACCATTTCACATCATCATCATCCCTCCTTACTGATGTCTTGGCCCAATTTCTGTATTTTTCTTCCAGGTGTGTGCCTCATGGATGGCACTGCCATCTCCTCCATGGGTATGACAGTTCATACTTTTGGCTGCTGTTACAGTCAAAACTTTTCCTCTGAGCACAGCAACTTTGGAATCTAGGACATCATCAGTGCAGCTTGCAGTGCTCAGCTTAGCTCATATTAGTGACAACCTTACAGCATATCAGGAGTATTTTTATGTTGCTTGCACTAGGAAGCTGTTTCACTTGCCCAACATTATCATGTGCCTTCTGTGTTGCAATGATGTTCTAATGTTCATGGCTACCTGAGCACATCTCTCTCCATGTGCATGGATCATCCACATTAGGTGGGACATATGACCACGAGTGTGGGTGGGAGATGGGGCAAGGCAGCTCCCTACTGGACTCCCTGTAGAGAGGTGAGGCAGAAAGACGAACAGATTGGTCTGGGATCAAACTGTAGTGAAAGTCTTGATGGGAAATACACTCCTGGAAATGGAAAAAAGAACACATTGACACCGGTGTGTCAGACCCACCATACTTCCTCCAGACACTGCGAGAGGGCTGTACAAGCAATGATCACACGCATGGCACAGCGGACACACCAGGAACCGCGGTGTTGGCCGTCGAATGGCGCTATCTGCGCAGCATTTGTGCACCGCCGCCGTCAGTGTCAGCCAGTTTGCCGTGGCATACGGAGCTCCATCGCAGTCTTTAACACTGGTAGCATGCCGCGACAGCGTGGACGTGAACCGTATGTACAGTTGATGGACTTTGAGTGAGGGCGTATAGTGGGCATGCGGGAGGCCGGGTGGACGTACCACCGAATTGCTCAACACGTGGGGCGTGAGGTCTCCACAGTACATTGATGATGTCGCCAGTGGTCGGCGGAAGATGCACGTGCCCGTCGACCTGGGACCGGACCGCAGCGATGCACGGATACACGCCAAGACCGTAGGATCCTATGCAGTGCCGTAGGGGACCGCACCGCCACTTCCCAGCAAATTAGGGACGCTGTTGCTCCTGGGGTATCGGCGAGGACCATACGCAACCGTCTCCATGAAGCTGGGCTACGGTCCCGCACACCGTTAGGCCGTCTTCCGCTCATGCCCCAACATCGTGCAGCCCGCCTCCAGTGGTGTCGCGACAGGCGTGAATGGAGGGACGAATGGAGACGTGTCGTCTTCAGCGATGAGAGTCGTTTCTGCCTTGGTGCCAATGATGGTCGTATGCGTGTTTGGCGCCGTGCAGGCGAGCGCCACAATCAGGACTGCATACGACCGAGGCACACAGGGCCAACACCCGGCATCATGGTGTGGGGAGCAATCTCCTACACTGGCGGTACACCACTGGTGATCGTCGAGGGGACACTGAATAGTGCACGGTACATCCAAACCGTCATCGAACCCATCGTTCTACCATTCCTAGACTGGCAAGGGAACTTGCTGTTCCAACAGGACAATGCACGTCCGCATGTATCCCGTGCCACCCAACGTGATCTAGAAGGTGTAAGTCAACTACCCTGGCCAGCAAGATCTCCGGATCTGTTCCCCATTGAGCATGTTTGGGACTGGATGAAGCGTCGTCTCACACGGTCTGCACGTCCAGCACGAACGCGGGTCCAACTGAAACGCCAGCTGGAAATGGCATGGCAAGCCGTTCCACAGGACTACATCCAGCATCTCTACGATCGTCTCCATGGGAGAATAGCAGCCTGCATTGCTGCGAATGGTGGATATACACTGTACTAGTGCCGACATTGTGCATGCTCTGTTGCCTGTGTCTATGTGCCTGTGGTTCTGTCAGTGTGATCATGTGATGTATCTGACCCCAGGAATGTGTCAATAAAGTTCCCCCTTCCTGAGACAATGAATTCACGGTGTTCTTATTTCAATTTCCAGGAGTGTATTTTACGAACAAAGGTACTGGCACCAGAGACAAATCTAGTGAACAGGAAGTGATACTGTATTATCAGCCATTCTCTCCAAAAGCATTGACACATTCATCCCACATGCTTCAGTTGTTTTCACTCTACTATACACTCCCAGCACCTTCATTTCAGAGGTGATCAGCTTTCATATGTTATAAAGTAGATCATAGAAACCTTATTTCTGCTGACTGTATTCTTCATAACCCCGTAATTCAAAAGACAGCTCTATAAATAATTGTAAACAATTAATTCCAAGAAACTATTGAGACATTCAAGACAAAATAAGGAAAAGAAAACAAATGTCTCCAGTACACTATCTCATGAGAAAGAAGAAAAACAGTACATCAAGAGAACAGTATCTGTACATTTGTGGTGGTAGATTTCCAACTACAGTTACGATTTTGATATGATTTTCATTAATAAAGACATGCTTTAATTTTAGTTACAAGGCACAGACATCAGTTTTCTTCAAGAATGAGTTATCAGTGAAAATAGATGTCAAATAGTATATACGTAGCAAATAATGTAACAAAGATAAATAATATCTACACTGTCTTTGCCATCCACAATTAAGCCAAAGATAGGAAGCTCCTTCTACAAAACATACTGTACTCACTTCTGTACCAACAAAGAAAAAAACACATTCTAGCATCACCTGTCAGCTTCTGGGTTCTAATTGTACATAAACTGAACAACAGATCACAGTACACAATGAAATGGGACATTCCTATGGTTATGCAGATTCTGAAACAAACATTTTGGCAGGACCTTTATGTCTGATTGACCACAGAAAGGTTAAGGGAGCCCCTGAAAATGTTAGTATCAAATTATTTATGGTAGTGCTGAACGCATTAGCTATGACCATTTACAAACTAGATTCACACCCCAATATTTCCATTTAAGTTACTACCCTAATAGGTTGTACAAAAATGTTCAGTTTTGAAATACAAATCATCCTCAGTTTCTTCTACTCACATCATTCATTCATTCATTCATTGGAGTCCCACTGTTTGATTAAGCCTCTTCCCTGGCTTCTCCTGGTATTCTGGTCTCAAGCTACAGGCATTGCAGCTTGTAGTCCATGTAGCCTGATATCCACTCAATGCCTCTCACCAGACTGTCACCTCAATGTTCCCCCCACTCACCTCTCTAGGATAGGAGCATGTAATTGTCTTATCCTATCTGTCACTCACTCCATCACTACATTTGTCACTCATCTCCACTACCTCCCCACTACGTCTCCTACTCCTGCCTGTTCCCTGTCCATTTTTCTGTTTCCTTTTCCCTCCCTGTAATTCTCAGCACACATATTTCCACAGCTATATAGGCAAACTTTGTATTTCTGTAAGTCAGTAAATACTCGCCCCAAATCAAAGTCCTCAATATTCAAAAACATAAATATAATAAAATATATTGTGATTTCTGGATTCTAATTCAATTGTGAATGGTGAACTGACTAAGGGGTTGCAGAAATCACATAGATAAGAACTATAAACCCACTATCCAATCAAAATACCTGGGCACCCTTATGTAACGTGCAACTGAGCATTTTAATTCAATGAGAGGTGGATCTACTATTATAGGAAGTGAAATGATAATTAAATGGACACCCTAGCTGCAAACAGGCGGTGATGTGCTTCATTGGGGAAATGTTGAAAATGTGTGGCCCAACCGGGACTCGAACCCGGGATCTTCTGCTTACATGGCAGACGCTCGATCCATTTAATTACCATTTCATTTCTAGCAAAGCTGCATGGTCATCCAAGGTAATTGTTCTTTCAAGAACAGATACTACCATCATATATAGTTAAAATACGGCTTCCCGGACATTGACCTTCTTGTGCGAACGCACACGATATGCCCAAACTCGAACGGGACTTGGTAGATTAATCTGCCACAAGTAATGAGTATGATCAGCAAACATCTGTTAGGCACACTACGAATGTAGTGGTGTGGATATGTTGGGAATGTGGATCTCACGGGGAGTGTGCAAGGGATAAGTCCCTGCAGACGCACTATCCTCCGTGCCCGCGGTGGCTCAGATGGATAGAGCGTCTGCCATGTAAACAGACGATCCCGGGAATGAGTCCAGGTCGGGACACACATTTTCAACATGTCCCCAATGAAGTACATGACCGCCTGTTTTCAGCTAGGGTGTCCATTTAATTATCATTTCATTTCTAGCAAAGCTGCATGGTCATCCAGGGTAATTGTTCTTACGGGAACAGATACTGCCATCATGTATATTATAAGAAGTGGCAGGTAATACTGTTTTGTAAGCAGAATTCATCAGTCAGGGATCTGAGTACACTGAACATGGACTTTTCTTTGCATTACACCTGAATAATTAACATAGGGATGCATTTCAGCCCTTCCAAACTTGCCCTAGTCAGCTGTCAGCGATGTGACAGTTAAGTGAAAATGTGAAGGAACCATCAATGCTACATGAAGTCCAGGCACACACAGTATGCTGATGGACAAGTGCTTCTATCATTGTGGTAGGAAATAGTAAAAACCAGCTTGCAGTTAGCTGCTGCAGTCACTCTTCAGTTTTGAAGTGCAGCTAGGAGCCCGCTAAGGAAATGGCTGTGTACAGGGAGTTAGAAAAACTGGTTACAGTGGCTGAGCAGCTTCTGGAAACAACATATTTCTGTTCAACATAAAGTCACACTGACTGTAGCATAAACACCTATGACTGCTGGTGAGTGGATGAGTGGAAACGAGATTTGGAGTGACAAACAGTGCTATACTCTGTGGGTGTCTGACGGAAGAATTTGGATGTGGTGACTACTAAGTGAACATTATCTGCCATTACCTCTACTGCCAACAATGCAGTGCAGAGCAGGCAGTGTAACAATATGCAATTTCTCCTCTTTAACTTGTTCTCCCCTTATTGTTATTCAGGATATGATAAATGCAGAAGGGTAAGTACATATTTGACAGTATTGTGTACTATACACAGCAGAGGAACAGTTCACAGACAACGACCAATTTGATCAGCTCAACACTTGTACCTCTCATGGATCAGCATTGTTAGGCAAAGGGTTATAACCAGTGGCATTCCTGAAGAAGGCTTGCCTGCCGATGTTCCAACCTGAAAGCAATGGATCGTCTTAGGGATTAGTTAAAAATGGCATTTTCACTCCATACCCTGTGTCCAATATTTCTACCTTGTCTGGTATCAGCTATCAAGGAAGAATGGGCTGGCATCCACCTACAGAGATTTCGAAATGTCAAAGTGTCCCCAGAAGAGTTCAAGTCCTCAAAGGAGAACACAAAATCGTAATGTCCACTAATAGGTGTCCAGATACATTTGATTCTCTAGTGTACAAAGCAGGAATGTAAGCCTGCCACAGTGGGCTCTTACTCTTACTCACCAGGTGACTTCGCTGCACCTGCAGTACTGGGTCCAGCCTCTGGTGACCGTAGCTGCTGTCGTTCTGCACTGGATACTATTGTACACACAGAGAGAAAACATCTTTCAAGTACTTTATGTTCACTTTAGTGACATGCTCTTAAATTATGGCTGCAATTGAGGGTAAATTTGCGTATTTTATCATGGACAATGATGTACTGAGGCTATAACCAATCTCAGAAGCCATAGTTACAAAAAGAAATCCACATTCATGGCATATAGGAAAAAAAAATTAAAAAAACTTTGGACTGTGTTCACTGGGCACCATGTTCACAGACTGTGCTTGTATGTACCACTCCAGAGGAGAGATGCACATATCAATGACTTCTTATCAATGAATGCCATTTTGAAAGAAGTTTTGTGTACACATTATGAAAAGAGCAATAGAAAACAACATGTCAAACATAAACGTACAGATATTGTTCATTAGTGTGATTTCTATTTTGTGTGTGGTGACTTACAGCAGGGGACAATATGCACCTTCAGCACTGTACAGCTATCGCAGCAGCTTTGGGTGCCAAACTACACGTGTTAAAATAAGTATTCTGTGGGGTCACCACACTGTCCTGTAAAGCAATAGGCTGCTGAAGGAGTTATTTCAACAACTGATGTATGTTGTGAGACACAGAAGAGGAACCTTCAAAATTATTGTGAGTGTCTCTTTTATACTGAATGAAGGTGATCTTTTAGTGTAGTTCACGAGTGTGATGATGAAGGGAATAAATAATTTGTTAAGTCAAATGCGACATAGTAAGTTATTTATAAAAATGTGATGCGTCAAAGGCATCAATTTTGAATTTTAAAGTAATTATAACAGAGTTTGAGAAGAAGTATAGAAGATAAGGTACAGAATATAATACATCATTGTATTAAATAGTTACACCACATGACACCTGACTGCAGTGTTAGGGGACAAACGACATGAAAGGGAAGCTGTGTTGACAGAGGAGTGAGGCAAGTGTCAGAGTCCTGCACAACTGAGTAAGCGAGCACAAAATGTGAGATCAGGAGACCACAGCCTAACTTGATAGGCTGCCCACACCACCTGTCATAGACATGCACAGAAGTTGTGACTGAGCCTTATACAATGTACAGATATAGTTCAAGTCCTTTTGGTCACACATATTATAAACTTTAATATTAATCTATTGGTCCAGAGTTCAGTAAAATACAAGTTTTTAGACATACTAAAAGCTTCAACTTGTTTCCCCACGTATCAGCTCCCACTAGAACAACAGATTCCAGTGAAAGCCTAATAAATAACATCTTCTCAAATGTGGTCACACATGAAGTTGCAGTTACAAATGTGAATATAGGATTATCAGATCAAAATGCACTAACCTTTAATCTCACTGCAACTCCCAAGGAGGGGAAAATAAAAAGGAGTACAAACGATTTTTCTCTACTGAAAATTGTAATCAGTTCAAAAATAATGTTAAAAATGCAGTTTGGCCAGAGGTCTTGGCACAAACAAACACAAAAGATGCTTACAATACATTTGCTTCCACTTTTATGGCATACTTTGAAATGTGCTTCCCAAAAAAGCTTTTGAGTTACAGATCATCTGGATCCAAAGGGACCTGGAGTACATCCGGAATTAAAACATCAAGTGAAACCATGATATTACTAAGTTTTAAGTTAAAAACATGTCATGATCAGCAGTTTGTTGAGTATGTGAGAACATACAAACAGACTTACCGCAAAGTAATATCAAAAGCAAAATTATTAAGTAATGATAGATTAATAAGGCAGGCTAGTAACAAGTCCAGAATGATGAGGTAAAAAAAAAAGAAAAAAAATTTGGGTCAAACTAAAGAACAGGAAATCCATCTTAAAAATAATGAAAGTATCCCCATAGAAAAAACGCCATGGCAAACAATGTAAACAATTATTTTGTTAATATTCCCCTTACTTTAAGCAACAATTAACAGTGATGTCTCCAATGGTAAATACCAGCATGATGGCAATCCCATCAGACGAGCATTAAGTTCTAAAAGTCATTAAATGCTTGAAATCCAAATTGTCCTCTGGTTTGGATGATGTACCTGTATCAATAATTAAAAAATTGTTCCACGTGTTGTCGAACCTATAGTGCACATAGCAAACTTGTCCCTTAGTGAAGAGATATTTCCGGATAAAATAACTAGGGAAACTTGAAGAAATATGCATCAGGGGTACCGTTAAAAATTGGTTTGAATCCTATCTGCAAAACAGGTCACAAGTTGTTGAGCTGAGGTCATCCAAGAATCTTCACAATTTTAAACCCATATCTGAACCAAAACAAATTTAAATAGTTGTTTCTCAGGGCAGCATTCTGGGCCCATTGTTATTTCTAGTTTATATCAATGATATGCAGGCTCCAGACAGTTCAGCCAAAATTCTACTATTTGCAGATGACACGAGTATCATAATTAGTGATAAAAAAGAATCACTGTGTACTACAGCAGAAAAAATGCTCATACATACTGTCATGGTTATATTAAAATAAGCTGACATTAAATAGAAAGAAAACGAACTTTATACAGTAAGGGAGAAAGTGACAAGGGGAATATATGTGCCTTATGCTGGATAGCAAAGAAATAGAAAAAATGTGCACCACGAAGTTTCTGGGAATGCGAATTGACCAAGATTTTAACTGGAATGAATACAGTTTTTATATTACTCAGGAACTTGGCTCAGCATGTTTTGCCTTAAGAATAATATCCAAGGTATGTAGCAAGGAATATATTAGAGCGGTGTACTTTAGTTATTTCCGATCAGTTGCTAGCTGTGGCACAAGCTTTTGGGGAGAAAACCAGGTCAAGACTAAATGACATTTTTATTATGCAAAAAAGAGCTATTCGTATCATGACACACAGCCCACCACAAACTCACTGTAGACCCTTATTCAGACAACTGAAGATACTGACAATACCATTGATATATGTCTTTAAATGCCTGGAAACGGTCAGTAAAAATAACTGCGATCTCCAAATCAACTCAAGCTACCATGATCACAATACAAGGCATTGTAAAGACTTCCACATTCCCTATGTAGCAAAAACTAGAAGTCAGAAACATGTTAGGCAATTAAAGAATTGAAAGCTAAAAATAATTAAAGCATTAAGTAAAAAAAAATACTTGATGGAAAAATGCTACTAGAGTAAGCAAAGACCTGTCTCAAACTGTGGATTGAAACCTGTACTTACTTTTTAAAAAATTTAAACTAATTTAATTGTGTTTTCAACTTCATAATTATGGTACTTATGAAAAATCTGTTAATCATCTGTAATACATTTTGTGTACAAGGCGTAGTTCATGGTCTGTGATTGTTTATCATGAGCACGTACTTTTGTTTTTGTGTAATAAGTTCTTGTACACTACTTATGTACTATGTGTATGTAATTTGTTTGGCTGTTTGTATATGTTCGTCCATTTATTTTGTGTATGTGTTGTTATGAGTTACGTGTAATCAAATGACAAATCCTGTATCACGTGTGTGATCTATTGGACGCTAAATAAATAAATAAATAAATTAATTAATTAATTAATTAATAGACATCCAAAGGAACAGACACCACACTTTTATAAATATTCATGCCTGATGTAATATTGGCCTTTCAGTCCAAATGCACTGCAATGTCAGATATCCCACAGAAATATAGTAGACCCGCAAGCAAAGAAGGCTAATATACAGGGTACACTACTGTGGAGATTTGGGTTAGGAAGGAAACAGACTGATACCCAGAGTGCAAAAGAAATTTTTATGTGTCACTATTCAGTTGTTTCAATGTGCTATTGCAGTAGAAGTCAAATTTCTTTCATCAGGCCTCGATAATGTTTCACTCTGAAGACATTCAATATGTCTATAATGCTTGGCTACATCCAGTAATGTCTTCTCATGTATGTGTAAATAATCCTGCAACATGGGACAGCCAATGCAGTGAGCAGTAAGACTGGAATCAATGCATACACATTGAGGAAGTAAATAGGGGGGAACTAATCAGTGAAGTATAGAGTACAATTTGATTGGTTAGCGATGGAAACATCACGTCTAGTAGGTACGTATTCCACATATACAGCTTTGCATTATTTTGTTTCCAGTCAGGAACCACTCATTTAAAGCAACACATTTGTGATAAAACCCACACTGACACAGCTCCTTCAGAGATAGCGGAAGTAATAAACAACAGTATAGCACAGAAGTGTGTTGCAATGTGTGCCAAAGACACGAGTCCTCAAAGCTGTTTCTGATGAAGGTTGCAAAGAACTAGGCCAATGATTAACACATTTAGGTGCACAGTATATAGAATTCTGTAGTTCAGATGCCATACTGCATGCCATCTCTTGTGAACTTTGTTTTCTTTACACCTAAATTTCTGGATTTAGGAGCACACAAGTAAATGCTATGAAAATCAAAGGAGAGTAATGCTGTGTAGAACATTTCACTGGACATGTTTCATAATTTTCTTACTGTCTCCAACCAGGATACCAGAACAATAAAACTTTTTGGAAAACTGCAAAAGGATTTTTTGTTTTGTTCTGATCTCTATGTTGTTTGTTATAATTGAAAATTGAAGTAATCACTGAATAAAACAGGATTCTCAGTCTTTTACATTTATTAACCTTCAAAATAAGCAAGGTGTTCCACCAAAATAGCAGGGTTCTCAGTGTTCCATAACCGCCATAAACCACTCTGAACTAGAATGATCACACCATTCCCCTCCCCACCCTTTCCCATGTGCTGAAATCACAATAATTTGTTTCAAGACAAAATTCTCATAAACAGTAAAAATCAGATAATGTGACTCATTTGTGGAACATCTGCAGTGCTTACCATAATCAGGGTCCCTGGCGAGCACACGAAGTATAATTAATTTCTTAAGCTGCTTTACTCGCATTTCCTTCTCATCTATCTCATTAATTTCAGAACAGCATGCTTCACAGAGCATTCCTTTTCTGTCAATTTCTACGTTCCTCATATGTATAATTTCAGCCAGCCTCTGGCTGAAGCTAATTCTGCTGGTGTTGGTGAGGGCAGTCATGGGAGTCCCTGTAATCCCCACCACTTCACGGCATAAAAAGCAGCTGCTTGCACTGGCTGGTAGATGTTCTTGAAACTGGAAGTAAAAGCATACACAAACCTGTGTTAAGTATTTGTCAATATTCATTTGTGTTACATTGGACTACAGTACTGCATACCCTAAAAGGAGTGCCTGTAACTACTATAACCAGTTATATTTGTGACAGTCTTTTTGTTGTGCCTATCTCCAACTCAGCATCTCTGTTTAATGGTGAGTAGCAACTTTCCTTTCCAGGTCAACTTGGGGACAAGCTACTTAATTTTAGGCGTATGTGTAATGCTGTGCTCTAATATGAAAAGTCACAGTGAACTACTTATCCAATTCTTTGACATGAGCTCTTCTATCCTACAGTGTTTTAACTACGCCATTGAAACTCCACATTTTGGAAGACACACCACAGTCCACCTCTAAGTTTACACTGGAGCAGTAGGTGACTATTTCATTCTTCTTGCAACAAAATTCAACCATATGAGGCTCATCACGTAAATATACATTTCACATGGCAATCTAGCACATAGTCAGTTAGCTTGAGCATCAACATGAACTGCATAAAAGAACATGTTTGACCTGCTGCTGGAAGGTATGTTGCTGCTCACAGTGTTCATCCTCACACAATAGCCACACTGAAGACAACCTTGGAAGAAAGTGGCACTGTCTCCCACTTTGGAGGTCAGTAAGACAACCCTGCAGTCGTCATATAGGCTAAATCAGTAAATATAAATGAAATATTGAAATCATCTTTAAAAATTCAGTCAATGCCAATGACAAATTGGGACAGGCAGTACAAAGTTTTCATGATCTCAGATGAGAATCTGAATGCAGAAGAGAGACAGGAGGCCAAATGGAGGAGTAAAACAACAAACTGGTAGTGTGAGAGAGCTGACAGGAAAACAAGATCGAAATCCTGTCAGAGACACTGATTTTATATGATGGTACTTACTGTCTTTCAATGTCCTGCCACTTCACTAAGTTTAAAAAGGAATTTCAATTTGTTGAGTCTTAGTTAGAGAAACATGACACCATTGAATGAATATATCCAAGCTTAACAACTTATACGAACTAAACACATTTTTGCAGTAAGAATTAATGTTTTGTGGATTTAATAATGTGCTAGTAATTCAAATCATCTTATATTATTCATTAAAAAGACAATATCCAGAATTAAAATCAGTTATATTGCTACAAGTCCAATTGTGATGAAGAAGTAAGATGGATCAGCATAGATCTGCTTGGTTTTCCTGAAAGTCTGTAAGAGGGGTGGCCCGGAGGCAGATGGCTAACAATCTAATGCCATGCAACTGTCACTTACAGTACAATGCTGATTTATAATAAACTTAGTCTTCAGTGCATGTGTCAAGAGTAACTGTTATGCAGAGAATTCAAGGCTGTTCAGCAATACTGTCGTTGTTAAAAGGCAAAGGACTGATAATTAAATATTTATTGCAAAATATATTCCAATTTGCTCAATTTTACCACTACAATGTAATAGAACAAATATCTTATTGCAGTTTATGAACTATTTTACTTTTAAATTATCTATGTATGTCATTTAGCCAAGTACATCATTCACATATTTTTTTCCTTTACTCTTCCCCTAAAAAATGGTTATAGTAAAAGGATTTTAAGCCATAAGTTATGGCCACAAAGGGGCAAGAAGGTTCTAAAAATACAGATCAAAAGGTGCCAATGGAATTACTTTATTTGATTTACATCAGCTACATTAACTATTTTTGTCCCATGTCCAGGGTTCTGTTGTATCAGATTACACAAATCACTTCAGTTTTCACTTCAAGTCATGGACACTGAGTTCAATAGTTCCTTATACATGAAGAAACACTGCTTCACTTCTAAAGAACCCAATTGTGCATTTCCTGTCAGCACTCATAAAGGGAGCCCAGTCAAAGTTGCAAAAGGTTTCCACATCTCAAATCTTCATTAAACTCAATTTGAATTTGAATTTGTTTTTAGAAACCCCATCAAGTATGTTCTTAACACTTTGATTGTTTTATTTGTTTTATTCTAGGGCATAAGAACAACTAAGGTCATATGTACCCATGTCAGAGCATCTGAAAACTAAGACAAAAAAGAAGTTAAAAGTAAGTGCACGTTAAGTCGAATCTACAGAAGAGAGACAGTTAAAACTGAAAAATTCCTTGTGGAGAAAGTTGCATAAAATTTTCCATAGAGACAACAGAGGTCCTGAACTAAATATTAAATGTCATTTGCTGTATTGCTACAATAGATTAAAGGTAAGACAGGGTCAACCGCCTTTGGAGCTTTCGCTAAAATGGGTAATAACTCAGGCAGCAAACATAAATGAGAAGATAAGTGGTTGAAAAAAGGGAATTCTGTCAGGAAATGCCAAACTGTCAAAGGCTGATGACAAGCAGCTGGACTTTGCTGGAGCTTGTTCCCATGAAGGGGGGACCAGTGGTGATGCCCAAGGGTACCACCTGCGGACTGATGGCAACACAGAGATCATCAGACGGTATGGAAGAACTAACAGGCTGAGGTAGTCTGTTGCCTTGGCAGCAACAAGAGAAGCTGCGTTTCTGATCAGACCGACATGACCAGGTACCCACATAAACATCACAGTAGCTCCATAAAGAGTGAGCAAGTGGAAGCTTTCTTGAACCAGTTGCACTAAGGGATGGACCTTGTGCAGCACAGGGGATCTGAAGGGATATGAGAGAACTGGAGCAGATAACAATTGAAAAGCCTGTGTTGCCAAATGTAATGCGTGGCTTGATACAGAACAAAGAGCTCTGCTGTAAATACTTAGCTGTGTTTTGGAAGCTGGTACCGAAATTTGTCAATGCAAATGACAAAGGCACACGTGATACCACAATCAGTCTTACTGCCATCAGTGTACACAAATGTACTATTGCTACGTTCTGTGCGAAGGTTGAGAAACTTAAGCAATAGATCAAATCTGGATTAGTGTTCTTATGAAGTCTGGAGTGAACACAGGCTGCCGCAAGAAGCCGAGGTTGGGAAAGTGTCAGGTAGCATGTATTTAAGCAGCTGGAGCAGCAGCCAAAAGGGAAGTAACAGAAGAAGGATGCACCGAACACTGGTGGTGAAAAGAATCATCAAAAAAGAGGGGAGAGGATGGGTAGCCAGGCATGGCAGACAAACATCATGTGCACCTGTTGAGGAGAACATCACACCAGTATGACTGTGGTAATTCAGCAGCTTCTGCATTCATACTCTCAATTGGGCTAGCGTAAAATGCTTCAGTAGCCAAACAGATGCCATGATGGTGCAAGATGGATGCATAAAAAGAACACCAATAGCCTAGTTTTGAATGGACAAGGGATCTGTTGGACTGGAGGAGGAAGGTCCAATCCACTCCCCAGGAAGTGCTGTTGATGGGACATTGAGGGACAGGGTATAGCAGGCAGCCAAGTAAGATGTGGGAGGACTAAGAAAATTTCCTATCAAGCATGAGCCCCAGGAATTTCACAGTTTCAGCAGACAGAAGAGCAACAGGCTCAAGATGTAAAGACAGTGGAAGAAACCCATTGCACTGCCAGAAATTCCTACAAACCGTTTTGTCAGTGGAAAAACAAAAGCCTTTGTCAATGCTCCGTGAGTAAAGACAATCACTGAAGACGCTGCTCAATGAGACCAGTCTGTGGGAGAATGCAATAGATCGAAAAATCATCAATGAAAAGGGAGCCCGATATGCCCTGCGAGATACAGGCCATAACAGTATCAAAGGTGACAGCAAGGAGGACAACACTCAGGACGGATCCCTGAGGCACAGCATTTTCCTGGATAAATGGGGTTGACAAGCAAAACCCTTATGTACCTTGAAAGTTGTCTTTTAAAAATTCCTGAAGGGAATGGTGCAGGCAGCCTCAGAAGCCCCATGTGTAGAGAGTACGGAGTATACCAGTCCTCAAGCAAGTATTTTACATTTTCTCCGGGTCAAAAAATGCACGTACAGTGTTATTTCCGCAGAAATGACACGGGTTGACAAGGTTATGAGATGGTCAACTGTAGGATGGTGTGTTGGAAATTCACATTGTGCAGTGGTTAGTAGATTGCGAGACTCTAGCCACCACACCAGGCACCCAGCTCTGACTGGACATCACGTTGTATAACCCCACTAGATATCAAATTATGTTTGCAATCGACAAACTATGTGGCTGTGCGTTCCTTGGTGTTTTCCATGTTAGCAGGTCATCCTTACCCTATCCCACACTACTTACCAGCAAAAATGTGAGATTACTGTCACAAAGACAAATTGAAATGTTGGTTTGTCCATTCTTGAACCATTCCCTAATCTTTCTGTTCTCGCACTGTAGCTCACTAAGCAAATTCTGGTCAGCACACTGAGCTTGTTGCTATCTAGGCCTTAACTCTCCTTCATTTTGGTTTCTCAGTTTTCAAGCAATGCTCACCACCAGCATTACATTAAATTCTGCTGAGTAGACAGTTAACTATTCAACATCCTTTCCAAAGAAACTACAATGAAATGTTATACGATAGTGTCAAGACTGTGGTGAAGTAATTTTTTCAAAGTAATTTGACAAAGATGTGTGTAAATGATTTTTTACAGCATAATACAGTTATGAAGAGCTTCCCAGAGGGCACAGTCAGTCATCAGAGCATACTGATGACAGCCAACCTCTCACTACTGACATGGGAACTATTGCAAGTTCATACACCTACAGCCAACTACAAACATACTTAAAACATGGTGACACACCCCTCCAAGTGGCCATCGATAGTATTCACCCATAACAACACATATTTGACTGCTAGCATCAGTGTACTGGCCTCACTGCATTGTAACTGTACGCACAGTACAAACGAGGCCGCTGCTGTATTTGGTAGTGTATCAACAGATGGAAGTCATTTAAACCGTAACTCAAGAGGTGACTTTTCTGTAACGTATGCCACGAGCTCCACAGCTCATGGTCTCACTGTGGCGTTCTCGCTTCTTGCTGTATTTGGTAGTGTATCAACAGATGGAAGTCATTTAACCCATAACTCAAGAGGAGACTTTTCTGTAACGTATGCCACGAGCTCCACAGCTCATGGTCTCGCTGTAGCATTCTCGCTTCCCAAGCATTGGGTCCCAGGTTTGATTCCCGGCGGGGTTAGGGATTTTTCACCTGCCCCGAGATGTTTGGGTGTTGTTGTGTCCCCATCATCATCATCATCATCATCATCATCATCATCATCATCCCATTACAGTTGGAGGAAGGCAATGGCAAACCACCTCCATTAGGACCCTGCCTAGTATGGCGGTGCAGGTCTCCTGCATTGTTCCCATATGCTCTGTCATGAAGCATGGGAAATTTTTTCCATTTCATACCACAAGGAGGGGTCTCTGGGAGCCCGATGTTTAAACTGGGATCAAGGCAAAAATGATTTGAAATTTTTAATTTATGCTACACAACATTTATTTTTACAATTAAATAAGTGTTGTCTAAATGCTTCTAGTTTATTTTACTGCACTAAACAAAGCCTGCAGCATTTGACTATTCATCACACAAAAGCATATAATTTTGTGTGGTTCATTTAAATAGTACACATAAACAGACTGTTAGAGTACTGAGTGTTACATCCCGTAAAATTATACAATCTCCGTAGGAAATAAATTTACAAATAAAACTAATGTCCAGGGTTTAAAATTGCACATAAAAAGTCCACCTGATAGGGACAAAAAACCTTTTTCAAACTGAAATTAATTGCTAGGAACAATTTTTTCTTATCACCACTCCACTAACACGTTCCTCCATAGACCAACTAACAACTACTACCACACAGGCCATCATGTGCTCTCCAGTGGATAGCTGGGAGAAGTCCTGGGCTGCAAATTGATAAATCAATGACCGAGTAACTACCATGAGCCACAATGAAATGTGTGGTGGACCCAGTATGTAAGAGGAGGAGGTCGAATTGCAACAGTAAAGTTTTGAGATCTCTGACCTTGCCAGTGAGCGTAGTACCAACCCACAAGGGGTTATGGGCATTAAAATCTCCCAGAAGTAGGAGAAGTTTAGAGAGTTGATCAATCAGTGCAACTAATACATTCAGGGGTACTGCACCATCTGGAGGAAGGTATACATTGCAGACAGTTATTTCCCACATCATCCTTATTCTGACAGCCAGAGCTTCAGCTACAGACCAAGTTTAGGACATAAATGCCAATTCCACCTGACACTATTGTAGTCGCTATGGTTCATGTAATATCCCTTATATCTGTGGAAGGCAGGAATCTGCATTTCTGGGAACCATGTTTCCTGGAGAGCAATGCAGGTAGCAGGTGTAAAGTGCAACAGTTGCCGTAGCTCTGCCACCACTGGAGGATGACATCGTGAGACTGGGAAGGCATGGAACATTTAATGAGGCAGTTTACGCCTCAGAGTCATGCGCTGCCTCTGATTTATTGCCTGAGCAGTCTATATCCATTGTGTCTGAGGTTCTGGCGAGATCTAGGTCCTCAGCAGACACCAAAACCTCCACCCCATCCTCAGCCACAGAGCTTGTAGGTAGCAGTGGTTTGGGTGCCACCACAGTTTCCTTGGTCTTGGGAGTTTTCATTTTGGATTTCTCTCGCTGCTCCTTGGGTTTCCCTGGCTGGGAGGACTTCACTGGCTCAGTCTCCGGGACTGGGTATGAGCATGAAGCCCTACAGCTAGCTGCTTTTGGGCTCTTCAGACACTGGCGGGTGTCATCTTTCCCACTAGAAGAAACCTGGGAATGGAGTGTCCCAGGGGACCCTTCCTAGTGAGAGAACCCGAAGACGACTTACGCTCCTCCAGCTTAGAAATGGGGACGGATGTCCCTGATGGTTGAGGGGGTGTTGCTCCTGAAGTAGGTGGTGCAGGAGCAACAGGGACAGAAATGCCCCCACTGTCAAGGGGGCAGGTGTACTATTCTTGCTCCGAGAGGCGACCTGGGTTGGCGGAGCTGATGGTGCCAAAACTGTTGTAGCGGCAGCATAAGACGATGTCATACGCACAGGCAGCAGATGTTCAAATTTTCTCTTAGTCTCAGTGTAGGTCAGTTGGTCCAGGGTCTTGTACTCCATGATTTTCCTTTCTTTCTGGAGAATCCTGCAGTCAGGGGAGCAAGGCAAATGGTGCTCTCCGCAGCTGACACAGATGGGAGGCGGGGCACATGGAATATTGGGATGTGATGGGCGTCCGCAATCTTGGCATGTTATGCTGGAAGTACAGCAGGAAGACACATGACCAAACTTACAGCACTTAAGGCACCGCATTGGGTGAGGGATATAGGGCTTTACGTCACACCGGTACACCATCACCTTGACCTTCTCGGGCAACATATCACCCTCAAAGGCCAAGTTGAAGGAACTGGTGGCAACCTGATTATCCTTCCAACCCCAGTGGACACACTGGATGAAATATACACCTCGCTGCTCTAAATTGGCGTGCAGCTCATCGTTGGACTGCAAAAGAAGGTATCTGTGATACCCTGGACCATATTTAAGCTCTTATGGGGCGCGATGGCTACAGAAACATTCCCCTCCATGTCAGAAGTGAGTAACTCCCGTGACGTGGCAGAGGACTCTGTTTTGATCAAGACTGACACAGATCTCATTTAAGCCCTCCACCTCCCTGAACTTGTCCTCTAAATGCTCAACAAAAAACTGAGGCTTCATCGTCATGAAAGTTTCCTCATCAGCTCTTGAACATACAAGGTACCGGGGCGAATAAGATCCGCTGCCATCTTTAGCCTCATGTTCCTCCCATGGTGTGGCCAGGGAGGGGAATGATTTGTGGTCATACTTCTGTGCATTTAATCGAGTTCGTCATCGCTTAGAGACTGCTGGTGTTTCACCACCAGCAAGAGATGATGGACTACACTTCATCACGTGTGATCTGCCCTGATGCCACCCACTCCAACCAGGGGCCCTCCCCATGGGCACCGCCTAGCTGCAGCAAAGGCCACCTGTCAGGATGGCCATTATCGGGAGTCCTGGTGCCCCAGGGGGCTGGGCGTCTACCCCTTGGCATACATGGGGAGTTAACGGCGCAGGCATCATCAGCAGAGCAATCCCTGTGTGGTCAGGGGACTACAACAAACAGGGTACATGGTGGCCCCACCACTACGGACTGGCTACCATGCTGGCTATCAGGTGCAAAGAAGTCCATGTTCATTGTCGATGCAGAAATCGATGCTGCATAGTGAATTGTGGAAAATGCACGCAGGAAGGTATCCTCTCCCATGAGATGGAGAATGGGCAGGACTGCAATGCGACGACAAGAAAGTGTGCTAAAGATGTCAATGCATGATGGACACGATACGCCTTGTAAGGTGCCCTTCCCCAATTGGTTCGCTCTTTGAAAAAATTTTGTAGAATGGAGGTCAAACCTTGTTTAGATTGAAGTCAACTGGTAGGTATTTCTGCTTAATGGAAGTCTCTCTAACAAAGAAACCACATTCTACAAAGCTTGGGTATCCGATTAATGAGGGAATTAGTATATTTCATCAAAATATACAAGGTATTAGAGATGAAGTTAGTGAACTGCTTATAGATGTTGACTCTGAAATTATTGGTATATCTGAACACTTCTTAAATAAGGAGATAATTCAGAGGCTTCCTTTACCAGGATACAGGTTGGCTGGCAGCTTTTCTAGGAGCTCTTTGCGGTGTGGGGGAGTAGCCATGTATGTAAAAAACGGTATCTCATTTGAGTCAATTGATGTTTCAAAGTACTGCACTGAAAAGGTGTTTGAATGTTGTGCAGGTGTGGTTAAATTTAGTGGAGCTAAACTTCTTGCTACTGTTATTTATAGATCCCCAGACTCCGATTTCACAACATTTTTGCTAAAGCTAGAGGAGGTTCTTGGTTCACTTTATAGGAAATACAAGAAGTTAGTTATATGTGGTGACTTCAATATTAATTGTATAAGTGATAATTCATATAATCTTATGCAAACCATATTCTTTCCAATGAGAGTGCAGGGGAACAGTAGAACAACCATAGACAATATTTTTGTTCATTCGTCATTATAAGAAGGGCATTCTGTTAGCAAAAAGGTGAATGGCCTTTCAGATCATGATGCACAAATTTTAAGTCTAAAAGATTTTTGTGCTGCAACGCATGTTAAATATAGTTACCAACTTTTTAGGAAAGCTGATCCAGTTGCTGTACAGACTTTTGTAAACCTTATCAAGGAACAAGAGTGGCAAGATGTTTATAGTGCTGATACAGTAGACGATAAATATAATGCTTTCCTCAAGACTTTTCTCATGCTCTTTGAAAGTTGCTTTCCATTAGAATGTTCAAAACAGGGTACTAGCACAAACAGGCAGCCTGGGTGGCTGACTAATGGGATAAGAATATCTTGTAGAACAAAGTGGCAATTATATCAAAACGTTGGAAACAGTCAAAATCTAAGTGCAGCAGCCCATTACAAACAGTATTGTAAGGTGCTTAAAAAAGTTATTTGGAAGGCAAAAAGTATGTGGTATGCAGATAGAATAGCTAAGTCTCAGGATAACATTAAAACCACATGGTCAGTCGTAAAGGAAGTGGCTGGTCTGCAGAGACAGGTCGAGAATATAGAATCAGTGCGTAGTGGGGATGTCCATGTTACTGATAAGTCGCATATATGTACAGTTCTTAATAATCACTTTCTGAATATAGCAGGTGAACTAAATAGAAACCTAGTCCCAACAGGGAATCATATAGCGCTCTTAGAAAAAAGTGTTCCGAGACTGTTACCTGAAATGCTCCTCCATGATACTGACAAGAGGGAGATTGAGTTAATAATTAAATCACTAAAGACCAAGAACTCTCATGGATATGACGGGGTATCTAGCAGAATACTGAAGTATTGTTCCACGTATGTTAGCTCAGTACTTAGCCATATCTGTAACTTTTCCTTTAGGAGTGGTCGGTTTCCTGACCGATTAAAGTACTCAGTAGTGAAGCCACTTTATAAAACGGGAGACAGGGATAATGTTGACAATTATAGACCTATTTCTATGCCATCGGTGTTTGCTAAAGTTATCGAGAGGGTTGTATATACAAGGTTACTGCAGCATTTAAATTTACGTAATTTGCTGTCAAATGTACAGTTTGGTTTTAGAAATGGCTTAACAACTGAAAATGCTATAGCCTCTTTTCTCTGTGAGGTTTTGGACGGATTAAATAAAAGGTTGCGAACGTTAGGTGTTTTCTTTGATTTAACGAAGGCTTTTGACTGTGTTGACCACAAAATATTACTGCAGAAGTTGGAACATTATGGAGTAAGGGGAGTAGCTTACAATTGGTTCGCCTCCTACTTTAAGAACAGAAAGCAGAAGGTAATCCTCCGCAATATTGAGAGTGGTAATGATGTTCAGTCCCAATGGGGCACTGTTAAATGGGGTGTTCCCCAAGGGTCGGTGCTGGGGCCACTGCTGTTTCTTATTTATATAAATGATATGCCTTCTAGTATTACAAGGTGATTCAAAAATATTTCTGTTTGCTGATGACACCACCTTGGTAGTGAAGGATCTTGTGTGTAATATTGAAACATTATCAAATAATGTAGTTCATGATATAAGTTAGTGGCTTGTGGAAAATAATTTGATGCTAAATCACAGTAAGACTCAGTTTTTACAGTTTCTAACTCACAATTCAACAAGAACTGACATTTTAGTCAGACAGAATGGGCATGTTATAAGCGAGACGGAACAGTTCTAGTTCCTAGGCATACGGATAGATAGTAAGCTGTTGTGGAAAGCCCATGTTCAGGATCTTGTTCAGAAACTAAATGCTGCTTTACTTACCATTAGAACAGTATCTGAAATAAGTGACATTTCAACACGAAAAGTAGTATACTTTGCATATTTTCATACGCTTATGTCATATGGTATTATTTTGTGGGGTAATTCTTCTGATTCAAAAAGGGTATTTTTGGTTCAAAAATGAGCTGTTTGAGCTATGTATGGTGCAAGTTCGAAAACCTCTTGTCGACCCCTATTCAATAGTCTGGGAATTTTGACACTGCCCTCACAGTATGTATTTTCTTTAATGTCGTTTTTTGTTAGCAATATTAGCTTATTCCCAAGAGTTAGCAGCTTTCACTCAGTTAATACTAGGCAGAAATCAAATCTGCATGTGGAATGCACTTCCTAGACTCTTGTGCAGAAAGGAGTGCAGTATTCTGCTGCATCCATTTTCAATAAGCTACCACAAGAACTCAAAAATCTTAGCAGTGGCCCAAACGCTTTTAAGTCTAAACTGACGAGTTTCCGCATGGCACACTCCTCCTATTCTGTCGAGGAGCTCCTGGAATAGCTAAAAAATTAAGCAAATTCCATTGCTACAGTCTTGATTTTCTTTATTTAAACTAACGACTTGTCGCCTGAATATATTTCTTATATTTCATTTTATCTGTTTCTACAATTGTGTTATAATTTCATGTATTGACTCGTTTCATGACCATGGAGACTTCTCCTAAATGTGGTCCAATGGAACAATAAATAAATAAACCCTACAGGGGACCATCACATAGAGGCTGAAATGTGTGAAACTCCTTTTAGTCACCTCGTATGACAGGCAGGAATATCTCGGGTTCTAGCCCCCAGACCCACAGAGGGGCTGGTCTGTTCTGATACTCCGTAAGCTCGAATTTCCCCTCCCCCCCCCCCCCCCCCTTTTCATTAAACGGCAATGCAGAAAGCTATGAAATGCCCTACTGAAGTCAAGGAACATAACATCAGCATGAGCGCCATTGTCCACTGCGCTGTGATCTCGTGGAGACACAGAGCCAGCTGAGTTTTGCACGATCTGTGTGGAATCCATGTTGATTTTCTTCCAAGAAGTCAATTTTTTAGCGTAAAACATGTTCCATAATTCTACAACAGATTGACATCAATGATATAGGTCTATAATTATGTGGATCTGTCTTACAGCCTTTCTTATTAAACAGGAATGAGCTGCACTTTTTTCCAGTTGCTAGGTACCTTTCATTGTTCGAACGATCTATGATGAATTACTGCTAGGAAGGGAGTAAGTGCTTTTGCATAATCTTTACAGAATCTCACAGGTGTCTCATCTGGTCCTGCAGCCTTTCCACTACTAAGCAATTGTAGCCGCTTTTCAATACCGCTATCAATTACCTCAATATCTCCCATTTCATTTCAACGTTCGCACAATGATTGAAAGGATGGACAGTGTTATGATCTTCCATGGTGAAACAACTTTGGAAGACTGAATTCAGTATTTTGGCCTTCTCTTTGTTATCTTGCGTTTTGGTGCCAGTGTGGTCACTGAGAGAATAGTAGATGATTTTGACCCACTTACTGATTTTACATACCAAAATCTCTCATGGTTTTTACTCGGGTTGGTTGACAACATCTTACTTTTGAAATCATTGAACACTTCTCTCATTGCTCTCCTTACGCTCATTTTTGCTTCATTCAGCTTTTGTTTGTCAGCTAGGATTTTACTTCTCTTGAATCTGAGATGAAGTGCTGTTTGTTTACATAGCACTTTTCTAACATGGCTATTAAACAATGATGGATCTTTCCAATCCCTTAAAACCTTACTCAGAACATACTTGTCTAGGGCATATTGAATGATGCCTTTGAATTTTTTTCCATTTGTTCTCCAGCTCTTCATCCTCATCACTGATTATTTGTTGCACACTGCTGAGTATCTTGAAATTTGTATCCTGTCTGCCTTGCCAAAGAAATATATCTTCCTACCTTTCTTGACATTCCTTGTACGACCTGTCGTCATAGATGCTGTCTCAGCCTTGTCAAAGTGGGCAGAGGAGTTGACAGATTTTCAGAGCACTCTCTTGTCCTTGAGTACGAAGCTGCTCCTAAAGGTGAAAGAATCAGCAATGATCAATGTCATGAGGATGCAGAAGACAATGGAAACCTCTGTATTAAATACATGTAGTGTGAATTCACAGAACATGTGGCCTGTAACTGAGATAGTGTCATGATCTCTCCAATGCCAAAATATTCTGGACTAGTCCTCCATTCGGATCTCCAGGATGGGACTGTTAAGGGGGAGATGACCATGAGAAAAAGATTGAATGATCAATTAAAGGATAACATCCTGCATCCCACGGCATGGAATGTAAGAAGCTTGAATGTGGTAGGGAAGCTAGAAAATCTGAAATGGGAAATGCAAAGGCTCAATCTAGATATATTAGTGGTCAGCGAAGTTAAATGGAAAGACAAGGATTTCTGGTCAGATGGGTATAAGGTACTACAAACAGTGGCAGAAAATCGTATAATAGGTGTAGGATTCATTATGAATAGGACGGTATGGCAGAGAGTGTGGAATAGTGAACAGTTCAGTGATAGGTTTGTTCTTGTCAGAATCGACAGCAAATTGACACCAGCAACAATAGTTCTGGTATACGAGGTGCGGCTAGAAAAAAACCATACTGCTGCTGGAAAAAACATTTATTTACAATTATTTACAATTTCATGTTATCTCCTTCAATGTATTCTCCTCCTCGGTCTCTACACCGCTCCATACGAATTTTCCACTGTTCATAGCAATGCTGCAGATCATTTTCGGTAAGTCCATACATTACTTCCGTCGCTTTTTCTTTTACTGCTTCAACAGTCTCAAATCTAGTTCCTTTCAAAGCTGACTTGACTTTAGGGAAAAGAAAAAAGTCACAGGGGGCCAAATCAGGTGAGTAGGGTGGATGATCTAAGATGGGAATGTTGTGTTTTGCCAAAAACGTCTTCACTGACAACACACTGTGAGCTGGGGCATTGTCTTGGTGAAGGATCCATGACTTTTTTCTCCACAAATCGTTCCGTTTTCTCCGTACTCGCTCATGTAGGGTAGCCAGGACGCTAATGTAGTAATACTGATTCACTGTTTGTCCCTCTGGTACCCAATCAATGTGCACACTCCCTTTGATGTCAAAAAAAAACAATCATTGCCTTGAATTTCGATTTTGACATTCGTGCTTTTTTTTGTCGTGGAGAACCAGGAGTTTTCCAATGCATCGATTGGCGTTTAGTTTCGGGATCGTAAGTAAAGAACCACGATTCATCGCAAGTAATAACATTTTGTAAGAAGGTGGGATCACTTTCAATGTTTTCCAGGATGTCAGAACAAATCATTCTTCGGCGTTCCTTCTGTTCAATTGTGAAACACTTTGGAACCATTTTTGAACACACTTTGTTCATGTTGAAACTTTCATGAAGAATCTGCCTAACACTTTCCTTGTCAACTCCTGTTAACTCAGACACTGCTCTGATTGTTAAACGGCGATCTTGTCGAACAAGTTTACCGATTTTTTCAATGTTTGCATCAGTTTTTGCTGACAATGGTCTGCCAGTGTGAGTGTCATCACTGGTGTCTTCGCGGCCATCTTTAAATCGTTTAAACCACTCAAACACTTATGTTCGCGATAAACAATCATTTCCGTACACTTGTTGTAACATTACAAACGTTTCACTTGCAGATTTTCGTAGTTTGAAACAAAATTTGATGTTAACACGCTGTTCTTTCTGTACACTCAACATTTTCCGATGCACAGTACACTCAACTACTTAAAACAGACGCCACGGGGAGACTGGGTGCAGGAGGCAGATGAAACTCGAGCAGTAGGTGGAGCGAGAGTCACGTGACAGGCCACGCGACTTTCAGCCTTATTGCATTCGTTTTATTGTTTCACCAGTACTAGTCCGTTTTTTTTTTCTAGCCACACCTCGTACGTGCTGATGCCACAAGCTGAAGATGAAAATACAGAGAAAGTACATGAGGATGTTGAAAGGGCAATACAGTACATTAAGGGAGATGAAAATAAAATAGTCATGGGGGACTGGAATGAAGTTTTAGGGGATGGAGAAGAAGAAAAGGATACAGGAGAATATGGGCCTGGGACATGGAGAGTTAGAGGAGAAAGACCAATTGAGTTCTGTAATAAATTTCAGCTAGTAATAGCAAATACTCTGTTCAAGAATCACAAGAGGTGGTGGTATACTTGGAAAAGGCATGCAGATAAGGAAAGATCTCAGGTAGATTACATCATGGCAATACAGAGATTCGGAAATCAGATACTGGACTGTAAGGCATACCCAGGAGCAGGTACAGACTCTATTGAAATAGTGATGAAGAGTAGTCTGAAGTTCAAGAGAATAGTCAGGAAGAATCAATACTCAAAAAAGTGGGATACAGATATACTAAGGGATGATGAGATGCACTTTTAAGTTCTATAAGGCTATAGACAGCACAGTGAGGAACAGCTCAGTAGGCAATACAGCTGAAGAGGAATGGACATCTCTTAAAAGGGCAATCACAGAAGTTGGAAAGAAGAAAGAAGAACAGAGGTACAAAGAAGGTAACTGTGAAGAAACCATGAGTACGGAAGAAATACTTTAGTTGATCAATGAATGAAAGAAGTACAAAAAGTTCAGGGAAACTCAGGAACATAGAGATACAAGTCATTGAGGAAGGAAATAAATAGGAACCACAGGGAGCTAAGACAAAAAGGCTCCATGGAAATTCCGAACAAATCAAAGAAGTTCAGCATACAGGAAAGTCAGAACAACCTTTGGTGACACAAAAAACAAGGGTAATAATATGAAGAATGCAATGGGAATTCCACTGTTAAATGCAGAGGTGAGAGCAGATAGGTGTAAAGGGTACATTGAAGGCCTCTATGAGGGGAAAGATTTTTCAGATGTGATAGGTGAACCACAAGTCAATTTAGAAGAGATAGGGTATCCATTAATAGAATCAATTTAAGACGGCTTCGGAAGACTTAAAATTAAGTAAGGCATAAGGGACAGATAAGATTCCATCAGAATTTCTAAAATCATTGGGAGAAGTGGCAACAAATTGACTGTTCACATTGGTGTATAGAATGTATGAGTCTGGGGATGTATCATCTGACTTTCAGGAAAATATCATCCACTCAATTCCGAAGACTGCAAGAGTTGACAAGTGCAAGAATTATTACACAGTTAGCTTAGCAGCTCAGGCACCCAAGTTTCTGACAATAATTATACACAGAAGAGTGGAACAGAAAATTGGGGATGTGCTAGATGACGATCAGTTTGGCTTTACAAAAGGAGCAGAGAGGCAACCTTGACATTGCAGTTGATAATGGAAGGAACACCAAAGAAAAATCAAGACACATTCATAGGATTTGTTGACCTGGAAAAAGCATTCGCCAATGTAAACTGGTCAAGATGTTCAAAATTCTGAGAAAAATAGGGGTAAGCTATCGGGACAGACACTAATATACAATATATACAAGAGCCAAGAAGGAATAATAAGAGAGGACGACCAAAAATGAAGTTCTCAGATTAAAAAGTGTGAAAGACAGGATGTAGTCTTTCCTCCCTACTGTTCAATCTGTGCATCAAAGAAGCAATGATAGAAATAAAAGAATGCTTCATGACTGGAATTAAAATAAAATGCAAAGGGATATTAATGATATGATTCACTGATGCCATTGCTATCCTGAGTGAAAGTGAAGATAAATTACATGATAAGCTGAATGGAATGAACAATGTAATGAGTACATAATATGGACTGAGTGTAAATCAAAGAAAGACGAAAGTAATGAAAAGTAGCAGAAATGAGAAGAGTGAGAAACTTAACATCAAGACTGATGGGCATGAAGTAGATGAAGTTAAGGAATTCTGCTACCTAGACAGCAAAATAACCAATGACCAGTGGAGCAAGGAGGAAATCAAAAGCAGACTAGCCCTGTCAGAAAGGCTAACAGAAGTCTACTAGTGTCACACACAAGCCTTAACATGAGGAGGAAATTTTTCAGAATGTACGTCTGGAGCAGTGTTGTATGTCAGTGAAACACGGATTGTGGGAAAACCAGAACAGAAGGGAATCAAAGCATATGAGATATGGTGCTGCAGGCAAATGTTGAAAATTATGTGGACGATAAGGTAAGGAATGAGGAGGTTCTACGCAGAATCGGTGAGGAAAGGAATACATGGGAAACACTAAAAGGAGAAGGGACAGGATAATAAGACGTTAAGACATCAGGGAATGACTTACATGGTACTAGAGGAAGCTGTAGAGGGCAAACCTGAAGAGGAAGGCAGAGATTGGAATACATCCAACAAATAATTGAGGACATGGCTTGCAAGTGCTGCTTTGAGATTAAGGGGTAGGCACCAAGGAGGAATTTCCGATGGGCCACATAAAACCAGTCAGAAGACAGATGACAACAAGAATTAAGTTAGTTTTGTGTCTCATGCAACCATCTAGTCTCCTACTGACATGATGCATTTGTCAGAAAATGAGATGATGGCATGCAACAAAATGGGACACTGATGAACAGCACCATTCTAACATGAATAAAAAAAAATGGCTCTGAGCACTATGGGACTCAACTGCTGAGGTCATTAGTCCCCTAGAACTTAGAACCAGTTAAACCTAACTAACCTAAGGACATCACAAACATCCATGCCCCAGGCAGGATTCGAACCTGCGACCGTAGCGGTCTTGCGGTTCCAGACTGCAGCGCCTTTAACCGCACGGCCACTTCGGCCGGCTCTAACATGAATCCTCAGTGGCTTTGTTGGCCATATAGTTTCCTTGTATCATGATGTGGCCAGGTACCCAGCAAATTATCACTTCCTTGCCACAGTGTTTGCATCACTATAGTGAGTCATTGATGTGTTGAATCAACTGGTCTTCCAGATTTCCGGATACAATTGGTGAAGTTCTTGTAGTAAACTAAGCAAGTCGAAACAGACAAGAAACCTTGTACGGTGATGTCTGTATCCCCTTCAGTGCCATTAGAATGTCATTTAACTCTGCATCATAATTTGTGAATTATTCTGGAAGACACACTTTGAAAACCCATTGAGGGAAAACAGCAAAACTGAAGACATTCTTGTCCTGTGATCCATCTGTATAAACGACAATAAAACTGTGGTACGTGCTTAAAATGGACGAAACCAAAGTTGAGACAGAGAGATTTTCAGCACCTGCCCAGCCAAATCCAGAGAGACTGAAATGGACTGGTCCAAAAGGCTCCAGTGAATATCAGAATGTCCTCATGGTGGACAGCACCTAACACCTTGAGATAGGAAATAAGGACTGATATATAGACCACACTGCCGTAAACTAAAAGTGATTGAACAAATGCCGTATAAAACTGCAAGAGGGAGGACCTGTCAAGCGTCCCTTATTTGTACACTAAGGCAGTTAAAAGTGTTCAGTGACTGAAAGCCCTTTGTTCATATGTCTTTCAAGTTAATTTTGAGTCAAGTAATAAACCCAAAAAGTGCTCAGTTTCTCGAAAACGTAAAATATTGTCCCTCATTGTGAGTACTGGTTGGTTAAAACTTTGACAAGGACAGTTAAAATTGGCGTGTGTAATCTTCTCTGGTGATTACCAAAAAGCAGTAGTCCTGGTCCAGGTTTTCAGCTACATTGTCACTGTTGTAAGATCAGAGGAAGAGTAGAAGATTGCAAAGTCATCCACAAACAAAGAGTATTTGACAGTTCTCCTGACTGTGGAGGAAATGCCACTGACAGTGATGGCGAACAGTGTGACACTGAGTAAACTGAATGAGATTTTCACTCTGCAGCAGAGAGTGCTTAAGTCATGTTTGGGTACCTCAGATGGTAGAGCACTTGCATGCGAAAGGTGAATGTCTCGAGTTCAAGTCTCGGTCCGGCACACAGTTTTAATCTGCCAGGAAATTTCACTGAATACACTGCCTAGCATGACAATTCTCTTTAACATATCAGTCACCCAAGGCATTTCCCATGTGTATCAAAAATGCCGGTCCACAAGAAAGAACTGGATAAAAAGTGGCAGATGTCTATGTAGTCCCCATTCATGAAGTTGGCAAAGGATGTTGTACCTACAAAACGTTTCATACTTTCTGGATGTCTAAAAATTCCCCAAACCAAATGGTTTCAGCATAACAAGGATTCCTGTATCGCTGTCTCCAGTAAATTTTGATTGTCCAGAGTGGAATTGTAGTGTAGGGGCTGAAATCACACCACTAGGGGATCACATGACCTCACGACACAAGCAACCAGAGGAGGTGGCAGTTGACCATGCGTTGACGAGTCTTACCCATACCACTTGTAAGGACTACACCCCAGTAACTGTTAGGGGCACTAAGGTCTTTGCCTGGTTTCCAGAATGGAATTAATATTGCCTCCTTCAAATTCATGGGGTAGTGTCCATGAAACCAGATCTGACTAAATCAACAAAGGAGCCATCCTTTCAGTTCAGAGCACAGATGACAAAGCCTGACATAGTGGATCTTATCACGTCCTGGAGCTGTGTCTCTGGCTACAGACAAAGCTAATTCCAGTTGCCAAATGGAGAACAGAAGGTTGTGGACTTCCTCATTACATGACAAGAAATTGAATTTCCTAATCTCTGCAATCCTATGGAACACCTGTAAAGCAGGAGCTTGTCTGGATGACTTGGTGACAGTAAAAATGTTTTCAGCTAAAACCTGCGCCATGGCTTGTCATGTCTATCAACACCAAATTCCTTGGCAAGCCTGTAAGGGGAAGTGTACTGCGCTTGCCTGAAATCCACTTTACTGAGTCCCAAACTTGCGCAGCAGAAGTGGACCAATTAATATACGTCAAGAATTCCTTCCAGGAAGACCTGTTCTTTTATCACTCACCTCCCATGTGCTCTCACAGATCTGTAGGCATGAAGGTTTCCTGTATTTGGATGGTGTTTGAAGTTCTGCAGAACTGTTCATTTGGCCCTGATTGCCAATCTAGTCTTAATTCCACCAAGGCTCAGGCCATCATCTGAGGTGGCTACTAGACTGGGGGATGGACTCTGCAGCAGCTGAATGGATCTCACAACTGATATGGACCACTGTGTCCTGTGCACAATCCTTTTGTTCAAAAATAGCCTATCAACTATACTGCAACCCATTTGCCCTTTCTATCATCCATCTGCATGGTCTCCTGTCAGCCCCTGTCGACAGAATGATCCACACTGGGAAGAGGACACTGGAATGTGAATCTGTAGCCACTTCCCACTGAACTCAGTCTGCAACAGCTGGGGAATAATAACAAAGGTCAGTGGCTGAAAAAAGACATTGGAGCTGTGGAAAAGTGCATCATCTGATCCAAGTTCAGAAAGCAGATATTCTCAGAACGGATGAATCGCTAGAGCATCTGACCCCTGCAGCAAGTGGTAGGTGAGCCCTACAACACAATGTGTGCACTTAAGTCCCCCATGAGGAATGGGTGTGGGAGTGCCTGAAGAGTTCTGTCAGTATGTTTACAACCAAATCATCATTAGGTGGAAGGCACAAAGAACATGCTGTGATATTAAAGGGTGTGAGAACTTTCTCAGCTATTACTGCCATGGTTGTGGTAAGAGGGATAGGTGAGGAGGGGTGACTGTCATCAATGAAAACAGTCACTCCACCTTTAGCCCTACCTCCAGTGTCATCATTTTTCCTGTAGGGGTGGTAACCTCATAATGCTGATGTGTCTGACTTTAAAATGAGTATCTTGTCACCAGATGCAGAAGTGTTTCTCCTGGACCAGGAGCTGTCATTCTTCCAAATGTGAGCGGTATCAATTTAAATACAACTGCAATGCAGAAGTTCATGTGGCAACCATTGTTTAGTGATGGTTGGTCTTTTCTTTCTCCTTCAGAGGTGATTTGCTGGTGAGATCAGGGGGAATGTTAGCCAGTTCTTAGCTCTCCAGATCCTGTCACTGGAAGGCCGTATCTTCCAAAGCTTAGTTCCCACCAGAGAGGGAGAAAGCTCACCAATCTGAAGGTTTAGCTACCACTTTCTTGGACTTTGAATTACTTTTTGAATGACGTTTTTCTTTACAGATGGGTTAGAGGTATGGCTTAGTTTGTTTCTGATGGTGGGTAGTGGTATGTGCCTTAGATGGTGACACCCACTGCTGATGGCTTTCGAAGACTTCAGTTTCAACTGGAGCATTTCCCCCACAGGTTCTCCAACAAGTTCATAGCTCATACTTTCATCTGTGGTCTGAGATTGTGCAGAGGCATCACGCTCAGCAATTGGCGTCTTAAGGGCTCATGTGAAAGAAGTAGCAAGAACGTGAGATTGCGTAGCTCTGAAAGCTTTTATAGCTTCACCATAGCTTGACTTTCAACTCCTGAATTTTCCATTCCTTGTTGTAAAACCTCGCACTTCTTGCTCCACACTGGGTGATCCTAGGAGCAGTTCATATATTTTGCAAGAAGTATACAATAATTGCCTGTTTTGTGAGCTGAGCCTCAGCAATGGCCACATGTAGCACTCCCATTACATCCCATAGAGGTACAGCCAAATTCTTCCAATTTTTACCATCACTCTGGGTTAGGAACAAATGGACAAACCTCGAGACAGATATAGCATATTGGAGCTAGTAACAACACCCTCACTAAAGTTAAGGCCTCTAGTGGGTATTCATCTAAGTCCTTAGATCCCGGAAGCTTAGATACCTGGGTTGAATTAGCAGTTTCAACTAGAAGTGTTCCATTACATAGTTATTTGACTCTTTTTTGGGACCAAGCAATACCTTTCCATGCCTTGAGAATATGGAAAGGGAAGGCCTTCTCAAAGTTTCCTCCTGTTCTCCTGATTACAATGAAAGTGTTCGTCGTCATCATCATCATCATCATCATCATCATCATCATCAGTTATCTGCTATATTAGCAGGTCCTTTGCCTCTCCATTTTCTGCGATCCAATGCTTCCTTCTTAAGGCTGCTGTATGTTGTACCGTCCATCATGTCATCCAGTATCTGGAATCTCTTCCTTCCTCGCTTCCTTTTCCCTTCTACATAACCTTCTAAAACTGTTTTTATCAGTCCGTCATTCTTTCTTAATATATGCCCAATCCAATTTCTTTTTCTTCTCTTTATTACATCTAGTAACTGTCTTTTCTCTACCATTCTTCTCAGTACCTCTTTATTTTTTACTCTGTCCATCGAACTTATTCTTTCCATCTTCTGCCATGTCCAGATCTCAAAAGCCTCCAGCCTTTCTCTGTCTTTTTTCCTCATAGTCCATGTTTCAGTGCCATATAGAAGAACACTCCACACGAGACATTTTATGAGTCTCTTTCTGAGTTCTCTGTCCAGACCACTGCAGAAGATTCTCCTTTTGTTATAAAACACCTGTTTTGCCATTGCTATCCTTGTTTTAATTTCTGTGGTGCACTTCCAGTCTGTGTCTATCCTGCTTCCAAGTTACTTAAAATTTTTCACCTGTTCTAGTGTTTCTCCATTCAGCACAATTTTTATTTCCTTATTTCCTCCTATTGCCAATACTTTTGTTTTATTTGTGTTAATTTTTATTCCATATTTTTTTCCGTTAGTTGCAATGGTGTCCACCAAATCCTGTAATTCTTTTTCCCCTGTGTCTAGAAGGACCATGTCATCAGCAAATCTCATGCACCCTACTCTTCTTCCTCCAATTTCTACTCCTTTGTCATCTAATGAGCATTAATCAATCATATTTTCCAAGTACAGGTTGAAAAGGGTAGGTGATAAACAGCATCCTTGTCTTACTCCTTTACCTAGTCTGATCCAGTTTGTACTTTCTCCTCTCACTTTAACTGAAACTTTTTGATTAAGGTACAATGAGTTTATAAGTCTTCTGGTTCTCCAGTCCACTCTTTTCCCTCATAATAGTCGCCAGCATGTCCCAAACCACATTGTCAAATTCCTTTTCTAAATCGATGAAGCACATATATAGGTCTCTTCCTTTTTCAATAAACCTTTCTCCCAAATTTCGTAGGAGCCCTATTGCATCTCTTGTGCCCGTATTCCATCTAAAGCCAAACTGCTCCTCACCGAGATTCTCCTCTATTAGTTTTTCAAGTCTTTTATTAATTATTCTTAACATCACTTTCACTGCATGTGAAATGAGGCTGATTGTTCTGTGCTCACTGCATTTCTTGGTTCCTTGTTTTTTCAGTAATGGAATCATTATTGTTGTCAAAAAGTCCTCAGGCCATTCACCACTGTCATATTTTATTACATAACCTCAATATTTCTCTTATTCCATTGTGGTTCAAACATTTTAGTATTTCTCCCGGTATTGTATCTGTACCTACTGCTTTGCCATTTTTCATTGCAGCAATGGCAGACTTTACTTCTTCCATTATGATGGTCAGTCCTTTCTCTTCACCACTTACACTGTTGTGTGATTCAAGTTCCAGAGTTTCTGGTTTGCTATTTGTGTCATATAGCTCTTTTATATATTCTTCCCATCTCTGGAGGACATCATCATGATCTTTGTACACTACCTCTTCGTCTTTACTCAAAATTTCCATAGTAGCACTTCCTGCTCTGTTTGGTTCCCATGTCATAGTCTTTACTCTGTTGTATAGTAAGTCATATCTTCCCTTCCTGTCCAGTTCTTCAATTTCATCACATTCCTCTTTTAGCCATTTTTTCCTAGCCTGCTCTGTTCCTCTTCGCAGTTCGTTATTTAACCTCCGGTATATCTTTCTTGCATCTTCAGTGTTCTTGTTTTTCAATTTTCTTCTCTCCTCCATCTTGGAAATCATTTCTCGTGTGACCCATGGTTTTTTTCCCTTTTCCCTTTTACATATCCTATATTTTGCTGCCCTGCATTAATGATTCCTTCTTTCAGCATATTCCAGTACTCGTTGGCATTATCAGGTGCTTCTTTGTCTCGTAATGTGTTTAGAAAGTCCCGAGATAGCATTTCTGTAATTTGTTCTTTGTTGGACCTTATCTTCTCTAAATCCCACTTCTTCACCATTGTCACCTTTTTCAGTTTTTTCATTCTTATTTCTATTTCTGCCATAAGTAAGTTGTGGTCACTATTAATATCTGCACCTGGTAATGTGTGCACCTTGTTGATTCCATTCCTGTATCTTTCATCTACCAGTATAAAATCGATTTGGTTTCTGTATTTATCCCCTGGTGATTTCCAAGTGTAGAGCCTCCTCTTATGGTTCTTGAACCATGTGTTTGTCACTATCAGCTGCCTTTCCCTGCAGAAGTCAATTAACCATTCACCTCTGTCATTTCTCTTTCCAAGACCATGACTGCCTACTATCTTTCCCTCTTTCCCTTCTACCACAATGGCGTTCCAGTCTCCCAATACTATTTTGCAGCGTTTTTTATTTTCGTCCATTATTCTCTCTATTACATTGTACGTTTCCTCTACAATTTGGTCATCATGTTCTGAAGTTGACATATTCACTTGGACAATAAGTAAATCTTTTTGTGCTCCTTTCGGCCATACACCAATAACCCGGTCATTTGCATAGTCTACATATTCCACACATTTATCCAATTCCTTTGTCATAATCATTCCTACTCCATTAATTCCTTTTACTTCTCCTCCTGAGTAGTAGAATACATATTCATCTGACTGCAACTCTCCATGTCCATTCCATCTTACCTCAGCAACTCCTACGAGGTCCATATGATTCTTTTCCATTTTTCTTTTAAGGTTTTCTAGTTTTCCTGCTTGTAGCAGAGTTCTGACATTCCAGGTACCAATTCTCGTTTTGATTTTTTGCCTCCTTTCAAGTTGATGGAGTATAGACAGAGATATGCTGAATGAACATGTTTGGCTGTCAAGAGAGCAATGTATATTACCTTCAATGACCACCATAGCATCATATTGTCAAATGACATTTAAAAAATCCAAAGTAATTCTGCTCATATGTAAAGGCTGTAAGTGGCACTGAAGTTCAGGTCCATTCCCTAGAGAATGAGACGGGATCTGAAACTCATGGTAGCAAAGCAAAAGCTGAAATGCTTAACTCCATTTTCAAAACCCAGGAGAATTGCCCCAATTTAGTCCTTGTACCATTGAAAAGATGAATTAAATGAACAGTACTTCAAGCCAGATGGAATCTGATGTGTTGGCAGAAGAGCCAAAACCGTGTTGCTAGAGGAGGCCGAAATGCACGCGTTGAAGTTCATGCAGACTGGCGTGAGGTCTGGAACAAGGTAAAGTAGTTGAGTCTAGTAAGAAAAGAATGTAGTTGCAGGAATACTTAACTTCAATCCATAATTGGATAACATCGCTCTTGTTGATACATCAATTACAATCTCAATATAAACTGGTAAAGGCGCCTTGCTAGGTTGTAGCAAATGACGTAGCTGAAGGCTATGCTAACTATCATCTCGGCAAATGAGAGCATAGTTTGTCAGTATAGCATTGCTAGCAAAGTCATCTGTACAATTGGGTCGAGTGCTCAGAAGTCTCTAGACCTGCCGTGTGGCGGCGCTTGGTCTGCAATCACTGACAGTGGCGACACACGGTTCCGACGTATACAAACGGACCGCGGCCGATTTAAAGGCTACCACCTAGCAAGTGTAGTGTCTGGTGGTGACACCACAGAATCCCCATCATATTCTATACTGAATTTGCAGCCGAGTTAGCCCCTATTCTCACTACACTACCATATCTGCCCCGAGCAAAAAACCATGCCCACTAATTGGAGAATGGCACAGGTCACACCTGTCTATGAGAAGGGTAGTAGACGTGACCCACAGAACTACCATCCAACATCCTTGATGTTAATTTGATGTAGACTCTTAGAACATACTCTGACCTCAAACATGATAATGTACCTTGAACAGAAAGACCTCCTCGATGCCAACCAGCTCGGTTTTCGAAAACACTGATCATGTGTAAACCAACTCACACTTCGCCCACATGCCGTACTGAAAGCTTTGGATCAAGTCAATCATTTAGATGCCATGTTTCTTGATTTTCAAGAAGCATTTGATTCACCTATGCTTATTGTCAAAAGTATGATCATATGGGGTACAAAGTGAAATTTTTGACTGTATTGAGGACTTTTTGGTAGGAATGGCACAGCATGTTAACTTGGGTGGAGACTCATCATCAGATGTAGAAGTAACTTGGGGTGTGCCCCAGGGTAGTGTGTTGGGACCCTGGCTGTTCTTGCTGTATATTAATGACCTCACAGGCAACATTAATAGTAAAGCCCGGCTTTTTCCATAAGATGCAGTTATGTATAATGAAGCACTATCTGAGAGAAGCTGCAGAAATATTCAGTCAGATCCTGACAAGTTTTCAACATGGTGCAGAGATTGACAAATTGCTCTAAATGTTCACAAATGTACAATTTTGCACTTTACAAAACGAGAAAACATGGTATTCTTGGATGACAATATCAATGAGTCACAACTAGAATCAGCCAACTTATACAAATACCTGCATGTAACACTTTGTTGGGGTATGAAATGGAATGATCAGAGGGTGAAGTAGGTGGTAGACTTCAGTTTAATGGAAGAATACTGGAGACGTGCAATCACTCTACAAAACATACTGCTTACAAATCACTCGTGCAATCAATTCAAGAATACTGTTCAGATGTGTGTGACTTATACCAGATGGGACTAACAGGGCATATTGAAAGTATACAGAGAACGGCAGCACAAATGGTCACAGGTTTGTTTAATTCATGAGGGAGTGTCAGAGATACTGAAGGAACTGAAATGGCAAACTTTTAAAGCAGACAAACTACCCTGAGATAGACTATTAACAAAGTTGCGAGAACCAGCTTTAAATGGTTACTCTACGAATATACTACTAACATCTATGTACTGTTCAAACAGGGGTTGTGAGGATAAGATGACAATTATCACATGCTCAGAGGCATTCCCACAATCTTTCTTCTCACATTCGATACATGGAGGGAACAGGAAGATACCTTAATAATGGGTAAAATGGGGTGTACCCTCTGCCGTGCACCTCCTAGTGGTTTGCAGAATATAGAAAGGGAAACATGACATCAAAACTGAGGGCTCAAAGTTAATGTGTAAGAGTGAAGCTCAACAGAGCTACCATCAATGGATGAATTCTCCATTGTTGGCGCATTTAAGCACGTAATACGGAAGCTGCTAGAGCAGTTTCTCTGTACAATTTTAAGGCTTCTTCACATTTTGTCCAGGCAAATCACTATGGTGAGCAGGGCATAACTGGACTGAGGCAACCAGAGAACTAGGGGGTACACTGGCACCCACAACAAGGAAATAATTAAATAATGAAAATTTGAAATGCGTCTACAACATGCATCATATGTAAAGTGTGTACTGTAAAATCCACCTTCCTTCAGGAAATGTATGGCTGGCTTAGCTACTATCTCATCATCCCACATATTTCGGGTAGTGTGGTAGACAAGTTGATGGCTCATCTCACATCAACTCGCAGGGCAGATTCTACAGAAATATGAGTTGCCATAAGATGATCAGCACAGCTGCATCAAGGGGTGTCCTCTATTAATAAGGAACCTGTGGGAAACTGTGTAGAGGTCACTATGCAGTCAACAGTAAAATTGCACCTTTCTGAGTGGCCAGGAGTGACATATCCCCTACCACAGCGGTCCCTTCAGTTATTCTCAGCTTGCTGAGGGTTGTTGTAGTCTGCCATTCATATCCTAGGCTTTCAAAATGTTATGTTGCAGCTGAGATCTTAGGTCTCTCTCTCTCTCTCTCCAGTACACATATTCAAGCTTGCCTATTGCAGTTGCCTCTTTAGCCGATTTGTCAGTTCATTTCACAGAAAAACCACATTGCCCTGTGTCCAGATGAATGTTAGTATTCTGTAGCTGTGTAGGTCATCTACTAAGCCTTGGATGTTCACTTCTGAAATGTACACAGGGTGATATGTCCTTTGTAAGCAGTTCACGTAGTTCCTACAAACCAGTTGTCCTTTGTGGTGATTTTTTCAATAAACTGCAGAGCCTGGCCATGACCAACTCTCCAGTGTGTACACTGTATGCGTGAAGCAGAAAATACATTTTGCATATGAAAAAGCACAACCAAACCTGCCATTAACTTTCAGTCTGTCCATGTACATGCTCGTCGAATTAGGATAGTTGTGAGGAACTGAACACCAGTTACCTGAGGGTGGTGCATCTGCATTTTTCTTATGGCCACAAAAGAGATCCACTTGAATCATAAGGCTGGAGGCATATCGCAGGAGATGCTGAGAAGGAATTACGTACACAGACAAGTGGGGCCCGGTCCGCGCATACTGTTTTCAATCGTATCTAAACTAGTCTAACCATTTTTGGAGGATTCAGAATGAGTATGAACAGGTAGTTGTGAAACAGAGTTGACTAACATAGATGTTTAGGCATGTGGCAAATTTAGATTGAATTCTTCACCAAGAGTTGCTGGCACTTGACCCTCAATTGTGGGATACCAATTTCCAGCAGTATTTTGCGTGTGGGACTCTTCACAGAAAGCACCAGCTGCCAACTGCACACCATCGAAGTGGATAGGGTCTAACAAACTCAGTATTGATGTGGTATTGACTCACAAGCAACATCCATAGATCAGGTGGGATAAAACCAAAGCTCTGCAAAATTGTAGGAGAGCTGTGCTGTTGGGGCTCCAGGTAGTGCTGCTAAAAAATCTGAGGGTATTGAGTTTCTGCGTGCAATTTGGAGAAATTACTAAAACACAAAATCATTCACCATACTGAAACATCTGAAGTTCAATCTTCATACAAAGTCAAATATTATGTGGACACAGTGAAGAATTACATACCCCAGATAATGTCAAAACAATGAAAACTGTAACTTTGGAGAAGTTTAAATCCTCTTGGGACAAAGTGATTCATAATGTATATAATGTGGGAACTGCTGTGTATCACAGTAAGTGAAACTAAAGATAAAAGTATCATTTATGGATGGCAGAGTTAGTGTTGGGCAAGGGACATCAAATATCCTTCTGACTTTCTCAAATGAAGTAAGATGAGGTATATCAGTTCATCATCATGTCTCAGTAGAAAATAATTTCAGTGATGACACAGTAGCAAGATAAGAGATAAGGTTTTGAAAACTTTGATGACGCACCAGTGGATGTTGAAGATAAAACTGATATGCCTGGGAAAAATGTAGTACATTTTAAAACAGCTGATGTTCCATTGCTGGAAAATTTGTAATTTATTTGTGTGAAACATCTGATCACATGCATTGCATTTGGTAGTACAACAAACACAGCAGTATACAATCTATGTTATAAAAGGTACTGAAGTATACACTAAATTATTTTACATAATAATATATTAAATTTTTGTGTCTAAGGTAGGCTCTAGTAGCATTGCTCAGTGAGCTATGATTTTCAATGCATTTAGAATTTTTGAGTAGTTACCGTATTTACTCGAATCTAAGCCACACTTTTTTTCCGGTTTTTGTAATCCAAAAAACCACCTGCAGCTTAGAATCGAGTGCAAAGCAAGCGGAAGTTCTGAAAAATGTTGGTAGGTGCCACTACAACTAACTTCTGCTGTCTAATATATGTAGCGCTACACAGGCATGCTTTGTAGACACAAAGATAAATACTGGCGCCAAAACCTCTGTGTCAGTAAATAAAAAAAAAAAAAAAAAAGGAAGGTGGAAGACGAGCTGCTTTTCTCCGCCCCGAGTTTCGACCACTGCATTTTCATACATTATCCAACAAAGTAAATACAAATTCCGTATTGTTCATCTTCGAATGTAGCAGAATTTCAATGTACTACGAAAATCCGACTAGCAAGGCTGTTTAGGATGTTTGTCAACATGGCCAACGCTACGTTCTGAGTTTTTTCCTACCTGTGAGAAGAGATGGTTGCTAATAGGAACTTGATGAAATGTGAATCACATGCAGTATTCTCTTCACCATAAGAATAATACGAATATAAACATTTTGCCATGTATTCTTTCACGTTTGCTGCTATCTCATTTAAATCCTGTCTGCCTAATAAACTACGAAACTAGAGTGAGACAACAGCAAACGCGGAAGAATATACCATCGTGTCATGTTTATATTCGTATTATTCTTATGCCTAATAGTGATACAATCAGAAATGAAGCACGCCTACTGACTAGATTCTTAACTCTAAGATGACTAATTTCTGTGCATAATTTGATGTACTAAAGAAGCGGCCGCAAAGATTTTCAAACGGAGAAAAATTTTCGCCTAACTCTCGTACAGAACATGTTCTATCATACACAGTCTATCATTTGGTTCTTGTTGATCATTATCAAAGAAAGCAGCACTGTATGTAACAACAAATAGCAGTCTCTTGCCATTGTTTCGCTAATGAGACGATTCCTCTTTTTAAAAAAGCGGCGGTAGCGCGCACAAAAGCAAGCCGTGGCGCGAGCGGCGACAGGCCGTAAACACGCACTATCAGAATGCGACAAACAATGCATGACACAGTACAGTAATGCATTTTCTGCTTAGAGTGACGTGAACACCTATAACAAAGAAATCAGAACTTATCAGATCAAAGCAAAATAAGCAATCGATTCAAACCAGACGGAGCACGTGAAAAAGGAAGGGTACTCGTATAAATACGGACGGAGCGCCTGACGCATAGCAATGGCTACCTGGTAAAGCTTAACTGCTTGGCCTGAAACTTTTCTCTCCCCTTGAATTTTGAGTCCCAAATTACAGGTGCGGCTTAGATTCGGGAATTTTTTTGTCCTTTATTTCGAGTCTCATTTTTCAGGTGCGGCTTAGATTCGAGTGCGGCTTAGATTCGAGTAAATACAGGCATTGAAATATTTTGCTCCTTTAGTGTATGGACCATTAAACTGAAATGCATTAGGCCTACCCTCATTGTTGGGTGTTGACATATGGAGTTATTCTTCTTGAAACATGTAAGCTGGATATTAGCCTAACAAACACACATTGCCAACTTCTTGTGTCCATAACCGTTTTCTGTCTACACATATACCTACAAACTTACACTCACTGCAGATTTTCCGTAACACATTATATCTTGACAATTGGTACAATTTTGCAAGTACCCAACATTGAAGGAAATTATACTTCTTTTTTGTAAATTGACTTATAATTTTATTTCCTAACTGTGACTTTGCCATATCTATAAAATTTTTTACCTTCATGACAAGATTAAACACACAATTTCCTCAATAAATTCTGAACCGTCATCTGCATACATTGTAATGAAGATACTAGTTTTGAATTTATTTGGGAACTCACTGGCATATCTTACACAAAGGAGGACGTCAATTATCAATCCCTCATGATCACAGAATTTAATATTTCTGGCCCTTGATGTGTAGCTTTTTAATGTTTCTCCATTATTGTGTGGGATTTTGGTACACAGTCTTCTGTTTTCTAATATGATGTATTAAGGTGCAAAAGTTTTCCACTGATGCCATCTCTGGCCAGTTTTGACCAGAGTACCTCTTTATCAACCCTATCAAAAGTCTGTGATAGATCTAGGAAAACCCAAGCTCCTTGCATGCCTTCATTGATTTTCTCAAGAAATTTCAGCATAAATTGTAGTGCTGCTGTCATGGTGCTGCGACCACTTGCAAAGTCCTGCTGAAAATCTCTCAGATGTTTGTGCATATTATACTACTCTAACACATTTCAGAATGATTTTGTTGATTGACTTACTAAAAACAGAAGTTGAAGTGAGTGGTCTAATTTTCTACTAACTGTTTATCACCTTTTCTGTGGGGAGGTTTAATGATGGGTGATTTTAGTCTATCACAGACCACTCCTCACAACGAGAGCCATCAAATGATATGCTAGATTATATTGGCACTGCATAAGTAAAAATGGAGAAATTTCATCCCAGCCAGCAGATTTCATGTTTTTACATTCTCTGATGAGCTGCAAAGTGTGCTTGAATTAAAGTTCAGGGAGTTGATCCGGTTTAGATTAGATTAATACTAGTTCCATGAATCATGAATACAATATTTCGTAATGATTTTCCAATACATGAAATAATTAAGTTAATATAACAACTTATATATATTTTTTTTATTTTTTTAATTTTTTTTAATTTTTTTTATTTTTTTATAATTTTTTTATTTGTTTTTTTTTCTTTCTTCTTAATTTATATCTAAAAATTCCTCTATGAAGTAGAAGGAGTTGTGTTTCAGAAATTCTTTTAATTACTTCTTAAATACTTGTTGGTTATCTGTCAGACTTTTGATACTATTTGGTAAGTGACCAAAGACTTTAGTGGCAGTATAATTCACCCCTTTCTGTGCTGAAGTTAGATTTAATCTTCAATAGTGAAGATCATCCTTTCTCCTAGTATTGTAGTTATGCACACTGCTATTACTTTTGAATTGTGTTTGGTTGTTAATAACAAATTTCATAAGAGTCTATATACTGAGAAGCTACTGTGAATATCCCTAGATCCTTAAATAAATGTCTGCAGGATGATCTTGGGTGGACTCCAGCTATTATTCTGATTACAAGCTTTGGTGCAATAAATACTTTATTCCTCAGTGATGAATTACCCCAAAATATGATGCCATATTCAAGCAATAAGTGAAAATAGGTGTAGTAAGCTAATTTACTAAGATGTTTATCACCAAAATTTGAAATGACCCTTATTGCACAAGTAGCTGAACTCAAACGTTTCAGCAGATCATCAATGTGTTTCTTCCAATTAAATCTCTCATCAATGGACACACCTAAAAATTTTGAATAGTCTACCTTAGCTATATGCTTCTGATTAAGGTCTATATTTATTAATGGCATCATACCATTTACTGTACGGAACTGTATGTACTGTGTCTTATCAAAATTCAGTGAGAGTCCGTTTACAAGGAAACACTTAGTAATTTTCTGACAGACATTATTGACAATTTCATCAGTTAATTCTTGTTTGTCAAGTGTGATTACTATACTTGTATCATCAGCAAAGAGAACTAACTTTGAGTTGACCTCAGTCGAGGCCCATGAGAAAGACAGGCCGCGGCACAGAAATCACTAATGTAGGCCTGAGTGCCCTCACTCACTCAACTCAGCAGACAAACTGTATTTTTAGACATGTTAGCTCTCAACTGGGTGTATGTGTACTAACGAGAATTGCATTTTCTACTGGAATCTGCTATTGTGAGGTCTCACTTATTACTCGTCATACAGTGAAATTGAAGATCAATTCTCATCATAAACAGCAAAACGGTTTGTTTATAGCATTTAGTCTCATCTGATTAACAGTCCTCATTTCATACAAGATGTAGAGCCTTATGCAACAGATAATAATTTAGGCATGATTTTAATTTTATTATATCACATTACAGCCATAACAAATTATCAGTAACCTTGTGGACTTACTATCATTGTAGGACTAGTAACAGTAAGACTTCATAGTAGTTACTTCCAGTAGAAGATGCAATTCATGTTTATACATACACGTCTAGTTACTAGTTAATAGGTATATAAATGCAGTTTGTGTGCCAAGTTGAGCGAGCTCGGCCTACCTTCAGGATGTACGTGCCATGGCCTCTTTCTCGTGGGCCTCGCCTTGGTGTGATTTCCAACATTTACTTTATCTGTAGTACAGAAGTCAGATTCTGCAATGTGTATGAAGTAGTCATTAAAAATATTACTTAGCCCCTCTCTATTGGTGACAATATTGTTATTAAATATCTGTTATTAGATTCTAAATGTGGCAGGGGTAAAGTACAGGGAGCAAAAGGCTATTTACAATTTGTACAGAAACCACGTGGCAGTTATGAGAGTTGAGAGGCACGTAAGGGAAGCAGTGGTTGGGAAGGGAGTGAGACAGGGTTGTAGCCTCTCCTCAATGTTATTTAATCTATATATATTGATCAAGCAGTAAAGGAAACTAAAGAAAACTAAAAAAAAGAGTAGGTATTAAAATCTGTGGAGAAGAAATAAAAACTATGAGGTTCAATGATGACATTGTAATTCTGTCAGAGACAGCCAAGGACTTGGAAGAGCAGTTGAACAGAATGGACAGTGTCATGAAAGGAGGGTATAAGATGAACATCAACAAAAGCAAAACAAGGATAATGGAATGTAGTCGAATTAAATCGGGTGATGCTGAGGGAATTAGATTAGGAAACGAGACAAAGTAGTAAAGGAGTTTTGCTATTTGGGGAGCAAAATAACTGATGATGGTCAAAGTAGAGAGGATACAAAATGTAGACTGGCAATGGCAAGGAAAGTGTTTCTGAAAAAGAGAAATTTGTTAACATTGAGTATAGATTTAAGTGTCAGGAAGTCATTTGTGAAAGTATTTATGTGGAGTGTAGCCATGTATGGAAGTGAAACATGGATGGTAAATAGTTTGGACAAGAAGAGAATAGAAGCTTTCGAAATGTGGTGCTACAGAAGAATGCTGAAGATTAGATGGGTAGATCACATAACTAATGAGGAGGTATTGAATAGAATTGGGGAGAAGAGGAGCTTGTGGCACAACTTTACTAGAAGAAGGGATCAGTTGGTAGGACATGTTCTGAGGCATCAAGGCATCACAAATTTAGTATTGGAGGGCAGCATGGAGGGTAAAAATCGTAGAGGGAGACCAAGAGATGAATACACTAAGCAGATTCAAAAGGATGTAAGCTGCTGGAGTACGTACTGGGAGATGAAGCAGCTTGCACAGGACAGAGTAGCGTGGAGAGCTGCATCAAACCAGTCTCATGACTGAAGACCACAACAACAAACAACCACATCATCCAACAGTTGTGATGTTACACATTTTGACTTTCAAGCATCATCAGAGATAAATTTGTGCAGTGAGGGAGGAAACACTTATGACTGGATCAGTGGTACTTGAGCTTAGTATCATTGAAGATGATATTAATTCTTTTAAGATAAAAAGTTTGATGACACTGGCATTGTCAGTAGTGCAGTGCCACAATGTGAATTTTGAGTGGATATCCAGATCAGTCATAATGTTACAACACTGAATTACAGAGTCAAAATGTTTCCACTGTTAACACACAAAGCATTTTTGTGTCAAACTTTACAAATGAATTGTGTTCGTTGTTATATTAAGTATCTTCCATGAGCTACATCTGTAAATAATGAGAGTTGAAATTAAAAGCATACATTTTTAAGAAGAACAATATTAATTTGTCAACTGTTTTCTGGCCTTCATCATCCATAGTTCATGTTTTCTCACACAATATACTGTGACATTTAAAACGAGCAATGCTTTCTAAATATCATGCTGATTTGTTGACATAAGCTACTCAGTCTCAAGAAAGTTCATGATATTTGAATTGAGAATGTGTTCATGGATTCTGCATCAAACTGATAAGGATATTAGTCTGTAATTTCGTGGATCCATTCTTTCACCCTGTATATATAAAAGAGTCACCTGTGCTGTTTGCCAGTCACTTGGGACTTTGAACTGAGCGAAAAATTCATGACAAATCATAGCTAAGCTAAGCAAAGTGCCAATTCCATAATATACTCTTTGTAAAACCAAATTGGGATTCAACCTCGACCTGATGACTTCTTTGTTTTCAACCCTTTCAGTTGTTTATCTACACTTGGGATGCTTACTACTATGTTATCCATATGGGACATTGTGTGATGATCAAGCAATGGTGTGTTTGTACAATTCTACTGCATGAATGCTTACTTCAACACAAAATTCAAAATTTCAGCTTTTATTTTGCTATCTTACACTGCCACACCGAACTGGTCAATGAATGACTGCAAAGAAGCTTTAACCCTAGACACTGATTTTACATAGAACCAGTATTTTCTTAGATCCCCTGACATCTTTTTTGCTACAATGTGACTGTGGTAGTAGTTGCACACTTCACACACACATCTTTTCATAGACACATGAATCTTTCGACTAATCTTTGCTTCAGTATTTTCCTGATTTCGTTATTAAAGCCCAGTAGGTCTTTCCCAACCTTAATTCACTTAATAGGCGCCTATTTCTCCAGAGCACAACTAGCAATCTGTTTAAACTTTGCCTGTAATACCTCTACAACCATCATATGGAAAATAAGCAATGTCAATTCATTGCCAAGTGATATACTAACAGCTACTTACCTGCTATTTCTCCACTGGCCTTCTTGACTGTTTTACACACTGCTTCATGGGTCACAACAAACAAAATCAGTGATTTAAAAGAAATCTCTGAACATAACTGGGCAACCTGCCATTACTGTTGCATTTTTTCTCTCTTACTGTACATTTCCCTGTCACCTCAAAATCAGCAGTATTAGTATCAGAATTTTGGTGTTCAAAAAACATTTAATATGAAAGAATAACTGAAGTTAAGCTGAAACAGTTTTGGGGACTGGACAATGATAACTGCATTTGAGTGAAAAATTAGTTACCAGTACATGGTTAATTTGTTAAAAAGCAATTTTCCAGTATTTTCTAGTGTAAAAGATAATGTCCATCTGAGATAAAAGTTTCTAATGTGATAAATATTGACCACAGGACTTCTTTTAGTAGATAGTGCCATTCATGGAAGTATTGCTGAGTGTGTATACACAGATTTCATTGATGGAAGTAAAAGTAAATACAGTGAAAATGCAATTTAAAACAACTGAGCATTTGCAGCATCTGTGGAATATTACAAACAGTAGTAACTTGGCAATAACAACATTCTTCTGAGGTGCAACATTTTCCTTTGGCATTCTATATTAATGAAGAATAGACAGGAAGAATTACCACAAAACTGGAAAACTTTGCCAGGGTTACTTTCTTCTTACAACAGAAGAAATAATGATTATTTGAAGAACTCTGTTGTTGAGGATACTGTTTCAGGTGGTGCCCAAATCAAAGGCTATGGGGCTCACATGCTGACTGAGAAATCGTGGTCCATAGAGAGTGGGCAACAGGTTGACTGACACTCTGCCTGAGGACAGCTGGAACTGAGATCTTGGAAGAAAACAGTGGTCAAATCTACCATTGAACATCAAACAGTACAAAATCCCTACATGAGACTTGTTCAGATTTGTTTCAGGTAACAACATGCACAATAAAATTACTGTAATTCATTAATTGACTAATATCAGGTAGGTACAAATATCCTGATATTTAACATGCTCTCTTGATTTATTTTTCCTTAAACAAAAGTTAATTTTTTATGAAACTGGGATACTGTTTGTGAGTGTCTGCTGTGTAGGGAAGTTCCAGACAGAGAACCCACAAGGACCTATTGTGGTCTCTCTCCTCGGGTCAGACACAATAGAATAACTTGTCAATGTATGAGCCAGGGTGAGGAGTGTTCTCTCACTGTAAGATAAAATCAAGAGCAAACCCAGTGTGGACATTCCAATCTGCATAAAGTGATAACATATTTTCCACAAAGGTTGGTAGTGGTTTTTGCATCCATTCTCAAACTATAAGGGGCAGTAGAAGTTTAGCAATCCCTATCCCAAGCCTTCAGAATTACAAGCTTCCTTGTTTCTTATGTCAGTACCAACTATTCTGACATCTATTAATTCACTCTTACCCATTTCCTCAGTAAGTTGGTCAGTGAACCCATTCCTGGTATACTGATGTGTCTCAGTCATCATTCGATAACATATTAGCAAAGCCAGCCCTTAATTGTTTCCCAAGCAATTACCAGGTTTGCCAAAAGTATTGTTTCTATAATTATTTCTGTTAATTTCATTATATAAAAAATAATTTGGCCTGACCTTTCTGGTAGAAGAAATTGTTAAAAAACGTGGAATTTTTGAATAGACTCAGTTAATTGAATGAGTTAGGTTTTAATTGTCATTTCTGTAACAAACCTCAAACTAAGTATACTTATAGTATCTATTATTGTGAGGATATATAAAGACCCAATTTTTAGACCCGAGACAATCAGACCATGGCCGATTTTTAAACGAGACACTTATATTGGTTAGATCAACAACAATGCATTATCTTAACCATGAAATTAGTGCAACACAAATAGGCATGTGTTAAAATAATGACAGTGTCTGTTCAATAGTGTCACACATACCATATTATTCTGCATGAACTGTGTGGTTGGGTTTTTACTGCTCATAGATGTTCAGTGGTGAACTATTGTAGCAGTATGCTGATGTCTGCCTGCAAACTATTAGTGAAGCTTATCAAAAGTTAACCAATAGCAAACTGGACATATGAACTGTGTAATATTAGGGGGTTGTGAACAGTGCACTGTGAAAGGCAACTGTGCAACTGTAGGCTACATCATTTACAGTACTCAGTGTTTAACTTCCATCCCCAATTTCTCAGCCAGTGTAACAACGCAATACTTTGACTCCAAGAACTATCAAAGAAGAAATAAAGCAGGCAAACGTCACAATGGGGTAGTGCTGGCAAATAACTTGGAGGTAGCACAATGAGGCACACCAAGACAGGAACTTCTAATTGTCATTGGTTCCATTGGCTCCACAGTAAATGTGCTGCATACATTTGGCAGGGACTGTAGTTTGTAGTTACCAGTGTACAAAAACACATATTGAACACCACTATTAGTTCAGAAGGTGGGTGGTGTATGTAGAAAGGAAATTAATTGATGACATAAATTGTGACTTACCAGAAATAATGCACTTCTGCAGGGGGACATTTAGTCTCAGATGAAAAAAATAGTTAGACAAATGGATATCAGCACACAAAATGAAGGTCTATTGTCATCGCTTGGAGCTCCATGCACATGAAAACTGAGTGCCCTGAAAGGAAAACAGGAATGATTGTGGGGGTAACCATATGCTATTGACAAAACTCACCATTACTGCTTCTTTTTCTCCTAATTCTTCTTTTTCTTCTTCCTCTCCTCTCTCACCACCAGTCTCCTCTCTGGCTGGTTGTTGGGCTCCTGATCATCGGGGAAAAAAACTGATCAATTTTGAGATACTGTCAAAATTTAGGCAAAAATACATGACAAATGAAAGACAAACTAAGTATGTCTCATCATGGAATAAAATGGCACTAATTGAACAGCAGAAAACCCAAGTTGGAATATTAACAATATTCTGAAGAAGATGGATTGCTATCCACCATAAAGATGACTTGTTGAGCTGCAGACAGGCACAATGAAAAGACTTTCTTGTGTCCACCTGAATGAACATAAGTGTGTGTGTGTGTGTGTGTGTGTGTGTGTGTGTGTGTGTGTGTGTGACAAAACAAACATGATCCATTCTAAGAGTCGCCAAGTACATTTTCTTTGGGATTTTGCATGCCTCAGTGGTATCAGGCAGCCGTACCATAGATGCAACCACGAAAGAGTATTTGCTCAGAGATTAGACGAAAGTGTGGTTGCTGAAGGGGAGTGCAGCACCCTTTTTGGTATTTGAAGGTGCAACAGTCTGGGCAAGTGACTGTTCTGGCCTTGTGACACCAACTTACATGGCCTTGCAGTGCTGGTACAGTGAACAGCGTCATGCAAAAGGAAACTACAGCCGTAATTTGTCCTTAGGCCATGCAACTTTACTCTACAGTTAAACGATGGCATCTTCTTGAGTAAAACATCCCACACATGTAAATGATCCCCCATGTGGATTTCTAAGTAGGGACTGCTTTGGAGAATGTTGTCAGGAGAAACACAACTGATATTCTACATGTTGGAGGATGGTAAATTGTGTCCCTAAGCTGGGAGGGATGCCTGAAAATTTAAGGAAGTAAATGTATAGCTTAAAATTAGAATATAATGGGAATTATTGAAGTTCAGTGGCGAGAGGAACAGGACTTCTAGCCAGATGAATACAGGGCTGGAAATATAAATCAAATAAAGTAATGTAGGAGTAGATGTAATAATGAGTAAGAAAACAACAAACAACAATTCAAGCAAGCCACTATGAACAACATTGTTAACAGATTACTGTAGACAAGATACATGAAGCCAAAACCCATTGCTGTATCCGAAGCTTACAATCCCACTAGCTCTGCAGATGGAGCAATTGAAGAAATGTGTGGTGAAACAAACGAACTTATTTGGACAGTTAAGTGATACAGAAATTTAATTGTGATGGTGGATGGGAATACAACAGTAGGAAAAATAGAAGGAAAATGTGAACTAGGGAAAGAAATGAAAGAGGAAGCTGCCTGGTAGATTGTTGCACAGACCACAATTTAATCATCACTAAAACTTGGTTTAAGAATCATGAAAGAAGGTTACAGACACTGAAGAGTTGCAGACACCATCAGGTTTCAGATTGATTATATAATTTTGAGAGAGAGACTGAATTATGGGTCCAGATTTTAAGATATATCAAGGTGCACATGCAGATTGACCAGAATATACTGATTATATACCGCAGATTGTAACTGGAGAAATGGCAAAAGGTAGGAAATTATGGAGATAAGCTGAAAGAGCCAGAGGTCATTGTAAGTTATGGACGGAGCATTAGGTAATTACTGACTAGGACAGAGGAAAGGAACACAATAGGACTGGGGAAAGGAACACAGAACAGGTGTGGACAAACAGTGGCCCACTAGTGGTTTTTGTCTGGCCTCCCAAGGCAGAATTTTTTGCAACAATTTATAACTTTTCTGAACTGCAAAGTGGGCTACTGCATGCCATCATTTTAAAAGGTGTGACCTTCTGCTAACCTCTGCCTACATAAGAATGGCTCCAAGCCAAAGTTATTGCCCATCCCTGCAGCAGCAGAACAAATGAATATGGGATATGAAATGGTGAAGGCAGCAGAAGATCAGTTATGTAACAAGACAAGGCTTAGTAGAAATCTTTGGACAACAGAAGAGAACAGAATTTAATTGATAAAGGAAAGGAAATATAAAAATGCAGCAAATGAAGCATATAAAAGTGAACACAGACATCTACAAAGGAGTGACAGGCAGTATAAAATTGCTAAGCAGGAAAGGCTAGAGTTCAAATTTAAGGATTTAGAAGCATATATCACAAGGTGAGAGATAAGCACTGCCAACAGGAAAATTTAAGAGGTCTTTGGAGGTAACATTAGCAGCTGTATGAATATCAAGAACTGAGATAGACAGAAACTACTAAATAAAGAAGGTAATACTGCAAGGAGTATAATAGAGGGTCTATACATAGGAGGTGAAGCTGTAAGCAACTTCATGGAAACAGTAGACAGAAGATGGTATGGGAGATATGATACAGCAGGAGGAATTTGACAGAGCAATGAAGGACCCGGGTCAAACCAAGGTCCCTGGAGTACACAACATCCAATCAGAATTACTGATAGCCTTGGGAGAGCAGCCTTGACAAAATAGAACTATTCCATCTGATGAGCAAGGTGTACGAGACCGGTGAAATACCCTGAGACTACAAGAAGAGTGTAATGATTCCATTTTCAAAGAAAGCAGGTACTGACAAGTGAGAGTATTTCATGGCTGCAAAATACTAACACTAATTCTTAGCAGAAGAATGGAAAAGCTGTTTGAATCCAACCTCAGGGAAGGTCTGTTTGGGTTACAAAAAACAACACAAATGACACAGGGCAATAAATGCTAAAGGAAAACACGCAAAGAAAGAGATGAAACAAATGATGAGATGGTAGGGAAATTGAAGAACATGAGGGATGTTGTAGAAGGTGACAGCAGGTGGAATCTCTAAGGTGCTAGACATGATGATGCCCCAGCCCTGCTGCCAACCCATCCCTGTCCCCACACCACAGTATGACTGTGACAACACAAGTGGAAGAAGACATGTGGAAAGGTGAAACAAAATGGCACAAAGAACCAGACAACGTGTAGGGGAAAGGGGAGGGAGGAGGACAGGAATCCAGGCCATCCTCACAGCTTTACGGGAGACGAGATACTGGCGGAAGTAAAGCTGTGAGAACGGGGTGTCAGTCATGCTTGCATAGCTCAGATGGTAGAGCACTTTTCAGTGAAAGGCAAAGGTCCCGAGTTCGAGTCTTGATCCAGCGCACAGTTTTAATCTGTCAGGAAGTTTCAATAAAGGTATTATTTTTGCTAGTTTTTGGAGCCAGTGGCTCCTCCTCCTGGCAGAAGTGTTCAAGGGGAAGGATGTGTTGTGAAGGATAAGGACTAGAGAGAGATTTAGGAAAAGACGCAGAGTTCAGAAAAGTCAGCCTGAACCCCAGATAATGGGAGGCTTACCAGACAGAATGAGAAGGAAAGCCTCTTTCCTTCTCATGCCATCTGGTCATTGATCATGGGAACAAAAAGAAGGTCGTTTCTTCAGGTGCCACTTCTCAGCATCCTCCCACAGTGAAACGAACAGCAGTCTATCAATGATGGTGTCATTATGATTCATGGAGGTTGTGTAATACACCATAGTGCACTCAGCAGCATTTGCCACTATTTCGATTCCTTTTTATTTTGTCTATAACCCTTCATTGAAGGTACCATAGAAAGTTTACTAACATTGTTTTTAAATCAATGCTGAATTATATAAAACACTTTTTATTCCATTTAAAATTGTGTTATTGGAAAAAATGTTAATCATGATGAAAATTATGATATATGTAAGTCCTTAAAATAGCACAAAACTACCACAAAAAAGTATATGGCATTACCTTCATTTTGAACTGTGTTTGAGAATTTTACTTTGAATGGATTCCAAGATAAGTCTTAGAATCAGGCAGTTTTTTAATTATAGCAACTGTGACTCTTAAAGAGACTGGAAGTCCTTTCTTATCACAGTTGTGCATTTGTGGGAGATATTAATGCATGTCCACATTAGGCAACATAAAAATGAACTCCCACAGAAAGAACAATGCTTCCTGCAGTCTGAATTCAAATGTAACAGCCTGTACATGGCCCAGCCATTGGCAGAAAAGAAGAAGTTGCATGTAGTGTGCAATTTAGTGTGATGGGAGTAAGTGCGGGACAGAAAAGTATTGCGTTGGAGAGGAATTGAAAGTGAAGAGAGAGAAAGACAAGGCACAGGACATGGGCAGAGGTGGACATGTGTCTGGGACAGGAGCTAGTGAAGACTGACACATGGAGGATTCTGAGACTGAAAGCAATGACAAGGCAAAACCCTCTACTTATGTCAGGGAATCTGATATAGGAGCTGAGGGAAATGATGAGGCGAGAATGCTTGGGAACTCTGATGCCATGGATTATGAAGTGAGGTAATAGCTGAGTATCACTTTCTTGGCAGCATATTCTGCAACTGAGTAGTCAATTTTGCTCTTTGCGGCAATTTGAGATGGTCTCTGAACAGCTGTTTGGTGATCACGTTCAGGTTAAACGTGACATGGAAATTACAGCACAGCTGGTATACAACATGACTGATTTTTATGAAAGGCCTTGCCTTTCATCTGGAAAGAATCACTCTCTGCTTACCACTGAAAAGATGAGTAAAGTAAGTATGAGGGTGAGTCAAATGAAAACCTTAAATATTTTTTTTATATTTTTTACTGTGCAGAAATGGTACAAAGCTGTATCACTTTTCAATATAATCACACCCACGCTCAACGCAAGTCCTCTAGCACTTACAAAGTGTATAAATTCCTTTAGAAAAAAATTCTTTGGTAGTCCACGCAACCCATTCATGCACTGCATGGTGCATCACTTCATCAGAACAGAACTTCTTTCCTCCCATCGCGCCTTTCAGTAGTCTGAACATATGGAAATCACTTGGTGATGAGGAATGGCACCATTCCTTGCTGGCTTTCTTCGTTTCCCATTGGTGGAAGTGAACCCAGGTTTTGTCCCCAGTAATGATTCTTGCAAGGAAGCCATCACCTTCTTGTTCAAAGGGCTCAAGAAGATCTTCACAAGCATCAACATGTCATTCCCTCATTTCAGGAGTCAGCTGCCGTGGGACCCATCTTGCAGACACTTTGTGAAACTGGAGAACATCATGCATAATGTGGTGTACTGACCCATTAATCTGTAAACATGCTGCATTGTCATTTAGTGTCACTTCACTATGGCTTCAACTGCTGCAATGTTCGGCGGAGTCACAAATCGTTGTACCTGCCACCTAGACGAGGAGCATCTTCCACTGAAGTCACACCATTTGTGAACTTCCTACTACATTCGAAGACTTGCTGCTGTGACAAACATGCAGCCCCTTACTGGACCTTCATTCATTGATGAATTTCAATAGGTTTCACATCTTCACAAAAAACAAATAAAAGATGCTGTTCTTCCCTGGTGCGAGTTTGCCGGCTATTTAATTCCTTAACAATTTCGGAAATGGGTGCTCCATACATCTAATTCTAACTACCCTCCCGTGTTCAAAGTCTTAATTCCCATCATGTTGCCAGAATCATGCTTGATACTGTTTAACGTGAATGACCTTCGTACAAATGACAGCTCCACCAGTGTACTGGCCTTTTATGCCTTGCATATGCAATACTAATGCCATTTTTATATGTGCTTATCGCTACCCCACAACTTTTGTCACCTCAGAGTAAAGAAGTACAGTGTGACACAAGTGACATCAATGTTCAGTTACAGCCTGATGAGATTTAAAACTGGTGCAAAGAATGGCACCTTGTTTTAAATGTTGAGAAATTAAAAACTGTGCACTTCAAAAAATGAAAAACTTAGCAATACAATATTATCATATAAATATGTTGAAGTTCTGTCATGGGTAAAGCTCGCAGCAGACTTCAATTTATTGGTAGTATACTAGGGAAATCCAGTCAGTCTACAAAGGAGATTGCTTGTAAATCACCCATCCTAAAATACTGCTGAAGTGTATGGGACCCATATCAAATAGGACCCAACAGGTGATACTAAACATGTACAGAGAAGGGTGGCACTAATGGTCACAGGTTTGTTTGATCCATGGGAGAGTATCACAGAACTGCTAATAAAATGAGCTATCACACTCTTTAAGATGGACATGAATTATTCCAAGAAAGCCTGCTTACTAAGTATTAGGAACTGGATTCAAATTATGCCACTCAGAACATATTACAACCCCGTATATACCAATTCCACAGGAATTCTGAGGAGGTGGTTAGATTAATTACAGCTTGCGTGGAGCCATTAAAACAATCATTCTTCTTGCACCCCATACACGAATGGAACAGGGGAAGAAACCCTAATAACGGGCAGTGAGGTGTACCCCCTGTTATGAACTGTATAGTTGTTTGCAGAGTGTAGATAATGTTATTAGATGGGCAGATCAACAAACAGCATGGTGTCAAGTAACCACCAGCAAATATATAGTCTAACACAGGTGGCTTGAGGTGAATGAAGTAATGAATAAATGCCAAACATGGAAGAGAATTTTTACATTCTAGAAAATACAGAAATTTATTTTCACTTCTAATGACCTCTGATTTCAGGAATGCAGACAGCTCTAAGAGAAATTCCCAAAATGAACCATGAACAACATTTTTGTTTGCTTTTTCCTGGGATAGGAATATGAATTATCAAGTGGGTGACAAATGCCACTTATGTAATGGAGAATCACTTCCCATTTGCTGAGTATGGTAGATCACATTTCACAAAATTCTCATAACAGAGACATTGCAGTAGCGTGTAAACAGCTTACCTGCATTATCACTTCGTCTTCGCTTTCTAGGAGAGACTGATGAATCGCTATCACCATCAGATTTTCTTTCCTGAAAGAAAATAAAGTTCATCACTTAAATAAATGTAAATCAACAAAATTTGAGTGTAAATCACTATTACAAAGACTGCAATATGTCTACATACATACTCTGCAAACCACTGTAATAAGAATAGAGGAGGGCTCCTCTCACTATACTATTTGGTAGGGTTATGGGAGAAGAAGTTTTACCATGGAGATAAAGTGTCAAATAATAGGCAGATGTGCAAAAACTATATCCTTTACTAGTGCTGGAGCAACCAAAGACAGTGTTTGGACAGTATACAAAGTCTCTTCTTTCACTTGCCTCTGTCCTCTCACCCCATTTCCATTTTGTCAACACCATTCACACTGGTTGGGAGAGATGGTTAACACCCTTTGACAAATGTGGAAATAGGAAGTGTGTGTCACCGCATTCCATAGGTCAGCACTGTTGGTTCAAACAAACCTGGGTCAAGCACTACAAGGGAAACCAAGAAATTTATTACCTGCCTGTTGGAAGGGAGGCTCTTCCACAATAATGTCTGTGGAACTCAGGACCATGAGTTTAAAAAAAGAAAAAACTGTATGAACATTCAATCATTTGATAAAGTGACGCACTAGATAAATGAAGTATGAAATTTTGGATGGAGACTCATCAAACCAAGTAAGAATAGCTTCTGACTTGGACCAGAGGACAGTGCTGGAATTCTAGTCATTCTTATTTTATGTTAATGAGCTGACCAACAGTACTAATAGCTACCTCAGACTTTTCACAAATGATACTTACCAATAATGAATTATTGTCAGGAAAGATTTGCAGAAATAATGAATCATATATTTTAAAAAATTCAAAGTGGGGCAAAGATTGGTAACTTGATTTGATGCATAGAAAGGTAAAACTCTGGATTTCACAAAATGAAAAAAAAATGTCATACTTTTACTATATTATCAATGATTCAAAATAATTGTACAGTAAACTAAGACAATAATAATTATCAGGAATTCAAAATGGAACAGTTTTACAAGGTCCATAACAGATGGATGACTCCAATTCATCCGTGTGGCCAAATTTAGATAATTGTTAAAAGTGTGAGGGATCAGACCATTTGTTCAACTGACTGAATGTATACAAAGGAGGATGTCACGGATGGTTACAGGTTTGCTTGACTGACGGGAACAATAATCCTGAGAAAACAGATACAAATTATCCCACAAAAGTCACCTTATAAGAATACAAGAACCAGTATTAGTGAAGAATCTAGAAATATTCTTCAGCCTCATGCATTTAGCTCTCTTAGAAACTCTGAAGACCAAATTAGGCTATTTTCTGTATACATAAAGGCAGTTAATCATCCGTTATTCACTCAGTCCATATGCAATTGCAATGAGGATAAATCCTAACACATGGTGCCTTCCAAAATACCCTCTGAAATACATTTCAGAGTAGTTTGAGGAATATTTATGCAAACACAAATATTTATGCACACACACACTTCTTAACTGATATTAGAAGAGAGGAAAAATAAAATAAAGTACTTAATTCTCAGGAGATTATACGAAGAAAAATTATTTAAATACAAGACAGAATTAATCCTACATTTTTCAGCTTATTTCAGTACTAACCATTTCGTCCTCTTGCATATGAAATGCCGTAACACTAGAACCACGAGTGACCCACTTGATAATTTTTTTGCTTGTCACTCTTTTGTATTATTGCCTAGAGTGTTACATTTCTGTGACTTTTATGAAATAATGTAATTAGTGATTATACTTCATTTCACATTTTATGGTGATAACATAAAAGAGAAATATGAAGATTCACCTAGAACTGTGGATGGGTCAGTTTTGACCCGCCCAGCGCAGCCGCTATAACAATCTCATTTTTCATGTAGTTTCATGCCTATTGTTAGAGTGTGTTTGGTCAATAATCGCAAAACTCATTTTTACTTCACTTCTGGCTGATGTTCCAGTTTTCAGCAGGGGATGAGAAAGACAGGTTCAAACAAGTCTGACCTTACGAATATGTTATGGCCATATTTCTATGCACATAACGGACATTATAAATGCTCTAAATGAGATTTTAAATAATGAATCTGAGGGTGAACCACTGGAGTCTCTATCTGAGGAAGAATTTCCATATCTTACTCCTGAGAAGGTTCTACTGTATGCTGATGAGAAAGGTATGCTTTTTTGTGTGTGTGTTTTATAATGATTTTTGTTTATGTATATGTTGCATAGACAGTAATTTGAATTGCAACACTTATGTTTATACATTGTTTCCTGTTTAAATTTTTCAAGTTATATGTTACATTTATGAAGGTGTTTTTTTGTTCTAATATTACACAATATATTCAACATTAAATCACGTTCTAATATGTATAACTACTATTACAGGAACAGCTGCCACAGAGACTAAGTCAACACAAGGAAGTGGATGTCCTGAAGGTCAGTGTGGACAACAAACTGCCCAGGGTTCTGGACTACTTCAGTTTCCTTCAGGTAGAGATATTGTAGCACCCGATGGAACAACCTGGAAAGTTGGAGTATTAGGTGACTGTTCATCTGGAAGATATTGACAACAGAATGTTTTCAAAGATAGGACAGGACCATCTCCACATGCAAAACAAAACGTGAGTGAGACCTGTTAGAGTGCACAGCATCTAATGATAATGGACAAAGTTTTGAAACATATTCTAAAATGTACAGAAACTGAAGCACCTCGTGTACTGAGCTCAGATGAATGGACTATAAAAATTAAAGAACTGGAAGCTTTTATAGCTAAATTGTACGTCCATGGTGCTATTGGAGCTAAGAGCTTAGAACTGGACACAAGTGGTCAGTGAAGTGGGGAAATAATTTTGTGAAATCAACAACGGCTTGTGACAGATTCAGAGATACAATGCGTTATCTCAGATTTGACAATAGATCCACAAGATCAGAACGACTAAGAGAAGACAAGTTTGCTTTGGTATCAGAAATCTGGAGTGAGTTCGTTGCGAATGCACAGTCTAGCTACATACCGGGTCCATATATAACAATCAATGAACAGCTTTTTCCTTCAAAGTGCCGTTGCAGATTCACGCAGTTTATGGCCTCAAATCCAGACAAATATGGGCAAAAGTATCGGATGGCGGTAGATAAAGACTTAAAATATATTGTGAATGCTATCCCTTATATAGGAAAGGATGATACTAGGCGGAGTGATGAGCGTCTTGGTGGCTTTGTTCTAAAAAAAAATTTATGCAACCTTACCTCAAAAAAGGAATAAATGTCACATGTGACAATTTTTTCATCTCCTTAGCACTCTCTGACACACTGAAAGCTAATTCTACGAGTCTTGTGGGAACAATATATCTATCTCGCAGGGAAATACCAGTCTATATCAAAAAGGCAAGAGAACAGTTATAAAGCACAGTATTGTTGAAAAAAAGATGATACCACACTTGACTGTTTATCATTGTAAGAGCAACAAGAATGTCCTGATTCTGAGCACTATGCATCCTTATGTGACGATTGAGGATGGTATAAAAAGAAGCCAGATACTGTTACGTTTTATAACTGCTCTAAATATGGAGTGGACGTGGTTGACCAAATGGCTCGCAAATAGTCTGTCAAAGCACCATCGAGACATTGGCCTGTTCACACATTTTACAACTTGCTGGATTTGGCTGGGATAAATGCGTGGGTATTGTTCAATTCTCTAAATGATAAAAAATTGAAATGCAGGGATTTCATCCTGCAGCTGGTGGAGGAGCTTGCTGAGAAGTACGCAGCGACTAGAAAAACTAGCGTCCCTGTCAGACCTGAAGATGATCCTGACAGACACAAAAAGTGAACGTTGCCTTGTAAAGTCTTACTGTGAAGGAAACAAATCATTTGTAAAGTGTCACATCTGCCAGAAAACTGTGTGCAACAAATGTACATCAAAAGACTATTATTTGTGTTCCTTATGTAACGGTAGCCAGTAAAAACACTCAGCATATACATGTAAGTTTTAAAATATTAAGTTATAATTTGTGTAAACATGGTTTATTTTTGTTAATTTCATTCTAAATATCATAGTGCTTCTAACAATAGATTGATTAGCAGTGACAATAACCCACTGACATAGGGGAAATAAAGGAAAAGATCGCGGGTCGTTAGTGACCCAGCTGTGGTTCTACTGTAGGTACGTCCAAGTATCAGTGGTTCTAGTGTTAAAGCACTTCATTTTTGTTACTGCACAATGGGACTACATACTTTTCACAATAAACCCACATAGATTCATTATATTCAGGAAATTTGCATCTCTGCCTTACTTCCAAGTGACAGACGTGGTCCAGTCTTATATCCTTTGGTGGCACATGGGCTGTTGGTACTCTACTGTTCTTTGCTTGGATTTTTTATCCACTTCATTGCTAGATCTCCCTCACTTTGCTGCAGTGGTACCTATCTGGCATAAGAATTCATAAACTTCTACACAAAATTTGCTTCCACTCTGGGACGAAGCAAGAACATCCCGAGACCCAAAGAGCCAACACAACTGCTGGCTCACCCTGCATTCATGAAAATTACAGAGAGCATTTGTGATACTAACTGGGCTATAATGGCCCATCTCTAGAAGGTGCTTACGCGGTTTCAGTACTGGGACAAATATATTTTCTTGCCATTGTGATATGAACTTGCCCTCACTCCTGATGCTGTTAAAGATGGTAAAGCTATGACACCAACAGTACCCTGATAGATGTTTAATCACTTGGATGCGAATGTGGTCTCGTGTTAGGGCTGTATCAGGGCAGTGGACTAAGACACCGACAAATTCCCACTTGCTCAATGGAGCATTACATGGCTCTAGTGGTGTGTAGTGAAAGATAATTGCTTTTTCTCCATCCACTCTTTCAGGAGACAAATGGCAGGTTGATAATGCTCAGATGCAGATGCCCGGGCATAAAGAAGAGCAGAATGTTCAGTAATGGCACCTGGGTCAGTGCAGACAGTGCCATTCAAGGTAATACGAGGCTCATCTGTAGGTGTCTGGTATCCATAGAGATCTCTGATCTTAGCCCAAACCTGACAGGAGAGGTACATAGTCTTATGGTTTAATGATTCCATTTCCAGCAAACTTATTTCCTTTGTTTTGTTAGGTGGCAGGCCCGAACATGAAGCTGCTTACAGGTGATAAGGTGCTTTGTGAGTGCTGCTTAGAGCATTGGAGAGCCAACATACAATCTCTAATGGCCTCTGTAGCATTTTATGACCACCAAGGTACTGTCTTCATTTGGGGCAGGTCCACAGACAGGGGATCTCCAATTCAGCTGCCAAAGATTGAGTGCATTCATATTCTCAGCTGCCTCATCAATATCTCCATGCAGCAGGAAGCCAAGGGTGACAGGAGATGTGAAAGTACCCTGGTCAACACTGTTTGAGAGCCCATCTCGGCAGAGAAGAAATCAGGAAGTGGTCACCACATGTCATCGTGGACTCTCTTGGGGAGGGATGGATTGATGGATGGATGGATGGATGGATGGGAGAAGACAAGGAATGCAGATACGAAGGTCAATAACCAAGAAAGTTGCATGCACCAAGCTGAAGTTTGTGGGGCTACCAGAAATCAGTAGGCAAGGGTCAGGTTGTGGCTGTACACTTTCATGGTCTTTGCCATGGCCAATGATTGTAGTGCCACCCCAAAAAAGTTATGGGCATTGAAATCCCCAAAAAGGTGGGGGAAGCTGAGAAACCAATGATTACAGTATATTCTGACACACTTTACCGTTGGGGGCGGGGGAGGTTAACACTGCAGTAGGTGATATTCTGAAATGCCCTTACTCAAACAGCCACAACCTCTAAAGGTGTATTAAGAGGCACAAGTTCACTACAAAGAGTGTCCTGAATATATGTGCGAACTCTGCCTGACACCCTGTCATAGGTAGCACAAGTCTTATAATACCCACCCTATCAATGAAGGGCCAGGGTCTGCATTGGTGGAAAACGAGCCTCCTGAAGGGCAATATGGAAGGCAGGGGAAGTGTTTGAAAGATGTCATAGCTCAGCCTGGAGGTGGAAAAAACTGCTATAGATCCACTGGAGAATAATAATGTTGAAGTACTGTGGGGCCGTAAAGTGACCAAGGAGGTGGCTATGCCTTAGGGTCACGTGCTGCCATAGCTTGAGGGGCTATAGCATCGATATACACAGGTTCTGGGTTCCACTACGTGGTACCAACCGGGCCTCATGGGACACCAGAATCTCTTCCTTGGTCACAGGAATGGAACAGGCGCGATTTGGTGGTGTGGGGGCTACCAGAATTTTCTTGTTTGAGGACTTTTGATACTTCTTCTTCTTAGAGTGTTTGCAGACCAGTGGAAACCCTGGAAGCAAGTGTCCCATGTTCCAAGGGACCTCTTTCTGGCTAGGCAAGCCAGAGGAACATGACTTGTCTGGCTGGGAGGTGGGGGACCAATGTCCCTGATGGGTGGGAAGTCCATGATTTTCAAGTAGGTGAGGTGGAAGTAACAGGAGGAGAGTTGCCAACTATGGGGAAGGGGGGGGGGGGGGGAGGCTTGGTCAAGCAGCCCTGAAGCCCCACTGTCGGAGATGTAGCTGGTGAGAGTACTGTTGCCAAAGCAGGCAAGGTCATGACAGCTGCAGCATATGACATTTATACGTGCTGGGTGCAACCACTCATACTTGTTTGGCTCTTGACAAGTTAGATCATCCAGGGTCTCGTATTCTTATCTTCACTCTGGAAAATGGTGCATCCTGGTGAGCAGGGGGGAATGGTGCAATCCACAGTTGACATTTTAAGCACTGCATCGTGGAAGGGGGGGGGGGGGGCATACAGTTTCACATCACATATCAGTATATAATCACCTTGACCTTTTCAGGCAATTAATTGCCCTCACAGGCCAAGATGAAGGCACCTATAGCAACCCATTGTCCGTTGGTCCCCCATGTTCATGATGAACACAGTGTACACCCCTCACTCCAAACTGGTGCACAGCTCATCAGATTGCAAGAGCAGAACTTGGCGGCAAATGATGCCCTGAATTATATTTAGAATGTTATGGAGGAGTGCCCCCCCATGAACCATGGACCTTGCCGCTGGTGGGGAGGCTTGCGTGCCTCAGCGATACAGATGGCCGTACTGTAGGTGAAACCAAAACGGAGGGGTATCTGTTGAGAGGCCAGACAAACATGTGGTTCCTGAAGAGGGGCAGCAGCCTTTTCAGTAGTTGCAGGGGCAACAGTCTCGATGATTGACTGATCTGGCCTTGTAACATTAACCAAAACGGCCTTGCTGTGCTGGTACTGCGAACGGCTGAAAGCAAGGGGAAACTACAGCCGTAATTTTTCCCGAGGACATGCAGCTCTACTGTATGATTAAATGATGATGGCGTCCTCTTGGGTAAAATATTCCGGAGGTAAAATAGTCCCCCAATTCGGATCTCCGGGCGGGGACTACTCAGGAGGACGTCGTTATCAGGAGAAAGAAAACTGGCGTCCTACGGATCGGAGCATGGAATGTCAGATCCCTTAATCGGGCAGGTGGGTTAGAAAATTTAAAAAGGGAAATGGATAGGTTAAAGTTAGATATAGTGGGAATTAGTGAAGTTCGGTGGCAGGAGGAACAAGACTTTTGGTCAGGTGATTACAGGGTTATAAACACAAAATCAAATAGGGGTAATGCAGGAGTAGGTTTAATAATGAATAAAAAAATAGGAGTGCGGGTTAGCTACTACAAACAGCATAGTGAACACATTATTGTGGCCAAGATAGACACAAAGCCCATGCCTACTACAGTAGTACAAGTTTATATGCCAACTACCTCTGCAGATGATGAAGAATTAGATGAAATGTATGACGAGATAAAAGAAATTATTCAGGTAGTGAAAGGAGACGAAAATTTAGTAGTCATGGGTGACAGGAATTCGTCAGTAGGAAAAGGGAGAGAAGGAAACATAGTAGGTGAATATGGATTGGGGGGAAGGAATGAAAGAGGAAGCCGCCTTGTAGAATTTTGCACAGAGCATAACTTAATCATAGCCAACACTTGGTTCAAGAATCATAAAAGAAGGTTGTATACCTGGAAGAATCCTGGAGATACTAGTAGGTATCAGATAGATTATATAATGGTAAGACAGAGATTTAGGAACCAGGTTTTAAATTAAGACATTTCCTGGGGCAGATGTGGATTCTGACCACACACTATTGGTTATGAACTGCAGATTGAATCTGAAGAAACTGCAAAAAGGCGGGAATTTAAGGAGATAGGACCTGGATAAACTGAAAGAACCAGAGGTTGTACAGAGTTTCAGGGAGAGCATAAGGGAACAATTGACATGAATGGGGGAAAGAAATACAGTATAAGAAGAATGGGTAGCTCTGAGGGATGAAGTAGTGAAGGCAGCAGAGGATCAAGTAGGTAAAAAGACGAGGGCTAATAGAAATCCTTGGGTAACAGAAGAAATATTGAATTTAATTGATGAAAGGAGAAAATACAAAAATGCAGTAAATGAAGCAGGCAAAAAGGAATACAGACGTCTCAAAAACGATATCGACAGGAAGTGCAAAATGGCTAAGCAGGGATGGCTAGAGGACAAATGTAAGGATGTAGAGGCTTGTCTCACTAGGGGTAAGATAGATACTGCCTACAGGAAAATTAAAGAGACCTTTGGAGAGAAGAGAACCACTTGTATGAATATCAAGAGCTCAGATGGCAACCCAGTTCTAAGCAAAGAAGGGAAGGCAGAAAGGTGGAAGGAGTATATAGAGGGTTTATACAAGGGCGATGTACTTGAGGACAATATTATGGAAATGGAAGAGGATGTAGATGAAGACGAAATGGGAGATAAGATACTGCGAGAAGAGTTTGACAGAGCACTGAAAGACCTGAGTCGAAACAAGGCCCCGGGAGTAGACAACATTCCATTTGAACTACTGATGGCCTCGGGAGAGCCAGTCATGACAAAACTCTACCATCTGGTGAGCACGATGTATGAGACAGGCGAAATACCCTCAGACTTCAAGAAGAATATAATAATTCCAATCCCAAAGAAAGCGGGTGTTGACAGATGTGAAAATTACCGAACTATCAGTTTAATAAGTCACAGCTGCAAAATACTAACGCGAATTCTTTACAGACGAGTGGAAAAACTGGTAGAAGCCGACCCCGGGGAAGATCAGTTTGGATTCCGTAGAAATGTTGGAACACGTGAGGCAATACTGACCTTACGACTTATCTTAGAAGAAAGATTAAGAAAAGGCAAACCTACATTTCTAGCATTTGTAGACTTAGAGAAAGCTTTTGACAATGTTAACTGGAATACTCTCTTTCAAATTCTGAAGGTGGCAGGGGTAAAATACAGGGAGCGAAAGGCTATTTACAGTTTGTACAGAAACCAGATGGCAGTTATAAGAGTCGAGGGGCATGAAAGGGAAGCAGTGGTTGGGAAAGGAGTAAGACAGGGTTGTAGCCTCTCCCCAATGTTATTCATTCTGTATATTGAGCAAGCAGTAAAGGAAACAAAAGAAAAATTCGGAGTAGGTATTAAAATTCATGGAGAAGAAGTAAAAACTTTGAGGTTCGCCGATGACATTGTAATTCTGTCAGAGACAGCAAAGGACTTGGAAGAGCAGTTGAACGGAATGGACAGTGTCTTGAAAGGAGGATATAAGATGAACATCAACAAAAGCAAAACGAGGATAATGGAATGTAGTCAAATTAAGTCGGGTGATGCTGAGGGAATTAGATTAGGAAGTGAGACACTTAAAGTAGTAAAGGAGTCTTGCTATTTAGGGAGTAAAATAACCGATGATGGTCGAAGTAGAGAGGATATAAAATGTAGACTGGCAATGGCAAGGAAAGCGTTTCTCAAGAAGAGGAATTTGTTAACATCGAGTATAGATTTAAGTGTCAGGAAGTCGTTTCTGAAAGTATTTGTATGGAGTGTAGCCATGTATGGAAGTTAAACATGGACGATAACTAGTTTGGACAAGAAGAGAATAGAAGCTTTCGAAATGTGGTGCTACAGAAGAATGCTGAAGATAAGGTGGGTAGATCACGTAACTAATGAGGAGGTATTGAATAGGATTGGGGAGAAGAGAAGTTTGTGGCACAACTTGACTAGAAGAAGGGATCGGTTGGTAGGACATGTTTTGAGGCATCAAGGGATCACAAATTTAGCATTGGAGGGCAGTGTGGTTGGTAAAAATCGTAGAGGGAGACCAAGAGATGAATACACTAAGCAGATTCAGAAGGATGTAGGTTGCAGTAGATACTGGGAGATGAAGAAGCTTGCACAGGATAGAGTAGCATGGAGAGCTGCATCAAACCAGTCTCAGGACTGAAGACCACAACAACAACAATGGAGGAGTGACAGTCACCTGTATGTCACCCAGCGTGTTGTAAGCAAGCAGCACCTGTGACTGGGCAGGGGATGCTGCTTTGATCAAAACTGACCCACTTTTCATTATACAGATGACTGCCACTTCCACAAACTTGTCTTGTAAGTTCTTTTTGTGGCCAACAAGGAATCCCCATCAGTCCTTATGCAAACCATGTTGTGGAGAGCATCGTTCTCTGCTTGCCAATTAACCCTATGGTTCTCCCATGGCATAGCCAAGGAAGGGAACATTTTAAGGTTGTATCTCTCTGGATTAAGAGGGGTCTTCCCTTCCATAGAGACTGCTGGGCTGTATGACTGCCAGTGGAAGGTAACTTCATCTACTACATTTGCAGCTCATCTGCTGTTGTGACACCACTCTGAATTGGAACTTTTCCCATACACGCCACCAAGCCTCACCAATAACTACCTGGCCAGTAATGCATTGCGAAGGGTGCAATGATGGAAAGGCACAAAATTTGGAGCATCCACTGCATTGGGTGACCTCCTCTGCACGATATGCACTTCCAGAGAATAGGTGGCTAGTCAAACCCAAGAATGGGGACTATGTTTTTATTTAATGAGAAGTTACAGAAAATGTCTGAAGTGAAAACTCGATTCCTTGCCATAAAACAGATCCCAACAAGGTGTGCACCAAGAAAACCATCTGATGGGTAGGCAGACGGGGGGAATAGTGGAAGTACAAGATTGTAGCATGGAAAGGAAGTAATGCTGCAAAGGCTGGGGACCCATGACAGCCGTGCACTTATTCACTAGTTCTGTGAACCCCCTGGAGGGTCAGATAACCAGTCCTTCACAGTGCCTTGCCAACCGAGTATGCTGCTGTATTTAACTGATTTTTATGGAACAAACTGTTACATAACTAAGTCATCAGACAACAATTTAGCTACCCATTGCGTTAAATGAACCAGCAAGCCATCTGAATGAAAACCAAGAATAGTCCTCTCTAAATAAAAAACTGTGACTGGTGAATGATCCCATTATGGTTACAGGAAGAAAATTTCCTGGCCTTGCAGAGAACTGACAATGAATGATCTGAATGGAGGTAGTGTTGTAACGCTCCACAGTGGTTTCAATAGTTCCACACATTAGATCTAACCACTTCTTTTTACTCAGGCATGTCGTATACATTCCACTCAAACAATAACTCTGAATATCACACCACCAGAAAGTTTAAAACAGTTTAACACTGACGAAAATACGTCCGAAACTGGTGCAAGATTACGAAATATCCACTGCGACACTAACAGCAGTTGAGAAATGGTCAATTGAAGGGGATTCCGAAGTTGCAGTCATTCATTAACATAACGACAAAGTGCAGAGTGATCTACTACACAATTAACAATTCAAGGTGTTGAAAATAGGAGATGCCATAGAAATATCATAAGAAAGAATATTGTCTTTTCAAAATTTCGTAAACATTCGTAATTGCGCTAGTGGTGTGTTGGAACCAAGTGGTGTCATCCTTGTACACACCTGTATTTAATGTGTAACTGTCTGAAGTATCATTGCTGTAGGTCCGTAAGTTATTGCTCAGAGCTTCACCGAGTATAATGTTTTGTCGCACAGTTTGTGAATTTCGAGATGGCAGAGTTAGACGAGCAACACGTTGAGTTACATTTTGCGTGAAACTCTAGAAAACATTTACAGACACGCACAAGATGCAGAAATTCTACGTTGTTGAGCGCCAAAGCCGTATTCTGTGTATCACGCGGTTTAAATATGCGAAGACGGAAGTTTATGATGACGCCCGTTCAGGACGCCCTTCGACGTCTACCGATGACGCTCATGTCAGGAACGTCAACGAAACTGTGCGTGCCAATCTAAGACAGAATGTCCGAGAGACTGCAGAAGAATGTAATATTTCAGTTGGATCATGTCACAAAACCCCGACACTGCATCGTGTTGCCGCCAGGTTGGTCACACGGCTATGGAGTCAAGACCAGAAAGACCTTCACCTCTGAATCTGCGAAGAGCTTTTGTATGGCGCAAATGGGAACCAGATGTTCGTTGAGATAATCTTAACTGATGATGAGACGTGGATCTACGTTTATGATATTGAGACGTTAAAACAACGAAGATTTCCAATGATAGGCAAGGCAAGAAAATTCGAGGACGACACTTCACGCGAACCAGCAAAATGCATACCAAGACTGCTTCTGGAAGTAGAAACAGCATTTGGAGCGGTGTATCAATTGTGCAAGAGAGTATCTAGAAGGAGACCAAGCACAATTAGTAAAAGGTAAGCGCAGAAACTTTTGTGGAAAAAGTTCCGGAATTTTATCAAGAGACGTCGTTCATTGATCATGACGAGGCGTCGTACTTTGGCCATGAAGAGTAAGTCTTATTCAAGGTGTACATCATGTTCGTTTAGTACTCAAATGAAGTGCAAAAAGTAGTTCACTAAATTTTGGAGCATATCAAAAAATTCAACCGAGTTTTTGTTTGATAATTTGCTGCAATGACAGGGTACATTGCTTCGTGCGAGGAAATCAGTAGCATCATAGTAACTGGTACACAGGTGGCATGCACAAGAGATTGAAAGGTTTATGTCGAAAGCATTGTGATTTTTTTTCTCTGCAAGAAAAAAAATTATGATTTTTATTCACAGTTCAACTTGCAATGGGGAAAAAATACTATGCAAGTTTTGGTTACCAACCTAGTGGCGACAAACATGCGGGAAGAAGATTGGATTACAAACGGAAAGAAGTCATCTTATCAGGAAAATTTACCTGCACATGAAGCTGTTGTGGCAGTTTGAAACAGATTTGGTACACAATGACAACCACGTATTCCAACATCTAAGGGGCCGAGTCACCACCACCACCACCACCACCACCACCAGGCTAGCTCGAGACACTTGCATCCCCTGGCTGTTGTCCTCTAGATGAACAACGTTGTTATTCCCGCCAAGGATAGGTTCGGAAATCTTACAGCCACACTTGGGGAATGGGATCTCCTCACTGGAAAAATGCACAAAGTATACGGACATAAAACGGATAGTGACGTACAATTGGTGCATTTATATCAAAAATACCCTTTTTCTGTGAAGGCAAGAAATCGTCTCCTTACCGAAAAACTACCTACACACACGTACATACACCGCAAGCCACTGTACATTGCGTGGCGGAGGGTACCCAGTATCACTTCTTGTCATTTCCAGGCTGTTTCACTTGCAAACAGAGGGAGCTGAAACCGACAATTTGCTTGCATATGAGCCCGAATTTCACCTGTCTTAACTACATGATTCTTACGCAACATGTATATTTGGCAGGAGTAGAAGCGTTCTGCAGTCAGTTACAAATTCCAGTTCCCTACATTTCCTCGTAAGTTTCTCGAAAAGAACGTCGCCTTCTCTCCAGTGATTCCTGTTTGGGTTCCCAAAGAATCTCTAATATTCTTGTGTTGTTCAAACCTACCCGCAACGAATGAGCAATCCGCTTCTGAATTGCTTTGATATCTTCCTTTAATCTGACCTGGTGCAGATCACAGACACTAACAGTATTCAAGAGCAGGCTGCATCAGTGCCCTGTATGTCGTCTCCTTTACAGATGAACCACACTTTCCCAATAATTTTCCCAATAAACCGAAATTGACCATTCGCTTTCCCTGCCACAATCCTCACGTGCTCATTCCATTTCACGTACCTTTGCAACGTTATGCAGAGATATTTAAATGACGTGACTGTGTGAAGCAGAGCACTACTCACACTATAACTTAACATTATGAGTTTTTTTTTTCATACTCATCTGCGTTAACGTACACTTTCCTACTTTAGAACGAGCTGCCATACGTCATACCAACTAGAAATTTTGGCCAAGTCATCATCTATCATCATACAGTCATCCTCAACACCCTCCCATACTCCAAAGCATCATCAGCAAACAGTAGATTGTTGCTCCCTGTCCGCCATATCATTTCTGTGTATAGACAACAGCGGCCCTATTTTGCTTTCCTGGAGCACTGCTGACGTTAACCTTGTCTCTGATGAACACTCGCCGTCGAGAACAATGTACTGGGCTCTTTTACTTACGAAGTCTTCGCGCCACTCGGATACCTAGGAACCTATTGCACATGCTCTGACCGTTAACAGTCTATTAGTAATGTTTGTAGAATCCTGTACTCGTTCCTTTCACCAAACGTGAGATTCTGTACAAAACTGAGGTTGCGTGTGAAAACTTAATTGACGTCAGACATACGAAAATTCCTTCTCTGAATGAATTAGCAAATCTTACAAATGTATATCACCACACACGAGCGGACAAGCTTACAAGGGGAGGTTCCCATCTAAATCTAAGACAGATGGCGAACATGACAGAAGGGAACTATGGATGACTCGCGTTCTCGACCAGAATTGCCTCACTATAAGTAACCAAGCACCTAAATTTTCATCCTCTTGTTCTCTTGTCAAGACTCCGAATAAACACCATAAATGTATTTTTGGATTTCGCAGACGTTTGCAGCTTGCTTACACACTAGCGAGTCTTGCTTACTCCAGCCCACAAAATCGCCGCTTTGCAGTAAACAAAGATGTAAACAGCATGTTTCGAGCCTTCCACAGTGCCATCCATTTATGTGAATTAATCTACTGCTCGATTTGTCAGGTTTCCTCCACACAAGCCATCGACAGTTCACTTCCGCGTGTTCAGATGAGTCATTTCCAATTCGTGCACAATATTTCGACGACCGACATGATCGTCCCCTCCCAGTGTCACGAGTTTAGTCGTCTCACGTCCTCGCCACCCCGACACAACCCTATGAAAATGATCTGGTCGGTCGTCAAAATATCTTACACAAAACGGATTGGCGGAACACACAGAAGCATATCGTTAACTGTCTGTATGTAAACGGCGTGCAGGTCCTCAACACGACAAACCTCCAGAGGCCCTCAGGGAGATCGCTTATGAGGGGCAGCGTACGCTAGGAATGGCTCTGTGATGTTACACCGACGCTTTGATTAAACGGATACTTCATTTATAATAAAAGGTATTTCGAGGCTTAAGAGGTGCAACCAACCGATGAGCAACGAAGTTATTTCCAAGCCATTCTGATGAAGAAAACAACACATTGGTTCTTCCTTTAGGATGACAGTTCTCGTATCAAAGTGACAAAAAATCGAGGTGTTTTGGTGGATTTGGACCACCACGCATGTGTCTGTGGTAATAGACTTTATCCAAACCCTTATGGGGATCCATAGTCCTTTTTCTCTTTCACTGTGTGTGTTCGTGGGGGGTGGGGGCCGAGTCACACAGTGAGGAGGAAATCTCATAAAATGACACCCATTCGCTCACTCCAACCTCACGTTGACACATACAACCACTCGATCTCACAGGCCTTTCATACAAAAGAGCAGGTGAAAGGTGCTACACCTGGGAACAGAAGTAAAACTACAGAAGCTGAAAGAAAGGTACGAGGAATGAGTCTGGCTGACCAGTTACAAAAATCGTGGGTGAGGCAATCGCCCAGATAACATGTTAAGAACAACGCCCTAAATTTTTTGGAGAGAAGTCGAACAGATCTCTGAACCTTAAAGCTCTTGCCACATTCGTTTGCATGTTGCTCGAAATAGAGGGCACGTCTGTCAGTAAATCCGCTGCTGCCCTCTCCTCTGAAAGTAAAACATAGTCTAATAAAATGTGGTGGACGGTGGTCTGTATGCCACAAGCAGCTCATGTCGGAGGGTCCTCTCGCCTGAGCAAGAAGTCAGGCGACAGAGGTGTGGCTATGTGTAGACAAGTAAGGAGAACCTCGTCCCGCCTATGTGGAAGGAAGGTGGTACACTGTGGCCACATAGTGGTCTTCACCACGAGCAACTTGTCAACTGTCAGTTCCTACCACTCCTCTTTCCGTCGATGCACGACTCTTCACC